>NC_083330.1:21398968-22002994 GCF_963455315.2 Globicephala melas
TTTTAACACCAGTTTTCTTGAACTATTCTATTTTCCATTTACATTAGTGTGGGTTCTCCAAGATGCTGAAGTCAAAATGGGATTAGAGATGAAAGTGGGATGGAGGGGCAGCAGAAGAAAGTGGAAAGAATATTCAGCTTATGATATAAATATCAATCTTGTGTAAGAAAATGGTGATTGGAATTAAGATTATTGTAGGACATGTTGCAGATTACAGTACAATTTGAAGAATGCTGGGGTTGGGTAGCTGAGTGCTCTCAAGACAAAGTTGTGCCTTGGAAGTGCCCTGCTTTTCACTGAAATGGGTCCACATTAGGACTTCCTCTGTGCTCAGTCATTGGCTAGGAACAGGACATAGAATATATGGCCTCAGTGTTACTGCAGTGGTGAATCCACAGGGACAGAAACTAGTATCATTGGACAGTTATGTTCCACAGAGCATGAGATCTGACTGGTCTATTTTCATAAACACCTCTACATGTAAGTCTAAGTAAATTGTATTCAGGTAGGTTCCTGTTACCAAAACCAAAGAAGGAAATTCAAAAGGTGCCAAGTAGACCCTAATATTGATTTACAGGAGAACTCCATGGGAAATCAACTTACCTCTTGCACTGAGAAGAATCAACACCATCTCTTGGTGAGACTTCTGGGATCACACTTAAAAAAAAGAGAGAAAGAAAAGAATTTCACTTGACACATATTGGGTTCAGGGTACGGTTGGGAATCTGAAAAATATTGAAAATGTCCAAAAGAGTTGGGAAAGTAGAATGCAAGCTGGATAGACAATTTAGGAAAAGTAATTCAAATTTTTATCCTCTAGGTGCTTTAGTGGAATGCATAGTAGATATAAAGACACAGAAGAATGATGTAAATATAGTGTGTGTGTGTGTGTGTGTGTTTAAGGCATGATTTAGTATCACTAATTTTATCTCATGAATGCCAATAAATTAAAAGTTGAGATGCAGAAAGTAGCTTGAGAATACAAAAATAACACTATAGTTTGACTATTTTTTAGTTCCATGAATTGTTTATATGTGGAATCCTAAAATAAACTGTGTTTTCAAGATGCCCTCAGGCTACATCCCTCAATGAACATATTTTCAAAGAGAACAGATACAGAAGTATCACTTTTAAATTCTGATCTTGACGAAACATTGTGAGTAAACATAGGTAAAACATACCCAGTATTTCTGTTTTAAGATAGCAAATTCTCCTTGTGAGACATGGACACACATATATGCAGACATACATTTATCTAGATCTCTCTCTATATATAGGAAATTATTAAATAAAATTATACATTTGAAATAAGAGCATTAATTCATGAAAATCATGCCAAATACATGAATGCAAAGCTTTTCAAAACTTTTTCAGTCTTAGAGCAAATGTAAAATTCAAAAGTTCCAGGTATGTAAATGAAAACAGCCTAGCTAAAAGGAAAAAAAAAGAAGCCAGTTAAAAGTATCTTCTCAAACATTCTAGGGTGCCCCAGGATGAACCATTTAGAAAGCCAAGATCAGAGCAGATCTCTGAATGTAGATCAAGTTTTATCAAAGCCAACTACTTGGTCTGCAAGTGGAACAAAAGACATAGTTTAACAAATGCAGAAATAATGAGGGTTTCAGATTTCTAACCGAGGCTCCAAAAGATATACTCCAGTCTAAAATATCAAAGCATGGGAGTTCACAACTGAAACTGTACTATTGCCACATAGAATTTCTGCATACCATAGGCAGAATTTATAAAAGCAAAAATTTCAGTCACTTCCTCTTTGTATTTCTCTAATGAGAAGAAAATATATGCTAGATCTAGCCTACAAGAAATTTGCAAATTTCAGTATTTATGTTGGTTGACCCAAGAAATCTGTTGATTCTATGGAAAATTAAACTCATTACTCTCCCGCAGATTCTCAAGATGCTAAATTTCAAAATACTGGCACCAGTCACCAAAAGACCATATTTCAAGGTTGCAAATTTGAAGTTGTGTCTTGGGTGATGGTAATATGTTACAATGAAATATAAAAATGCATATAAATAATAAGGATAACTTAATTAATTATGCAAAACTTTGTTTTGAGATCTCAAAATAACTTCAATCACTTTCTTGTCCATCTGGTTCTGAGCATATGAAATAGAATCAGATCTATATCATCATGAATTCATGTGCTTGATCTTCTATTTGTTATCTAGGTGATTTAATTCATATCAATCTCAATTTCCACATATTAACATTGAGAATACTATTATTACTCACCTTGTAGTTAAGATGAAATAATAAAACTAAACTACAGTGGCTTATTGGATACCTTAAAAATGTAGTCATTACTATAATGTTATTAATACCTTCTCATTAAGTATGTAACAATTTGAATGTTCAAAAAATTATATAATGACTTCTTTATTAAATAAATATGCATTTTCATTTCAATGTATATCCATTATGTTGTCTTTTGATTGCTGAAAAAAAATTTTTTTTAACAATTAAAGCAATAGTTGCCCAGATTGGTTCCAGATGTCAGAGTAGAAGGACATGCACTCACTCCCTCTTGCAAGAGCACCAAAATCACAACTAAATGCTGAATAGTCATTGACAGGAAGACACTGGAACTCACCAAAAAAGATACCCCACATCCAAAGACAAAGGAGAAGCTGCAGTGAGATGGTAGGATGGGTGCAATGACAATAAAATCAAATCTCATAACTGCTGGGTGAGTGACTCACAAACTGGAGAACAATTATACCACAGAAGTCAACCCACTAGAATGAATGTTCTGAGCCCCATGTGAGGCTTCCCAAACTGGGGGTCTGGCAATGGGAGGAGGAGTTCCCAGAAAATCAGACTTTGAAGTCTAGAGGAATTTGATTGCAGACTTTGACAGGACTGAGAGAAACAGAGACTCCACTCTTGGAGGGCACACACAAAGTAGTGTGTGCACCAGGACCCAGGGGGAAGGAGCAGTGACCCTATAGGAGACTGAACCAGACCTACTTGCTAGTGTTGGAGGGTTTCCTGCAGAAGCAGGGTTTGGCTGTGGCTCACCACGGGGACAAGGACACTGGCAGCAGAAGTTCTGGGAAGTACTCCTTGGCATGAGCCCTCCCGAAGTCCACAATTAGCCCAACCAAAGAGCATGTAGCCTCCAATGCTTGGTCACCCGAGGCCAAAAACCCAACAGGGAGGGAACACAACCCCATCCAACAGCAGACAAGCAGATTAAAGTTTTACTGAGTCCTGCCCACCAGAGGAACAACCAGCTATACCCACCACCAGTCTCTCACAACAGGAAGCTTCCACAAGCCTCTTAGCCTTATCCACCAGAGGGCAGACAGCAGAAGCAAGAAGAACTACAATTCTTCAGCCTGTGGAACAAAAACCACACTCACAGAAAGATAGACAAAATGAAAAGGCAGAGGACTAAGTACCAGATGAAGGAACAAAATGAAACCCGAGAAAAACAACTAAATGAAGTGGAGATAGGCAACTTCCAGAAAAAGATTTCAGAATAATGATAGTGAAGATGATCCAGGACCTCAGAAAAGAATGGAGACAAAGATCAAGAAGATGCAAGAAATGTTGAAAAAAGATCTAGAAGAATTAAAGAACAAACACCTAGAATAATTAAAGAACAAAAAAAAAAAGAGATGGGCTATACAATAACTGAAATGAAAAATACACTAGAAGGAATCAATAGCAGAATAACTGAATCAGAGGCATGGATTAGTGACCTGGAACACAGAATGGTGGAATTCATGGCAATGGAACAGAATACAGAAAAAAGAATGAAAAGAAATTAAAACAGCCTAAGAGACCACTGGGACAACATTAAACATACCAACATTCTCATTATAGGGGTCCCAGAAGGAGAAGAGAGAGAAAGGACCCAAGAAAATATTTGAAGAGATTATAGTCAAAAAATACCCTAACGTGGGAAAGGAAATAACTACCCAAATACAGGAAGTGAAGAGAGTCCCAGGCAGGATAAACCCAAGGAGAAACATGCCAAGACACATAGTAATCAAACTGACAAAAATTAAAGACAAAGGAAAATTATTAAAAGTAACAAGAGAAAAACAACAAATAACATACAAGGGAACTCCCATAAGGTTAATAGCTGATTTCTCAGCATAGACTCTAGAATCCAGAAGGGAATGGCATGATATATTTAAAGTGATGAAAGGGAAGAACGTACAACCAAGATTACTCTACCAGCAAGGATCTCATTCAGATTCGATGGAGAAATCAAAAGCTTTACAGACAAGCAAAAGCTAAGAGAATTCAGCACCACCAAACCAACTCTGCAACAAATGCTAAAGGAACTTCTCTAAGTGGGAAACACACAGAAAAAAAGGACCTACAAAAACAAACTAAAAACAATTAAGAAAATGGTAATAGGAACATATATATCAATAATTACCTTAAATGTGAATGGATTAAATGCTCCAACCAAGACACAGGCTCACTGAATGGATAAAAAAACAAGACCTATCTATATGCTGTCTACAAGAGACCCATTTAAGACCTAAGGACACATACAGACTGAAAGTGAGGGGATGGAGAAAGATATTTCATGCAAATGGAAATCAAAAGAAACCTGGAGTAGCCATACACATATCAGACAAAATACACTTTAAAATAAAGAATGTTACAAGAGATAAGGAAGGACACTACGTAATGATCAAGGGATCAATCCAAGAAGAAGATATTACAATTATAAATATATATGCACCTAACATAGAAGTAGGTCAATACATAAGGCAAATGCTAACAGCCATAAAAGAGGAAATTGACAGTAACACAATAATAGTGGGTGACTTTAACACTTCACTTACACAAATGGACAGATCATCCAGACAGAAAATTAATAAACACAAGCTTTAAATGACACAATAGATCAGAAAGATTTAATTGATATTTATAGGACACTCCATCCCAAAACAACACATTACACTTTCTTCTCAAGTGTACATGGAACATTCTCTGGGATAGATTACATCTTGGGTCACAAATCAAGCCTCGGTAAATTTAAGAAAATTGCAATCATATCAAGTATCTTTTCTGATCAAAACACTATGAGATTAGAAATAAATAACAGGGGAAAAAAGTAAAAAACCACAAACACTTGGAGGCTAAAACATATGTTACTAAATAACCAAGAAATAACTGAAAAATCAAAGAGGAAATCAAAAAATACCTAGCGACAAATCACAACAAAAACATGATGATCTAAAACCTAGGCGATCCAGCAAAAAAGTTCTAAGAGACAAGTTTGTAGCAATACAATCTTACCTCAAGAAACAAGAAAAATCTCAAATAAAAACCCTAAACTTACATCAAAAGGAACTAGAGAAAGAAGAACAAAAAAAACCCAAAATTAGTAGAAGGGAAGAAATCATAAACATCAGAGCAGAAATAAATGAAATAGAAACAAAGAAAACAATAGCAAAGCTAATAAAACAAATAGCTGGTTCTTTGAGAAGACAAACAAAATTGTTAAAACGTTAGCCAGACTCATCAAGAAAAAGAGGGAGAGGACCCAAATCAATGAAATTAGAAATGAAAAAAGAGAAGTTACAGTGGACACTGCAGAAATACAAAGCATTATAAGAGACTACTACAAGCAAATTTATGCCAAGGACAACCTGAGAGAAATGGACAAATTCTTAGAAAGTTATAACCTTCCAAGACTGAACTAGGAAGACATAAAAAATATGAACAGACCAAGCACAAGTAATGAAATTGAAACTGTGATTAAAAATCTTCCAACAAACCAAAGTCCACGACCAGATGACTTCACAGGTGAATTCTATCAAACATTTAGAGAAGAGCTAACACCTATCTTTCTCAAACTCTTCCAAAAAATTGCATAGGAAGAAGCACTCCCAAACTCATTCTATGAGGCCACCATCACCCTGATACCAAAACCAGACAAACATACTACAGAAAAAGAAAATTAAAGACCAATATTACTGATGAACATAGATGCAAAAATCCTCAACAATATACTAGCAAACAGAATCCAACAGCACAAAAAGGATTGTACACTATTATCAAGTGGGAGTGGGATTTATCCAAGGGATACAAGGATTATTCAATATATGCAAATCAATCAATGTGATACACCATATTAACAAATTGAAGAATAAAAACCATATGGTCATCTCAATAGATGCAGGAAAGGCTTTTGACAAAATTCAACACCCATTTATGATGAAAAACTCTCTGGAAAGTAGGCATAGAGGGAACCTACCTCAACATAATAAAGGCCATATATAACAAACCCACAGCAAGCATCATTCTCAATGGTGAAAAATTGAAAACATTTCCTCTAAGATCAGGAACAAGACAAAGATGTCCACTCTTGCCACTATTATTCAACATAATTTTGGAAGTCCTAGCCACAGCCATCAGAGAAGAAAAAGAAATAAAAGGAATACAAATTGGGCAAGAAGTAAAAGTGTCACTGTTTGCAGGTGACATGATACTATACATAGATAATCCTAAAGATGCCACCAGAAAACTAATAGAGCTAATCAATGAATTTGGTAAAGTAGCAGGATACAAAATTAATGCACAGAAATCTCTTGTATTCCTACACACTAACAATGAAAGAACAAAAAGAGAAATTAAAGAGCAATTCCATTCACTATTGCAACAAAAAGAATAAAATAACTAGGAATAAACCTACCTAAGAAGGTAAAAGACCTGTGCTCAGAAAACTATAAGACACTGATGAAAGAAATCAAGGAAGACACAAACAGATGGAGATATATACCATGTTCTTGGATTGGAAGAATCAATGTCGTGAAAATGACTATACTACCCAAAGCAATCTACAGATACAATGCAATCCCTATCAAATTACCAATGGCATTTTTCAAAGAACTAGAACAATAAATCTCAAAATTTGTATGGAGACACAAAAGACCCCAAATAGCCAAAGCAATCTTGAGTGAAAAAAATGGAGCCAGAAGAATCAGGCTGGCTGACTTCAGACTATATGGCAAAGCTAGATTAATCAAGACAGTATGGTACTGGCACAAAAACATAAATATAGATCAATGGAACATGATAGAAAGCCAAGAGATAAACCCACACACATATGGTCAACTAATCTATGACAAAGGATGCAAGGATATATAATGGAGAAAAGACAGTTTCTTCAATAAGTGGTTCTGGGATAACGGAGCAGAAGCTACATGTAAAAGAATGAAATTAGAACACTTCCTAACACCGTACACAAAAATAAACTCAAAATGGTTTAAAGACCTAAATGTAAGACTGGACACTATAAAACTCTTAGAAGAAAACATAGGCAGAACACTCTTTGACATAAATCACAACAAGATCTTTTTTGTCCTACCTCATAGAGTAATGGAAATTAAAACAAAAATAAACAAATGGGACCTAATGAAACTTAAAAGCTTTTGCACAGCAAAGGAAACTGTAAAGAAGACGAAAAGACAACTCACAGAATGGGAGAAATAATTGCAAATGAATCGATGGACAAAGGATTATTCTCCAAAATATATAAACAACACATGCAGCTCAATATTAAAAAAAGAAACAACCCAATCCAAAACTGGGCAGAAGACCTAAATAGACATTTCTGCAAAGAAGACATATTGATGTCCAAGAGGCACATGAAAATCTGCCCAACATCACTAATTATTAGAGAAATGCAGATCAAAACTACAATGAGGAATCACCTCACACCAGTCAGAATGGCCATCATAAAAAAATCTACAAAAAATAAATGCTGGAGAGGGTGTGGAGAAAAGGGAACCCTTCTACACTGTTAATGGGAATGTAAGTTGATACAGCCACTATGGAAAACCGTATGGAGGTTCTTTAAAAAATTAAAAATAGAGCTATCATGTGACCCAGAAATCCCACTACTGGGTGTTTACCTAGAGTAAACCATAATTCAAAAATACACATGCACCCCAATGTTCCTGGCAGCACGGTTTACAATAGCCAGGTCATGGAAGCAACGTAAACTCCCATCAACAGATGAATGGATAAAGAAGATGTGGTACAATGGAACATTACTAGTCACAAAAAGGAATAAATTGGGTCATTTGTAGGGATGTGGATGGATCTAGAGACTGTCATACAGAGTGAAGAAAGCCAGAAAGAGAAAAAAACAAATATTGAATATTAACACATATATGTGGAATCTAGAAAATAGTACAGATGAACCAGTTTGCAAGGCAGAAATAGAGCCATATATGTAGAGAATAAATGTATGGACACCAAGGAAGGTGAGTGGGATGAATTGGGAGACTGGGACTGACATGTATACATTAATATGTATAAAATAGATAAATAATTAGAACCTGTTGTATAAAAAACAATAAAATTCAAAAATTCAAATTAAAAGAAAAAAGATGAAGAAATCCTTTAAAATAAATAAATCAATCAATAGTTGCCCAATACTAATGTGAATAAGAGCTTGTAAAAACATGCATTTTGCATCTGTGAACCTGCATTTTAATGAAGCACCACAGATAATTTTATATAGGTTCATTTTGGACAATACTGACATAATGATTTCTAGGAATAATTTACATGTAGTGTTATAAGTGGTGTTCAATTTCAAATGAAAAGCTTTTTGGATTTTGCAATAAAATAAATCTGTTAAGGAAAGAATGTTTGTATCCCCCCCAAATTCATATGTTGATGCACTAACCTCCAACATGATGGTATTAAATGGTAAGGTCTTTGGAAGGTAATTAGCTTTATATGAAGTCATAAGGATGGAGCCCCCATGATAGGATTAATGGTCTTCTAAAAATTGGACAGGCATCAGAGCTTCCACAGTGTGAGGACACACTGTGAGAATTTGGTTATCTGTAAGCCAAGAAGATGATCATCACCAGAACCCAACCATACTGGCACTGTGATCTCAGACTTTCAGGCTCAAGAAGTGTGAGAAATTAAATTCATGTTTTTTAAGTCTCCTAGGATGTAGTATTTTGTTATGACAACAATCTGAATATTACAAACCCAAATCATCCAAAGCATTTGTTTGACTTAAAACATGCCCTCACAATGAGATATTATTTCACACTTGTCCCAACAGCTAATCATCAAAAAGTCTACAAACAATAAATGCTGGTGAGGATGTGGAGAAAAGGGAACCTTCCTACACTGTTGGTGGGAATGTAAACTGGTGCAGCCACTATGGAAAACAGTATGGAGGTCCATAAAAAACTAAAAATGGAAGTACCATATGATCCAGTAATTCCACTGCTGGATATATATCTGAAGAAAACAAAAATACTAACTCAAAAAGATACATGCATCCCAAAGTTCATGGCAGCATTATTTACAATAGCTAAGATATGAAAGCAAAATAAGTGTCCATCAACTGATGAATGGATAAAGAAGATGTGGTATGTGTATAAAATGGAATACTACACAGTCATGAAAAAAGAATGTAATTCTGCCATTTGCAACAATGTTAATGGACCTAGAGGGTATTATGCTTAGTAAAATAATTCAGACAGAGAAAGACAAATACTGTATGTTGACACTTATATGTGGACTCTAAAAAATAAAACAAATGAATATGTATAAAAGAAAATAGAAACATATTCACAGATATAGATAAACTAGTAGATACCAGTGGGGAGAAGGAAGGAGGGAGGGGAAAGATAAAGGTATGGATTTAAGAGCTACAAACTACTACATATAAAATAACTATGCAACAAGGATATATTGTACAGCACAGGAAAATATAGCGATTATTTTGTAATAACTTTAAATAGAGTATAATCTATACAATATTGAATCCCTATGTTGTATACCTGAAATTAATGTAATCATCTATACTTAAATAAAAAATAATAAAAAAGGATGTGACAATATATAAAACATGAAATACTTATGACAGAATAATATAAAATGTATACTCATTTCTGACACATTAATTTGGTTTATCTGTCTCCTTAATATCTTTACTGCATGTTTTTTGTTTTGTTTTGTTTTGTTTTTTGTGGGACGTGGACCTCTCACTGTTGTGCCCTCTCCCATTGCAGAGCACAGGGTCTGGACGTGCAGGGCCAGCAGCCACGGCTCATGGACCTAGCTGCTCCACGGCATGTGGGATCTTCCCAGACCGGGTCACCAACCCATGTCCCCTGCATCAGCAGATGAACTCTCAACCCCTGTGCCACCAGGGAAGCCCAAGTAACATTTTTTTTGAAGAATTTATTCCCTTTTCTTTGAGCCTCCAAATGTCACACACATGACACAAGGTGCTTAACAATAAATTGTTTACTAGAATTTATTGCTGTTACTCAAATTTATTTTAGCCAAAATAATGGAAACTGTGAACTAACACCTGCACAAACATATTAAGATTAATGAAAAGAAAAAAGTTCTGTTAGAAATGTTTCTGCATTCAAAAGGCAAAAACATATTTCACAATAAATTTAATGGTAAAGTAGTAAATATCCCTTATTTTATTTTCTACTTCACTTATACAACAAAATTCAATATTCAATATATTCAATATCTATTTATGTTCTTGCTACTTTTCTTTATCTAAGATTGCTTGCGATAGCTGTTTTTGAAGAAATTGATTAGAAAAAACTATATGTATGTATATATAATTTTCATCTTTCAGTCTTGTGTGTGTGTGTGTGTTTGTGTGTGTGTGTATGTGTGTGTGTTCATATAACATCCAGGATTTTTCATTGTATTTATTGGAAAGAACAGGAACAAGTGTTGGTCTACTCCATCTCATCTTTGAGTAGGAGATTTTGAAAGAAGAAAATGTTCTGAATTGCCAAGAAAAATATCCAATACAGATCTCAGCAAACATATATGAACATCTCCCCAGTGTTGTGTATGTCAACATTGAATAACCAGCTCTCTGGGATAAGAATTTTTGAGTCTGAGGAACAGAAAGAAAAAAGGTTGAAGACAAGTTAACAGAGTCTAAGGGGCCACTGGGACACCATCAATGGACCAACATATACATTGTGGGAGTCACGGAAGGAGAAGAAAAAAAGAGGAGGAGACAGTATTTGAAAAAAATGGCTTAAAATTTCCCAAATTTGATGAAATATATAAATATAAACTTCTAAGAAACTCTACGTATTCCAAGTATGGTGAACTCAGAGATGTGCACAAAGACACATAATCAAACATTCAAAAGACAAAGACAAAGAGAGAATCCTAAGAGCAGCCAGATGGAGGTGACTCATCACATATGAAGAATCCTCAATAAAATTATTAACAGGTTTCTTATCACAACATTTGGAGGCCAGAAGTCAGGAGGCCTATATATTTAAAGTGATAAAAGAGAAAAATTGTTAACCAAGAATCCTATACTCAGCAAAACTGTCCTTCAAAGGTGAGGCAGAAATTAAGACATTCTTAGACAACAAAAGCTGAAGAAGTTTGTTACCACTAGACCTGCGCTTGAGCAAGAAATGCTCAACAGAGTCCTGCAGGGGTGAAATGAAAGGACACAAGGCAGCAACACAAAATCACATGTAGAAATAAAAAACTCACCAAATGTAAACATGTGGACAATTATAAAAGCCAACATTATTGTAGCAATGGTTTGCTACATATGTTGCTAAATATGTATAATAGCTAAGATATGAAAGCAAAATAAGTGTCCATCAACTGATGGACAACCTATTTTTCTATAGGACTCAAGAGATGAAAACATTTTTAAAAATTATTGCTCTAAAAGCTAATACTATTATAACTGTGGTTTACAACTTAATGCTTTGTTTGAAACATAATTTAAGACTCTAATGCATTTAAAAGAATTATTAGTTAGTGTTTTAGTGTATGCTATATATAAAGATGTAATTTTGTGACCTCAACAACCAAAAGGGGTGAGGACAGTGCAGTAAGTGGGCAGAATTTTTGCATGTTATTGAATTTAAACTGGTAAAAATTCAAATCAAGACCATGTGTTGGTGCCATGCAGATTTGGTGGGAACAAAGCTATAGTGGCTTCAGTAGGCCATCTTGGTTGGGCAGCAGTTGCTTCTGCCTTTGGGATGGGGAATAGCACAACATCATCTTTGGGGAACTCAGCAACTGCTCCTGTGAATCAGACCCAAGAAACAATTTCTGATAACTGGGTGATGATTGCCTCAAAAACATCCTTTTCTTACAGTACAATGGCAAACATACTTTCCCATGACATGAATGTTAACTATAAAGTGGTGGAATTGGACATGCTTGAATATAGAAGCCAGTTGGAAGATATTCTTTTCAAAATACACCAGTGAAAGAAGTGTGCCAAGAATATTTGTCAATGGAACTTTTATTGGAGGTGCAACTGACACTCATAGGCTTCACAAGGAAGGTAAATTGCTTCCACTCTTACATCAGTGTATTTTTTACAAAGTATGAGGAAAGAATTTTAGTGATATGTGCTCATAACTTTGATACTAAAATGTCAACTATATAAAGTGATAATGCCTGATAGTGTATTTTAAATATTTGAAAGTTTTAAATTGGAAAATTATCTCTATGAAAAAATCATAATGAACAATAAATCACTGTGAAAAACTCAGAAATTCAAATTAGTGTTATAATTTTAAAATTATAAATGTAATCCTCATGGTAACCATAAAGAAATAGATAAATAACATACACAAAAAGAAAAGAGAAGAGAATTAAAATATTCCACTACAAATAATGAACAAAACTCAAAGGAAAAGACCAATGCAGGGAATGAGGGACAATAAAGCTGTAAAGCATGTAGAAAACAAATAGCAAAATAGAAGTTCTTGCTTATCAGTAGTTACTTTAAATGTAAATGGAAGAAATATTCCAATCAAAAGACAGAGGTTGGCAGAATAGCTAAACACACATTATCCAAGTGCATGCTGTCTACAAGAGATCCATGTCAGATCCAAAGAAAGACAAATAGACCAAAAGTGAGAAAATAGAAAAAGATATCCCATGCAAATAGTAACCTAAAGAGAATATGGTAGCTATACTAGTATTAGAAAACGTAGACTTTAAAACAAAAGAGTTTACAAGAAACAAAGAATAACATTATATATTATTAAAAGATTTAATACAGCAGAAACAACAATTATAAATATTTATTTACAGACAATAAGAAACCGTCAAAATATAGGAAGTAAAAATTGACAGAATTGAAGAAGTAGTTCTATAATAATAGTTGAAGATGTTAATAACTCACTATCAATAATGGGTAGATAAACCAGATAGAAAAAAGTAAGAAAATAGAGGACTTTAACAGCACATTAAATTAACTATATCTAACAGACACATATAGAACACTCTACCTAATAACAACAACATACACATTCTTCTCAGGTGCACATGGGATATTTTCCAGGAAAAAGCATATATTAGGTCGTAAAGTGAGTCTTAAGAGATTTTAAAAGTTAGCTTTCATACAAAATATATTCTCCAATCCAATGGGATAAAGTTAGGAATCAATAACAGAAGGAAAACTAGAAATTTAACAAAATATGAAAATTAAACAATACTTTCTTAACAAATAGATCAAAGAAAAGATCATCAGGGAAATTAGAAAATACTTAGAGATGAATGAAAATTAAAACACAACTAACAAAACTTACAAGATGCAGTGAAAGTAGTGCTAAGGGGAAATACATGGCTATACAAGATAACATTAGAAGAAGCAAGAAAGATCTCAAATCAAAAAGATAATTTTAAAACTTAAGGAATTAGAAAAAAAAGAGCAAACTAAACCCAAAGCTAGTAGAAGGAAATAAATAATAAAGATTAGAGCAGAGGTAAATGAAATAAAAAATAGAATAAAATAGAACGTAATCAATGAAACCAAAAGCTAGTTCTTCAAAAAGATCAACAAAATTAACAAACCTTTAGCAAGATTAAATACAAAAAAAAGAAAGAGAAGATTCATATTACTAAAATCAGAAATAAAAGTGGAGCAAGTCCCGGAAGCCCACATTCCGACCCTGACAAATCTTCCTCCGGTCACACAGGTCACAGTCCTGAGCCCCGCCCCCATCAAAGCCTCCTCTGGCCATGTGGGTCAGTGGACCCAAGCACCACCCACCTCCAAAGCTTCTTCTGGGTATGCTGGACTCTGCAGCCATGCCAGTGGAAGCCCACACCCCAGCTGGCCTACGCAGGTACCTGTGTTCTGGGCCAGCTTCAGGAGCAGACACTGGTGAGAGGAACATATGCAGGGGTGGGGCTGACAAAGTGGTTCAGAGACCTACCTAGAGGTTTTGGAGGGTATATTGGGGAGGTGGAGATTCGCTGTAGCTCACTGTGGGGGCATGGATACTGATAGTGGAGGCACCAGGGAATTTTTTAATTTAATTAATTAATTAATTAAAATTTTTTCCTTTTAATTTTTTTACATTGTTGTTCTGTTTTGTAGTTTTATCTTCTTTTTTATTTTTTCCAATTTATTTTACTAATATTATTTTATCTCATTTTTTATTCTTTGTTATTGTTCTGCTCTTTTTTGCTTGTTGTCTTTTTCTGTTTGTCTTGTTCACTTGTTGGTTTGTTTTTTCAATATTTTTATTTTGTTATCTTCTTTTTTATTTTATTTACTTTTTTTTTCTTTTTGTCATTTTTCAGTGTCTTCAGTTCATTTAGCTTTTCGTTTAGTTTAGTTTAGTTTTGTTTTGTTTTCTGTTTAGGTTAGTTTTGTTTTTATTTTTGGTTTCAGTTTTTGGGCTCTCTTGTTTGGGTGTCTTCTTGTTTCTGGCTTTCCTTGTGTTTTGTTGTTATTGTTGTTTGCTTGTCAGTTTGTTTTTCATTTGCTTGTATTTGTTTTTGTTATTTGTCTTAGGTTTTATTTGTTTTCTTTTCTTTGTGTGTGTGTGTTTGTTTTTGTTCAGTTTGGTTTTTATTATCTGCCTTGGGCTTCCTTTTTCTTTTTTCTTTTTTTCCTGAGCCATGTGGTTTGCAGGGTCTTGGTTCCCAGGCCAGGTGTCAGGCCTGAGTTCCTGTTGTAGGAGCACCAAATCCAAGCCACTGGACTACCAGAGAAATTCATGTCCCAGGAAATATGATTAATTGGTGTGAGTTCTCATGGAAGTCCTCATCACAGCAACAAGACCCAGCTCCAACCAACTGCCTGCAAGCTCCAGTGCTGGACTTCTCAGGCCAAAGAACCAGCAAGACAGGAACACATCTGCACCCATCAACAAAAATAAGAAGACAAAGAAATATGTTACAGATGAAGGAGCAAGGTAAAATCCTACAAGACTAAATAAATGAAGAGGAAATAGGCAATCTACCTGAAAAAGAATTTGGAGTAATGATAGTACACATGATCCAAAATCTCAGACATAGAATGGAGGCATGGATTAAGAAAATACAAGAAATTTTTATAAAGGACCTAGAAGAACTAAAGAACAAACAAACAGTGGTGAACAACACAATAAATGAAATGAAAAATACACTAGAAGGAATCAATAGCAAAATAACTGAGGCAGAAGAACGAATAAGTGAGCTGGAAGATAGAATGGTAGAAATAACTGCCAAGGAGCAGAATAAAGAGAAAAGAATGAAAAGAAATGAGGACAGTGTCAGAGACCTCTGGGACACATTAAATGCCTTAATGTTCTAATTATAGGGATATCAAAAGAAGAGAAAGAGAAAGTGTCTGAAAAAATATTTGAAGAGATTATAGTCAAAAACTTCCCTAACACAGGAAAGTAAATAGCCACCCAAGTGCAGGAAGTGCAGAGACTCCCATACAGGATTAACCCAAGGAGAAACATGTGAAGACCCATATTAATCAAGCTAACAAAAATTAAATTCAAAGAAAAAATATTAAAAGCAGCAAAGGAAAAGCAACAAATAATATACAAGGGAATCACCATAAGGTTATCAGCTGATTTTTCAGCAGAAACTGCACAGGCCAGACGGGAGTGGCAGGATAGATTTAAAGTGATGAGAAGGAAAAACCTACAGTCAAGATTATTCTAACCATTTCAATGGAGAAATCAAAAGCTTTACAGACAAGCAAAAGCTAAAAGAAATCATCAACAACACACTAGCCCTACAACAAATGCTAAAAGAACTTCTCTAGGTGGGAAACACAATAGAAGAAAAAGATCTAAAAAATAAACCCAAAACAATTAAGAAAATGGTAATAGGAACATACATATATATAATTACCTTAAATGTAAATGGATTAAATGCTCCAACCAAAAGACACAGACTGGCTGAATGGATATTAAAAAAAAAGAAAAACACATATATATGGTGTCTACAAGAGACTGATTTCAGACCTAAGGACACATACAGACTGAAAGTGAGGGGGTGGAAACATATTCCATGCAAATGGAAATCAAAAAAAACTCAGAGTTGCAATACTCATGTCAGACAAAATGGACTTCAAAATAAAGACTGTTACAGGAGACAAGGAAGGATGCTACATAATGATCAAGGGATGAATTCAAGAAGAAGATATAACAATTGTAAATATTTATGCATCCACCATAGGAGTACCTCAATACATAAGGCAAATGCTAACAGCTAAAAAAGGGGAAATCAACCATAACAAAAAAATAGTGGGGGACTTTAGTACTTCACTTACACCAAAGGCAAGATCATCCAGACAGAAAATTAATAAAGAAACACAAGATTTAAATGACACAATAGGCCAGATAGATTTAATTGATGTTTATAGGACATTTCATCCAAAAACAGCAGATTACACTTTCTTCTCAAGTTCACATGGAATATTCTCCAAGATAGATCACATCTTCAGTCACAAATCAAGCTTCAGTAAATTTAAGAAAATTGCTATCATATCAAGCATGTTTTCCGACCACAACACTCTGAGATTAGAAATGAATTACAGGGAAAAAAAAGTAAAAAACACAAACACATGGAGGCTAAACAGTACGTTACTAAATAAACAAGAGGTCACTGAAAAAAATCAAAGAGGAAATCAAAAAATACCTAGAGACAAATCACAATGAAAACATGATGATCTAAAACTTATGAGATGCAGCAAAAACAGGTCTAAGAGGGATGTTTGTAGCAATACAATCCTACCTCAAGAAACAAGAAAAATCTCAAATAAACAACCTAACCTTACATCAAAAGGAACTAGAGAAAGAAGAACAAACAAAACCCAAAGCTAGTAGAAGGAAAGAAATCATAAACATCAGAGCAGAAATAAATGCAGTAGAAACAAAGAAAACAGTAGCAAAGATCAATAAAACTAAAAACTGGTTCTTTGAGAAGACAAACAAAATTGATAAAGCTCTAGTCAGACTCATCAAGAAAAAGAAGGAGAGGATTCAAATCAATAAAAACAGAAATGAAAAAGAAGTTACAGTGGACACCACAGAAATACAACGCATTGTAAGAGACTACTACAAGCAACTCTATGCGAAGGACAACCTGGAAGAAATAGACAAATTCTTAGAAAGGTATAACCTTCCAAGACTGAATCAGGAAGAAAAATAAAATATGAACAGACCGATCACAAGTGCTGAAATTGAAACTGTGATTAAAAATCTTCCAACAAACAAAAGTCTAGGACCAGATGGCTTCACAGGTGAATTCTATCAAACATTAAGAGAAGAGCTAACACCCATCCTTCTCAAACTCTTCCAAAAAAATTACAGGGGGAGGATGACTCCAAGCTCATACTATGAGCCTACTATTACTCTATATCAAAACCAGACAAAGATACTACAAAAAAAGAAAATTACAGACCAATATCAGTGATGAACATAGATGCAAAAATCCTCAACAAAATACTAGTAAACAGAATCCAAAAACACATTAAAAGGATCATACACCATGATCAAATGGAATTTATCCCAGGGATGCAAGGATTCTTCAATATACGAAAATCAATCAGTGTGCTATACCATATTAACAAATTGAAGGAGAAAAACCATATGATCATCTCAATAGATGCAGAAAAAGCTTTTTACAAAAATCAACACAAATTTATGTTTCAAACTCTCCAGAAAGTGAGTATAGAGGGAATGTACCTCAACATAATAAAGGCCATATACAACAAACCCACAGCAAACATCATTCTCAATGGTGAAAAACTGAAACCATTCCTCTAAGATCAGGAACAAGACAAGGATGTCCACTCTTGTCTATTATTCAATATAGATTTGTAAGTCCTAACCATGGCAATCAGAGAAGAAAA
Organism: Globicephala melas; assembly: GCF_963455315.2. Lineage (NCBI taxonomy): Eukaryota > Metazoa > Chordata > Mammalia > Artiodactyla > Delphinidae > Globicephala > Globicephala melas. The sequence goes on from NC_083330.1 coordinate 21,417,117, forward strand.
ACAAATAAAAGGAAAAAAAATCGGAAAAGAAGTAAAACTGTCACTGTTTGCAGATGACATGATACTATGCATAGATAGTCCTAAAGATGCCACCAGAAAACTACTGGAGCTAATCAGTGAATTTGGTAAAGTTACAGGATACAAAATCAATACACAGAACTCTCTTGCATTCCTATACGCTGAAAATGAAAGATCAGACAGAGAATTTAAGGAAACAATTCCATTTACCATGGCAACAAAAAGAATAAAATACCTAGGAATAAACCTATGTAAGGAGGCAAAAGACCTGTACTCAGAAAACTTAAGACACTAATGAAAGAAATCAAAGATGACACAAACAGATGGAGAGATATACCATGTTCTTGGATTGGAAGAATTAATATTGTAAAAATGGCTATACTACCAAAAGCAATCTACAGATTCAATGCAATCTCTACCAAATTACCAATTGCATTTTTTACAGAATTAGAGCAAAAAAATTTACAATTTGTATGAAAACACAAAAGACCTCGAATACCCAAAGCAATTTTGAGAAAGAAAAACTGAGCTGGAGGAATCAGACTCCCTGACTTCAGACTATACTACAAAGCTACAGTAATTAAGACATTATGGTATCAGCACAAACACAGAAATATAGATCCATGAAACAGGATAGAAAACCCAGAGATAAACCCACCCACCTATGGTCACCTAATCTATGATAAAGGAGGCAAGAATATACAATGGAGAAAGACAGTCTCTTTAATAAATTGTGCTGGGAAAACTGGACAGCTATATGTAAACGAATGAAATTAGAAAACTTCCTAACACCATGCACAAAAATCAAATCAAAGTGGATTAAAGATCTAAATGTAAGGCCAGACGCTATAAAACTCTTAGAGGAAAACCTAAGCAGAAGACTCTCTGAAATAAATTGCAGCAAGATCATTTTTACCCACCTCCTAGAGTAATGAAAATAAAAACAAAAATAAACAAATGGGACTTAAAAGCTTTTGCACAGCAAAGGAAACTATACACAAGAAGAAGAGACAAACTTCATAATAGGAGAAAATATTTGCAAAAGAAGCAACCTACAAGGTATTAATCTTCATAATATATAAACAGCTCATGCAGCTCAATATCAAAAAATCAAACAATGCAATCAAAAAACGGACAAAAGACCTAAAAAGATATTTCTCCAAAGACATACAGAAGGTCAAGAGGCTCATGAAAATATTCTCAACCTCAGGAATTATTAGAGAAATGTAAAATAAAGCTACAATGAGGTATCACCTCACACCAGTCAGAATGGCCAGCATCAAAAAATCTACAAACAATTATTGATGGAGAGGGTGTGGAGAAAAGGGAACCGTCTTACACTGTTGGTGGGAATGTAGATTGATACAGCCACTATGGAGAACAGTATGGAGGTTACTTGAAAAACTAAAAATAGAACTACCACATGACCCAGCAACCCCACTCCTGGACATATACCTGGAGAAACCATAATTCAAAAAGCTACATGCATCTCAATGTTCACTGCAGCTCTATTTACCATAGCCAGGACATAGAAGCAATCTAAATGCCCATAAACTGAGGAATGGATAAAGAAGATGTGGTACATATACACAATGGAATGTTACTCAGCTATTAAAAGGAATAAAATTGTGTCATTTCCAGAGATGTGGATGGACCTAGAGACTGTCATACAGAGTGAAATAAGTCAGAAAGAGAAAAAACTAATATTGTCTATTAATGCATATATGTGGAATCTAGAAAAGTGGTACAGATGAACCTATTTGCAAAGTAGAAATAGAGACACATATGTAGACAACAAATGTATGGACACCAAGGTGGGGGGGTGGGATGAATTGGGAGATTGGGATTGACATATTTACACAACTATTTATAAAATATATGACTAATGTGAACCTACTGTATAGCACAGGGAACTCTACTCAGTGCTCTGTGGTGACCTAAATGGGAAGGAAATCCAAAAAGGCGGGGATATATGTATACGTACAGCTGATTCACTTTGCTGTACAGCAGAAACTAACACCATATTGTAAAGCAAGTACATTCCAATGGAAAAAAAAAAAAGAAATGAAAGTGGATACATTAATACCAATTCTACAGAAATAAAAAGTATTATAAGAGAGTACTATGAACCATTGCATGCTAACAAAATTGGATAAACTATGTGAAGTGGACAGATTCATAGAAACAAAACCTTCCAATCCTAAATCATGAAGAAATAGGAAGTCTGAATAGACCTATAAATAGTAAGGGGACTGAATCAGTAATTGCATCTCACTCAACAAAGAAAAATCTCTGGATCTGACGGCTTCCCTGGTGACTTCTGCCAAACATTTAAAGTGGGACTAATAGTAATCCTTCTCATTTTTTTCCAAAATATTCAAGAGGAGAGATCACTTCTTAACTCATCCTATGAGACCACAATTACCCTGGAACCAAAGAAAAATTCAATACATAAAAAAGACAATTACAGATCAATATCCCTTATAAACACTGTCGTAAAAATCCTCTATAAAATACTACCAGATTGAATTCAATGTCATATTAAAATGATTATACACCATGACCAAGTGGGAAATTCCTGGAATGCAAGGATGGTTCAACATAAGAAAATTGATCAATGTAATATAGTACATTAACAGAATAAAGGGAAAACTCACATGATTATCTCCATTTGACAAAATTCAACACTCCTTCATGATAAAAACACTCAGTGAAATAGAAATAGAAGGAAGTTACTTCAACGTAATAAAAGCCACTAATGAGAACACACAGCAAACATTATACTCAACAGTGAAAGACTGAAAGTGTTTCTTTTAAGATCAAAAAAAAAGCAAGGATGCCCACTCTTAACACTTCTACTTAATGAATTCTGGAAGTTCTAGCCAGAGCAATTAGGCAAGAAAAAGAAATAGAAAACATCGAAATTGGAAAAGAAGTAAAATTATTTTTGTTTCCAGATGATATGATCTTATACATAAAAAACACTAAAGATTATACACACAAAAATACTGTTAGAACTAATAAATGAATTCAGCAAAGTAGCAGGACACAAAGTCAGCATTCAAAATCAGTTGTATTTGTATACACTACAATAAATAACCTGAAAGAAAATTTTGCACATTTCATTAACAATAGCATTAAAAAGAATAAAATGTATAAGAATTCCTTTAACCTAAAAGTGAAAGACTTGTAAAATAAAAACTACAAACATTGCTGAAAGAAATTTTAAAAGGCATAAATAAATGGAAATATATCCCTTTGTTCATGGATGGGGAGACTTTATATTGTTAAGATATCAATACTACCTAAAGGAATCTACAGATTCAATTCAATTTCTATCAAATTCCCAAAGATATGTTCTGCAGAAATAGAAAAATACATTCTGAAATTCACATGGCATGTAATAACCATGACAATCTCAAAAAGGAAGAACAACACTGGAGGACTCTCTCCTAATTTCAAAACTTACTACAGTAATCAAAACAATGTGGTATTGGCATAAAACAGACATATAGGCCAGTGGAATAGAATTGACAGCCCAGAAATAAATTTCCACATATATGGGTAAATGATTTTTGACAAGGGTTCTAAGACTATTCAAAGGGGGAAGAATAGTCTTTTCAACAAATAGTGCAGGGAAAACTATATACCAGACCAATATTTTATTATTTTTAGTTATTCTAATCAGGTAATTACTCTCTAGGTGACAATTTATTTCTGTCCTAGGAACAATGAGGTAAATTAGCAATTTCCAAAGTTTTCCTCCAGTCAGTCCATTTTTTTTTTTTTTTTTTTTTTTTTTTTGCGTTACGCAGGCCTCTCACTGTTGTGGCCTCTCCCATTGCGGAGCAGAGGCTCCGGACGCGCAGGCTCAGCAGCCACGGCTCACGGGCCCAGCTGCTCCGCGGCCTGTGGGATCTTCCTGGACCGGGGCACGAACCCGTGTCCCCTGCATCGGCAGGCGGACTCTCAACCACTGCGCCACCAGGGAAACCCCAGTCAGTCCATTTTAATGTCTGCTCTGGTACTGTTTACCACTTTTGTAACATGCCTCCCTGTGTCTGATGGCCAAGAGTTCCAGAAGGACAGCCACTAGGGAACTTTCCATGAATGCTGAGATCCCCTGATCAATGTATGAAGGGAGTGTACACTGGAACCTGGAGGGAGGGAGTAGGGAGTTATGAATGGCTCTTATGATATGAATCCATTCAAGCATTTCCTATATTCCTAAAACTTTGTATTCATTCCTCTACATTGTACCAGAAAATTCTTTATCCTCAGTTGCATTTAGTGTAGGTTATATTTTGTCCAAGTGCCATTCGAACAACAGAGTAAAAGTTAAGCCTACTGCCCACTCTCTCAAATCAAGAATCTCTTATAACTGTATGCATATCAGTATATCCAACCTAACCAAATCATGTTATTTTCTTCCTGGTATCGAACTTAAGGAATCAATTCCTACATATATTTCTCAGATTTCTGTTGAATTATATGTTATGCATTTTTTCAATGGATAAGCTATATTGTATTTACATCTTTGGGGCATGCTAGATGTGCCTCTAATTGAGAGTCTGAAGTCCATGACTGGGTAGAGAAAGTGAGTCTTAAAAGGGACTTGGAATAATTAAGACAGGGTAGGCAGGTTTCTTCAGACAAGATAAGAGAAGCTGATTTTCTTGACAAGAGATGTTTATTAGGATATCAAGGGAAGGGATCAAGATAATCAGATTTTTTAAATCCACCCAAAAGTTTTCATTACAAAACTGAAGACGTTGATCTTTCCCAATCCCTGTCCAAACTGCACTATAATTTAGAAACATACCTGAACAGACTTTGTGTCTATATTTTGAATATTTCAGCCCTTTGGGTAGAAAAGTTAAAAAATTATTTTGGGGCCAAATGGAGAAGTTCTCTACTTCTTTGACCATGCCTGAGAGATTATAGGTTTGAATTTGCCACTTTCTTTCTAGAAACTCTTCAGAACAGCCAGAAGCAGCTACCCTACACCACAGCTCTTATTTCCACCCCAATGTTCTATTGCTTCTGCCACTTGGGCTACCAAACCATGCATATAACAGGCACTCCACTACACAACAACTGTAGCAGATAATTTAAGTAACTGTATTTCCACTGAAACACACTATCAGTATCGTATTTTCCACTGGCAATAATGTTATCCCTGTTTTTAAATATAAACACATCAAATAATAAAATCCAGGATCCCATCTTTAAAATTGGTTTCATGGAACCACTTATGATAATAAAATTCTCAGTTTGTATTTGGTGAGGATGATGGTAGCCATTCTAGAAAGTTCAAGTGGAAAAGATTTAATACAGTAAAATAGATATTTTTACAAAAGTGATGAAAAGTCTAGATGTTTCAAGATTCAGGAAAACTGCCGTGGTTCTCAGATTTGCCATTAACAGTTAGGGGGTCATGAGGTTGCATGAACCATAGGAAACTTTTGGTCACAAACACCCCTGGCTCCTGATATGAGGCAGAAGGTTTCTGTGAAAACTTCTGGAAATTGTGGCAACAATTTCATGTTTGATAGCGCTCATATTTTTCTTGCTTCTACTGGAGGAATTATGATAAATTTTCCTTCTTCCAATTCTTACATTATTGTCTCTTATTTTCAGACTCTAAACCTGATCCTCTTGGTGGAGATTACGGGGAAAAAAGTTCATGGGCTTCCAGCTGGGAGAGCATAGAAAGGGAGAAAGTAGTGCTGAGAAGGTATAGTTTATCTAATTTCTGCTGTACTGTAGTTAATCATGGGGCAGATTAAGACTTGTTTATGACAGATTCTGTATGCCACCTTGAAAAACTAGGATCTTCTCCCAGCCTTAGGTTTCCAAGTAACACCTAATGTTTCTAAAATAAGGAAAAGAAAGATTAGATTTTTAAGGAAGATATCTTGAGTTATAGAATGAAAATAGACTAGAAAGATGAAATACTGGAAGCAAACAGATTGCTGAAGAGACTATTGCAATATTCCAGGGAAATGAGATGATGAAGGCTAAAGTAAATGAAGTAACTACAGGGTTTAAAAGAAGGGATGGGGCTTCCCTGGTGGTGCAGTGGTTGAGAGTCTGCCTGCCGATGCAGGGGACACGGGTTCATGCCCCGGTCTGGGAGGATCCCACATGCTGTGGAGCGGCTGGGCCCGTGAGCCATGACCACTGAGCCTGCGCATCCGGAGCCTGTGCTCCGCAACGGGAGAGGCCACAACAGTGAGAGGCCCACGTACCGCAAAAATAAAATAAAATTAAATAAAATAAATAAAAAAAATAAAAGAAGGGATGATTATAAGGTATTTCAACACAAAATTAACTTAAATTAGTAATTGAATAAGGGGAGCTCTTGGTTGCCCCCTTTTACTTGTACCACCTTCTGCTTTTCCAAACCTACTTCCCATTCAGTTGATTACTGTTATGACACATTTTCTTCCTATTTCTTAAATACATTCCCTATATGTATATCTATGACCACTGCCAGTATAGAATCTCTCATTATCTCTCACCAGGATGACTGAGTCAGGTCCTACGAAAAGAAACAAATGAATTACTCCACTGAACAAAACCTTTCAACAGTTTCACATGGTCTAAAGGAAAAAACTCGAAATTCCTTAGTAGAATCAGATGTACACTTGATATCTTTATCAGAACTGCACGTCCTGACCTCCTCTATTTGTAGGTATCATCTTTTCCATCCGTTAGAGGAAACTTATCCTCCTGAATTCCATATGATATTGATAAATGTCATCAATTACTTTATGGTCATAGAGGTTTGCTATATAAGAAAAATGGAACCAATCATACTGTGCCCCTGCTTGGCCTCAGAGATATATCCAGATATTGGCATATGGCTCAAGTAGACCTAATAAATGCCCCTACCTAAATTTTTTTCTAGCTGGAACTTCTGTGGAACACTCTCCTACTCTTGGGTTACAGAGATGGAATAAAATGAATACCTGTAGTCTTGATCTTGACTATCTGATAAAGCCATTCTGCATTTTGAGAAAATGAAACAAAAATACAAGAAACAGTAGACTAGAAAGAAGAAATTTCTGTCCTTGGTTTGAGCCATACTTTTGTCATTTTTTTTTTTTTTTTTTTTTTTTTTTGCGGTACGCAGGCCTCTCACTGTTGTGGTCTCTCCTGTTGCGGAGCACAGGCTCCAGGCACGCAGGCTCAGCGGCCATGGCTCACAAGTCCAGCCGCTCTGCAGCATGTGGGATTTTCCTGGAGCGGGGCATGAACCCGTGTCCCCTGCATCGGCAGGCGGACTCTCAACCACTGCGCCACCAGGGAAACTCATACTTTTGTCTTTGTATTTTTCAAGGTTTGAATGAGAGCAAAGAGTCTCGTTTTTATGACTTTGAATTAAAATTCTGTATCACAGTATGGAAGAAGGAGAGAGAGAAAGAGTGAGAAAGGGAGAGAGAGAAAGGGAGAGAAGAGAAAAAAAAAACACTGATTAATACTATGCAAAAATGGCTTAGTGATTTGGATGTTTCATGTTTCCTGACTTTATGTATTTTGCCCCATTTCTGGACTGTTCTTTCTGTTCCTTATCTGGATTCCCTCTATATTTCTTTCAATAATGTCCTCAAGACCTTCCACTAATCCTTCTTGGACCTTTCTTTCCAGGCACGCTTCTGTGTGTATTTCTGTCACAATCCTTACCATATTATAATTTATCCACGTTTATATATGAAACTTCCATGTGACTGGGAGTCCTTTGAATGGAAGGACCATCTCCTACTTATTTATTTTGTACTTTCTAGGAGACTATTTCACACAAAGTTTTGCTCAATACAAGCTTGTTGAATAAATAAAGTGGGGTAATCCAGGTCCATGGGAAAATATTATTTTTCTCCTTATTGTGTCCAAGGCAAAATTTTATTATTTTCATTTATAGTGGATATCTATAAATTCTTGTTGTTATTTATCTACACATTAAATATGGAATAAAAAAATAAATGAATTATCATGAATATCCGCATCAGTGTATTAACCAAGGTATCTGGCCCACACTTTTTATCAATTTTGCCTCAAATGTTTATTTGCATATTGATATTTACAGAAAAAAGCCCTATAAGAGACTGACAACATGATATATTTACCAAGGTGAGGTCATTACAAAATGAAAGACCAAAAGCTAATTCATAGTTCCAATTAATATTATTTAATTCAATTTCATTCAGTTCAGTTAAATGTTGTTTGGTTCACATCACCTTAACAGCATGCATTGGACATCTGCTACAAGAAATGAAGTTTGTTAGGCACTATAGGAGGCACAAATATAAGACATTATCTACAAAAAAACGTTAATTTTAGTGAAACATAAAGGAAAAGAGTGTGCACTTTGGGACCTACATCTCAAAGTTCAGTTTTGAAACACCTTAATCTCCTAGATTAACATGATGTTACAACAGATTACTAATAAACTCAACCAATAGCTGGTCAGGTCTTTATGAGCTTTGAAATCATGCCTTCAATACTGCAATGCAGCATATAAACAATTAAGAAGTTTATACATATAAACAGAGTGCTGCAATTAATCTACAAACAAATTCATTTTATATCAGATTTGTGACTTTTACACCAATGTGTACTCATTTTGTGGCTGCCTCCCACTGTTTTGGCAAGGCTTTCAAATGTTTTCTTCCTCCCTCATCTTCCAGCAGGAAAGCCAACAGCTGTGGCCAAGGCAACAATTTTGGCAGTGGTAATGCCCAGATGACAACCTCTGGAGTATCTCTCTCCAGCAGTAGCAGTGACATCTGGACCACTTTCCACACTTGAGAGCATCTTGGCTCATCTCCACACATACAGCTGCAGAACCATCACAAGAGCTATCTTCAAGTAGGGACACGGCATTGTGAGAGACAACTGTTCTCTGATTAAGAGACAATTCACATTGTGTATATGTAAATGCATAATTACTGTATGTGTGTGTATTTTGTGAATAGGTTTAAGACTATAGTTTGTTTAAAAAAAGAGAGAATTAAATACACACTCCATGTCTTCAATTCACTGTAGTTATGTCTATATATTCAGGTTTACATATATGCATGTACATATACACACACATCATCATCAGAGTCAACCATTCAGACAATTTAGCATTTGAGAGCTTTTGATTATTATGGGATGAGACAACTTCCTTTATGAGTTCCTTTGGTACATAGATACTGTATATTTACTGCCAAACCATACATGGTTTGAGGAAGTAACATGTAAAGATGTAAATTACTTAAACATAGCATTACTACTGTTGAGGCAATTATAATCCTGCCACTGGGGATCCTGACAAGTATTGTTATTAACTCTAGTGTTCATTTTTTCTTTCTCTAGTTCCATCAAAATGTGAGTATTCTACTTCACAAGCTCCAATAGTCATATGTGAAGTTGTTTCTCTCTCTACTTTTGTCAAGTCATTTTTTAAATTTATTCTCAGTTTCTGTAGTTATTTCTTATAGAAATAAGTTATTATTTGTTGAATTTAGTCACTTAGAAACCTGAGGGGAAAATTACTGACACAGATTATTGGATAGTTTTGACAACCTCACCAATAGAAAATATTCCTTGAAAAGTTATTTATTTTAAATAAAATTATTAGATGACCTAGATTTTTAAGTTGATATAGGATGATGAAGTTAAGCCAATATCCAAATCAAAAGGGAGAGTAGTACATGAAATTAATAAAGATTAGATGATTAGACAGAAAACCTATCTCATTGTTTTATTCAAAGTTCAGGCAATTTATAAGCATGTGCCCTTTTATTTATTTATTTATTTTAACTGTGTTTTCAAGATCTCACATTCAACCAAGTACAATTAACTCAGTACAATTAGTACTTAGTGTGCATGCAGAATTTTGTATGCTACAACCTTCTAGCTCAGGGTTTTATCAAGGCTTGCTTTGCCTGTCTTGGTCCTCAGATCTCCCTGTTAAATTTCTGGCTGGTCTGCTGGTTTATTGCTCACCCCAACTCGTGTCAAAATCACAAGCTAGCTGGGCTATTGGCCTTCCCTGATTTTCTGCCACTGAGATCTCTAAGTGTTTGACATCTCTGCAGGTCCCAGCATTTCCAGAATTCTTCCCCAAATGAAATCAGCCCCCTCCCATGATCTTTGTATCATTTTTGTGCCATGGAGCTGAAGTGAGAGGGTAGGAGCCACCTCTGACTAAAAAGTCACAGGCTCCCTTGTTTCTACTGAGATTCAATAGATTTTCTTGAATATACACTTCACATTTTGCTATATGGCTTCCGTTGATTTCAGACTCTTTAAATGGCTATTTTTTAAATAATTTCATCTGATTTATCATTGCATTTTGGAAAGAGGATTTGGAGAAAGGATTAACCTTATTCAGCCATTCTGAAAGTTCCATCCTCTCTGTTTCTTCTGTTTTCCATTAGCTCATTCCTTCCTGCCTTCTTTTGGGCTCTTTGAACCTCTTCAGTGTACTTAATGTTTTCTTGAATATATCTTTGTGCATTTGTTCCAACATCCGTTCTTGGGATTGCAATGCAATATTTAACTTTTCAGTCTATTTGAAATCAACTTTTTTAGTACCTCAAGTGAAACATATAAGATTTACCACCATATAGACTTCTTTATTCTGCCCTTATATTTTACTTATATTATTTGGGACATATATAAGCATCGCATTCCATCAGACAACTTTATGGTTTTTGTTCTCAAGCATAACACATATAATAAAGAACTATAAAAGGAAAGAATAGTTTGTTATATTTTCTGTACATTTATTATTTCAGTTGCTATTTTTTCATTTCTGATATTCCAAGGTGACTTTGGTAGCAGTTCCTTTCTGTCTGAAAGAATTACTTAAGTAATTATTTGAAAGCATGTCTGCTGACCAAAAACTTCTCTAAGATTTTCTTCATTTGAGAATATCTTTATGTTGTTTTGCTCCTGAAAGATTTTTCACTGGATATGGAATTCTGGGCTTTCAAGATACTTTTCTTGTCTTCAGTTTTCAGCATTTTGACTATGATATAACTGGGAATGGATGTCTTTTTCTTTTTTTAGGTTCACTGAGTTTCTTGAATCTGTAGATTTACATTTTTCACCAAATTTTGGAAATTTTCAGCCTCTTCTTTATTTTTATTATTTTTTTTTACTGCACCTTTCTTTTTTTCTGAGATTGTGATGACATGAATGTCAAAATTTTTGGTATTATCCCAAAGGTCTCTGAAGCCCTTCTCATTTTTTTCAATCTGTTTTTCTATTTTATTCAAATTAGATAATTTCTATTAATACATCTTCAAATTCACTGACTCTTTCCTTGGTCATTTCCATTTGGTTATTGAGCCCAACCAGTAACTTTATTCCAGTTACTACATATTAAATTTAAATATTTCCATTGGCTTCCTATACCTTGAATTTCTTCAATGATATTTCTGCCTTTCCATTCATTCCAAGAGATTCACCTTATTTATTGGAATATTTTTGTAATATCTGCTTTTTAATGTCTATGTCATTAAATTCCAACATATTTGTCATCTCAACTTTGAAATCTGTTGAATGTCTTTTCCCAAGTGAGTTGAGATTTTCCATATATATATATATATATATATATATATATATATATATAGACACACACACACATATTTGCTGATTAAATTCAATTTTATCCCAAGGCATTTTGAAAGCATGTTATGAGACACTAGGTCTTATTTAAATCCTATAGAAAGTATTGGTCATTTTGTTTTAGCAGGCAATCAACCCAGTTGGGTTCGCACCACCATTTTAATTCCTTTTTGAGGGGTGAAATATCAGTGTCCACAATGCTTTTCAGATCAGTCATATATATGCATTACCCAGTGTGCAGTCTCTGACCTAGGCAGCGTCTTTCTTTAAATTTAGTTCTCAACATCTATGATATCCTGCTTAGGGTAGGATCCATGAATACATAAAATAGGAGTAAGTACAGAAGTTCATAAACAAAACAAGGGGGTCACTTTCCAAAACTACTCTCTCTCCACACTTTCTCTGGCATTTTCTGGGACCCTGGGCTCCTCTTTTCGGTTCTCTGGTCAGAAAGCATTTTTTTTTTCTTTTTTTAACACCATTCTGCTGTGTACTTCCCACAACTGTGGGACAAACATTGAGAAGTCAGAGAGAGAAAGAAAAACAACATGGATATGCACTGATACTCTTGGAACCACAGCTTCTTAAATTAGAAGGAAGTTTTCTCTCTTTCACAGTAGTAGGCTCTTAAATATCCCCAGGACAAATGGGAATCCTTGGTGGCTGAGACAAAAATGAATTTAAAAAAAGAAAAAGAAAAACAATGAGGCATTTCCAGCACTCTCTCCAAAAATTAAGAGAACCCATTCTAACTACCCACAGAAGAACTACAGGAGATCTGTTGGAGCATTCTCTTGCAGTGTCATTGCCCATTTCTGGCTTTCCAGCTATGTTGAATCCAGTCCTGAGAGTACTAGAAAGAAAAAATAGTAAACCCACTGCCAGTTTGATGTAACTTTGAACTCTATTCTTCTCCAATCTGCTGGCTACTATTTGCTTTTCAGAGTCCTCAAAGAGTTTCTGTAAACGTTCTGTCCAGGTTTTATAGCTTCATTGAGTGAGAGAGGCAGAATATTCTTACTTTATTTCACCCAATATATTTTGCTACTGTACCCATGTCTTCACCCATAACTCTAGTTGAGAATCATATATGACATTTTCACTATTGGTGTTCAAACTCTAGTCACACACACATACACACACACACACACACACACACACACACACCATCCCCAGAAATACATCTATATTGTTTAACAAGGCTTCACACAGATCTCCCTTACTCTTTTTTGCTAGAGTTTAATCTGAGGACAGTTCTGTTAATTCATAAGGAAAATAATTTGAATATAAGTAAACCCCTTGAGTATATGAATCTGGCAGAAGGAGTGATTTTTTCGCTCTTTTTTTTCACCATGCATGCCAATTTTTTCTTGTATTTGGTACCAATTTACTCATGAAAGAATAATTGTATGAATCCTTCCTGCCCATTCCCTGTAGTGGAATGCATTGCCTCTAAGTTACAACATTCCTGTCAGAAAACGTACTTTTCTGAACTATGATTGTAAAATATGTGATTGTAACCTGCAACTTAAAGACCTCCATGTCACTTCCTTCTGTCTAGGTATTTGTAAAATTAATTTTTGTGGGTATTTTGAATGAGTAGCAGGAATGCTGAGTCTTCTGTGGGTCAGAGGCAATTCAGAAGACCTGGGACTTTTTTCAGCAATAAAGATCCTTTAAATAAATGACCTCATTATTTAAAGAACTTTACAGGGCAGTGACATTATCAGCAAGTAAATACTTTTAAAAATGATCTCTTAAGAAACTAGAAAAAATAACAAATGAAGCCCAAAGTTAGTGGAAGGAAGGAAATAATAAACATCAGATGTGAAATATATGAAATATATACTAAAAAGATAATAGAAGAGCTCAGTGAAACTAAGAGCTGGTTCCCTGAGCAAAACTGATAAAACTTTAGGTAGACTCACCAAAAAAAAATGTATACGAGACAAGGCTCAAATAAGTAAAATCAGAAATGAAAGAGGAGATGTTACAACTGATATCTCAGAAATGCAAAATATCATAAGAGACTACTATGAACAATTATACATCATCAAATTGGACAACCTAGAAGAAATGGATAAATTCCTAGGAACATACAGTCATCCAAGGCTGTATCTTTTCAAGAAGATATAGAAAATCTGAATAGACCAATTTAAGGAGATTGAATCAGTAATCAAAAACCTCCTAACAGGGCTTCCCTGGTGGCAGAGTGGTTGAGAGTCCGCCTGCTGATGCAGGGGACACGGGTTTGTGCCCTGGTCCGGGAAGATCCCACATGCCGCGGAGCAGCTGGGCCCGTGAGCCATGGCCACTGAGCCTGTGCATCCAGAGCCTGTGCTCCGCAACAGGAGAGGCCACAACAGTGAGAGGCCCATGTACCGCAAAAACAAACAAACAAAAACCTCCTAACAAACAAAAATCCAGGACCAAATAATTATAAACTGGAAAAAAAATTTGGTTTCCTTTGAATCCAAAATATTTATTTTTAACCATTTACTTTTAAAGAACATGACACATGCAAAATTTCTTTCCTATTGGTGTCTTCAAATTTCATCACCAAGTTACAGTACTTGCAGGACATTTGGAGATGTTTATAAACTGAATTCTTTGTGTCTCTAAATGAACACAAAAGTAATAGCCAAAACAAAAACATACTTGTTGGCAAAAAAAAAAAAAAAGTCATGTTTCATGTAGCTTTTCCTTCCTCTATTGGAAGAGAAAAATATAGAAATTTCAGGGTGGTTTGCCTCCATCTTCTAAAAAGGTGTTGAATGAATAAAAGTGGGAAATCAAGTTTATCTATAGCTCTCGTGATATTTAGCTTTTCTTGCATATATACGCATGTTCATGATCATGGACTACTTACAGTTTGCCAATAGTAGGGGATGTTGATTTTATTTACTTATCCTAAGAACCAGAGAAAGTACAATCTTTGGAGAGACTCAGACTATGAAATGTTTTAGGATAACAAATAATAAATATTTTGGATTTATAATTTAATTTGTGGCTTTTCATTTAAACTTAAAATTTACCTATAATCCATTTCTTACTTCTTGAGATATTTATATGTTTTAAGGCCTATGCTGAGTCTTATCAGAGAAATTGAGACCCGAGGCTGAGATTGCTAGTTTCTTACCTAATAATCACTCTTATGTTGTTCCTTTTATAATGGTTTCCTGAAATTTTAATTTAATTTAATTTAGTTTTTTGGCCATGCCACGTGGCTGGCAGGATCTTAATTCCTTGACCAGGAATCGAACCTGGGCCGGGCAGTGAAAGTGTGGGGTTCTAACTGCTGGACTACCAGGGAATTCCCTCCTGAAATTTTTAGAAGATGTCAATGGGTTTAGCAAAAAATTGCTGGCATTGAGCATGGCTTCTGTGAATGCTTCTAAATGTGTCTCTAATGGCAAATCCTGTCTTTTACTCTTGCTAATGGCTCCCTTCATCATTTATAAATTGTATACATGACTATTAGAGCTCCAGCAATCATCTTGTGAGCACAAAGAGAGCTCATAGATGGAAATCACAGGATAAGGACACAGAGGAGAAAGATGTGAGGAGCCTAGGTCAGTGAGGTCACTGTGAAATGACAATATGATGCTAGGGTGTTATGAAGGAGAGGGGAAAAGTCCTATTTTATTGAAGCTATTGTTATTTTGTGTCTTTGTTATTAACAGCCAAAGAAATTTCCTAGCAGATACAAGATATATAGTGCATACCAGTGGTTGTCTTTCTATAATACTTTTCTTTTTGTGAAAATGTTTTCTTCCCCTATTTCAACTGTATAATTTTAATGAGGATTGTTATCCTTCTATAAATGTCTAGCTTTTTTCCCCTTTATTGATTGGTTCAGAGTTGGCACCTGAACTAAGCTATGCAAAACATTTAATTCCTACCTCAACTGTTGATTGGTCTTGAAATAAGCATGTGTCCTAAGTTGCACCCGTTGAAGTGTTAAAGGATCTTTGAATTTAGCACTGGAGAAAGACAAAATAAAACAAAAACAACAACAACAAAAATAGCTTCTAACACCTCCCTGGTGGTGATATAATCAAAGGTAAAGCCTGGGCTCTATTTGCAGCCCTATTTCCTACCCAACAGAGGACGTGGTCAGAGAAAATGGAGACAACCTTCAAAAGGATCAGTTTTAAAAGACTGGAAAAGAGAGGAGAGTTCTGGTCATTTTCAAGTCCTTGGTTTCAAGTTGTCCTTGGAGCTGGGCTACCCTTTTCTTTATCCCTGAGATATATGTTACAGTTCATTCTACCTTTTACCTAAACTTCTTAAAATGGAAGTGCTTATACTCTTCAACCAAAAAGTAATGATCAATCAGATTAATTTGGGTCATTCTATTGTGTACATGGGATACAAACACATACTTATCTGTTTCTCTGCATAACTTGAATTATGTCAATAAATCAGGTTGAGCAAAAAGTGATGCATTCAAATTAGCTGTTGCCAGAGAGCCTTATTCTTTAAGAAGTTTAAGGTGTTATTTATTCCCACTCACATTCTGAAGTCAATATTTCAGCCCAAGTCTTATAGTATGACTTGAATTTTTCTTTCTTTTTGAAGCCCTAAGTTTTGTTGCTTACCTTTTTTTCTCCTTCGCTTTTGTTTGCTGCCTGGTAACATATCTGCTTGATTCAGCTGAAAGGAGGGAAATGGCTAGTCATCATTCTATATCTGTTTATCTAATTAACTAGCTTTAGGCATCAACAAAGGAAGCCACACTAGGCAAGGGATAACAAATGTGATCAAGATATAGTAACAAAGTAGCTCCTTACAATGAACTTAAAGACTAATAGTTATATAAAGATAAATGCAAAGAAATCATGATGATAGGAATATTTACAATGAACAGTGGGTAGTCACTACACTACAGACAAGAGTGTAGTCAAATTTACTTTAGAACTGGGAATTTTCAGTAAAGGCTTCAAATAAGAGTCAAAATAGAATGAAGTCTTGAAAGATGAACATAGATAAGAAGTTGAAGAAAATTATTGTCTTTCTAAATAGTTTTTTGCTGTTGTTGTTTGGTTGGTTTTTGTCTGTAGGTTAGGAAAATGTTTGGCAAGTTAAGAAATAGCATTGGGTAACTAAGCAGAAGCAAGATCATGGAAGAAGTGGTATGATTTGCCAACAGTTTGGTATTTCTCCATTAGTAACGAAGAATAACTGTTGAATGGTTTCAACAAGGTCACTCTGATTACAGTGTAGCTTCATTAAGTGTATATTATGAAAACCTGAGTAAGGATAAATCAGTGGACATAAATGGAGCAAATAAATTTGAGAGACCATAAAGATATAGAATTTCTAATACTGAATAGGCAGACATGTATAGGTGATTAAAATGGCCACAAACTCTACTTGGAGTTTCCTCTTCTTGAACCTAGGCTGGTTTGCATGAGTAGTTTGACTGAAAAAAGGTAGCAGAAATGACACTGTACCTTTTTCATACACAGGCCTCAAGAGATGGGTATCTACCACTACCCCACCCCTGGAACACCCTCTTGGAAACACTAGGTCCTAAGCCTCTTTTTTTTTTTTTTTTTTTTTTTTCTGTACGCGGGCCTCTCACTGTTGTGGCCTCTCCCGTTGCGGAGCACAGGCTCCGGACGCGCAAGCTCAGCGGCCATGGCTCACAAGCCCAGCTGCTCCATGGCATGTGGGATCCTCCCGGACCGGGGCACGAACCCGCGTCCCCTGCATCGGCAGACCAATTCTCAACCACTGCGCCACCAGGGAAGCCCTAAGCCATCATTTAAGAAGTCCTAATACTCTAAGATCACCACATGTAAATGTTCCAATACACAATTCCACCTGAGCCCAGCTTTGCAGTCATCCACTCTAGGGTACCAGCCAGGTGAACGAAGCCATCCCATACCCTCTAAACAGCCCACTTCACAACTGAATAGTACCTTAGTCTATGCTACATGAACATATGTCTTAGTCCATTGGGATGCTATAATAATAATATCACAAACTAGGTGAATTATAAAGAACAAACATTTATTTCTCACGGTTCTGGAGGCTGGAAGTCCAAGATCAAGTCACCAGTATATTTGTGTCTGCTGAGAGCTCACTTCCTAGCCAGGCATCTTTCTGCTATAAACTCACATGATGGAAGGTGAAGGGGTCCCCAGGACCCTCTAATTCCATTCAATAGCCATGGCTCACGGGCCCAGCCGCTCCGCGGCATGTGTGATCTTCCTGGACCGGGGCGCGAACCCGCGTGCCCTACATCGGCAGGCGGACTCTCAACCACTGCGCCACCAGGGAAGCTCGAGAGAATGTTTTTAAAGAAGTTAATGACAGGAATGAGAGATTAGGTGAGGTGGTGGTAGAAGGTTTTCCTTGAAGTAGGAAGCGTTCGGTAGTGAGAATTGCTAAAGTTAAGTCAATTGAGATGTAGACTACAAAAAATTTATTACATTTGACAGCGTTTTACATGACCAAAGCCATTGCATGTTTTGTCTGTTTCCTCTCCCTACACCCACTCACTCTATGTTTCACTCCTTGGTACCGCTCAATCCTAATTGAATTCAAATTTTATTTCATGTATCCATGGCCCCCTCTGCCAATTGTGAAAGAACTGGAATACCCCATGAAGGTCTTTCTTGAATCCCTGACAGCACAGAATTCAGCAACATTTCCTAGACTAAAGTGCAGAATCTCAGAGCAGCACCACTGAAATGCCAAAGTTGCATCACAGATAATCCTGATTTGGTTACAACCGTATACATGACAAATGAAAGAAACACCATCTCTCTTCCCTCCAAGGGGTCCAGGTATACAGCTTCCTTGGGTATCGTCTTTCCCAGAATGCCAGGCTTAGGTGCCATTTCTCCTCATATCACATCTTGCTAATTCTGCTTTCCTTTCTCCCTCTTCCCCTCTAGCCTGTAGGTGTTCTGGCCTCGTGAATAAGATTTAGACTTTTGAAATATATGAGGTATAGCCACCTCCCACAATAGTATATGTATGTATATATCTATTAGGTATGTATATATTGTATATTACATATTTATAATAATACTATTATTTTCATATATTTTTTTCAGAATTGTCTAACAGTAAGTTGCTTATATAATGATACCTTACCTCTAAAAACTTCAGTTTGTATTTCCTAGGATTAGCACTCTTTAAATAACTTATGTAACAACTTTTGTAAGTCTCCAAACCATGATACCACCAAATACAACACATTTTAATGAAGCAAAAATATCACATACAAAAATAATATACCAAATATTTTTGTGAAAAAATAGTTTTTACTGACTGAAACAAACACTTATATCTCTATACCATACTGTATAAACCAAAATAATTGCTCTGTTGTTTAAAATAGATTAATAAAAAATATTTGATCGAAAAAAGCTTCCTCCTTCAATTTTAACATCGGCAGAACATTGAATAGTCACAATAAGAAGTTACAAATTCAAAACGAAATTGTGAGAAAGATGTTTAATAGAATGAAACAATTTTGTACAGCATTGCAAGCAACATTTATTAATGAAACATATTAGAATATTTGCAGTGCAATTTATAAATGTAAATGTGCAGCATACTCTAGTCAAAAATGTGTAACAGCTGTGGCTTTGCAAAGTGAGTTGGTACCTTCCATAGTATAAAATATAGAAAAATACAGATGACTGATTTGAATCAACGTGGTTTCCCGTGGCATGTCACTGTGGGAATCTTAATGATCTTCTACCTGGATTGTTTGTCTGACTCCCATTTTCGCTGAAGATAATTTGAGACTAATTACTAGCCATGTCAATGGCAATTCACCTTCAATGCTCAACTATATTTTTTCTTTTAAGAAACCTTTTCGTGGCTAATGACAATGAAAGTAAGATTTCAGACTGTTTTCTGGTTTCTGTGTTCCCAAGAGTGTTTTTCTTCCCTTTGAAACACCAAGAATCATTTAATCATAAACAAAAGTTTAGATTTTATTTGTATTTAGAATAGATGCTAAGGATGAAAGCAGAAGGTTACTGTGGCAGAGGTGTACAAGGCAAGAACTCAGCCCTAACCATTATTTATTTTATTAGATGAACTTAAAGCAGTACAGAGGCAAGTGTAGTGAGTGCTAGATAAATATTCACTATTGTGTTATCTTGCTTTTTCTTCTATCGTATTTCAGCCATCTTGAAGAGTAACATGCATGATAACCTTCTAAGTGCAAACTGTATAATGTATTCTAACTTCAACCTTCAAGTTAACACTGAAGTCTTAGGCAACAAAAATTAATAAATTATGGTCTTATAAACATTTATTTAAAAGTTTTGAGGCCATATATAATCAGGTGATCACAAAATAAATGGAGAATTTACATTTGTATCGTTTATCTGTAAGAAAACTCTATTGTATTAGTTTGGGCACACGATCAAAAATAGACATTACCTTTTACTAAAGATATCATTTCTTATTTTGATGATCTGCATTTAAGGATAGTAAGTATTATTAGTTTTCACAAAATTCCCAAGGGAATTGAGGAATGCTTGAATTGTGATTTATTTTTTACTTTGCCTTTTATCATTTTATAATTTGTCTTCTATATGAGGTAATTAGACTGAAGAATAATGTAAGGGAAAGAGTCTTGATTTTAGAATTAAACATAATTACATTGTAACCCCTGACAACTAAACTGCTTCTTAGCTGTGTGTTCTCTGGAAATTTATATATCATTTGTTTTCCCCTCAGGGAATATTATGTATTTAATACCAGGCAAAATAAAAATGGCTCCCATTCAAAACAAAAAAAAAATTGAAACTTTAAACTTTGTAACTTATGTGAGAGAGATTTCTGAAGTCGCTACAGTGGAAATACAGAGAAAAAAAACTGGAATTGATTAATTTACAGCAGATGCAAGATTTTGACATGATTTTGATAATTCTCATTATGAGATAATTGATATCTATACTGTATACACACTTTGTAGGTTTAACAATGTTCTCATTTAAAATAATCTCCTTAAATTTTAATGTTCATTTGATTATTGATTCCCAAGACACGGTATAGTACTAAACAAGTATAACGATTAAAATGGGACTAAACTTCCTTCAGGAGAGCAACTTTCTTTCAGTATATTTTGAATATCTGATTACATTACCTGGAGACAAAATGTGGTTCAGATAAATATATTTATTTTAATAAAATAGGGACCCTATGTATACCACAAAATATGGTATGTTAGAATATTTTATGAAATAGCATTAGGCTCATGGAAAGCCACTGATACCTAAAAAATTGGGTTTAATAACTAGAAAAATCAATCTCTTTTATGATGGATGTTCACTAAACTTTTTGTGGTAATCATCTCATGTTGTATGTAAGTCAGATCATTATGCTGTACACCTTAAACTTATACAGAGCTGTATTTCAATTATATCTCAATAAAAATGGAAGGAAAAATTATATGTAAAGAAAAATTAAAACAAATATTTTAAAAGAAAAAAAATAAAGCAACTTATTCTATAGTTATTGACTGTTGCCATGAGTTTAGTGAAGAAAAAATACAGATAGAATAATTGAAGTATATGTACAATGAAACTTGACCTTTATGGAATACAAATATTTGATATATAACTCATCAGTAAAACATGAGAATATTCTTGGATAGAAAAATTATAGGCTGGAACCCAAAGGCCAGAGTCCCATGTAAACTGATAAATTAAAGATGCTACATAATTTTTTGTTTTTTATCAAATACAATACTTAAATATGCTTTCCCTGTGGCATGCTAAAGTGTAAGAAAAAAACCCAGCAATTATTCTATACATCTATTTTTTCAAAGGTGCAGTTTTCTACTATTTTTGCAACAAAGCATGGAATCTATCTAAAACGACCATGGTCTTGTCAAAAATATTTAAGAAGCAAATTTGAACGGGTTGTCAATGTACACAGTTGGGATATTT
The DNA here is from genome assembly GCF_963455315.2 of Globicephala melas. Classification (NCBI taxonomy): domain Eukaryota; kingdom Metazoa; phylum Chordata; class Mammalia; order Artiodactyla; family Delphinidae; genus Globicephala; species Globicephala melas. Next base: position 21,438,689 of record NC_083330.1, read on the forward strand.
AAAAAAAATAATAAATGCAGTGTATTGAAACATATCAAATACTTTTAAATCCATGAGCTTATTATTGATATTAAAAAACAACAGCAACAAAAACCTGATTGATCACCTTTGGAAGAAAATAGGTAACAAACTCATCACTTTGAAAATTACTACCAAAAAAAAAAAAAAAGGAGGAGAAAGAGGGACGTGGGCAGAGGCATTTTCTAGATTTTTGTACAAGAACTGTTCTTTAAATTAGCTTAAAAAATTGATAATAAAAGTGATGAATACACCACCTATGAATTAGTTTTTCTACCAACCAAATGGATGAAATCTGATCAGGCCTCTAGACCTAACTATTAATTTACAAGAAATAAAGAAGCAGAAAAATGTGTTAAATGACATCATGGGGATACAACTGGCAAAATCTAGAGTATGGGAGACAGGGCAAATATTCTGTTTTTTGGTTTTTGGGTTTTTTTTTAAGCACAATAATAACAGCTTTTAAAAGCAAAGGGCAAAGAGAGATGAGTAAGATTTAAAGGGAGATAACAAACTAATAAGCAAATCACAAAATATAAAAGTTATTTGTGGGCTTCCCTGGTGGAGCAGTAGTTGAGAGTCCGCCTGCCAATGCAGGGGACGTGGGTTCGTGCCCCGGTCCGGGAAGATCCCGCATGCCGCCAGAAGTTATTTGTGTCCTGAATAAAACCCTATTTAAGAATGATAAGACAATTGGTACAATGTGAATACTACATAGATATTTGAGGATATTAAAGAATCATTACAAATTTTTAGGGGTAAAATGATATTTGAATATGTTTTCAAAAAACTTTAAAGTTGTTACCCTTTAGTTATATAATGAAATGTTTACAGATAAAATGATAGGTTATCTGCAATTTAATTCAACATTATTTTGTAGAAGTCAGTGGGGTGATAGATCAAAATGAAGTTGGTTGGGAAATTGATCATTTTTGTACCTTGATGATGGGTACATGCAGATTCATCATATTATAATAATTTTTTCTCATTATTCTTGTATAGCTTGGAAATTGTCTATAATAAAATTCTAAGAAATAAGAACACTTGGCTCCTTAGATAGAGAGGAGTCTGAGGAAAATGTGATCTGTGGAGAATTAAACTACTTCTGCCCTGTGAGCATCTGTAGACTCAGGATGCTGAGCCTCAGATCGGGCCAGGAGACCAGGCCTCAGGTTACATGAGTGAAGAACTGGAAATGAGAACCCCACATAAACTGTAATCCCCAATAAAAAGATGAACTGGAAAAAGTATACAACTACTAGAAAAAACATGGCAACAAGGAAATTAAATTCCTCTGTTTTGCTCTAAGTGAGGATAGATGGACAATCTAAAGACACCGAAAGTGAAGCCAACAGACAAACCCAGATGGTATCATATTCTACAGGATAACTTCCACTAGTCAGTGGATTAAAAAAATATCTACTGGGATAACTATTACATATTAAACTTTAAAGGGGAAGAAAATCATTAGGTTTGTCAGAATTGTTAGGTTGGATTTGTACAAATCAAATATAAAAATAAATTATTAAAATAATTGGGGAAATATGATTATAGGTTGTGAATTAGAAGACACTAAGGAATTATTTTTAATTTTTAAGTACACTAATAGCACTTGTCTTTGTAAGAACATGTTCGTACTTTTAAAGATGCATATTGAAGTAGGTAGTGCTGAAACATTATAACATTTGAAGTATTCTTTACAGATGTGTTACTTAAAGTGTGGTCTCTAGACCAGCAGCATTAGACTCACCTGAGACTTATGAGACATGTAGAATCTCAGTCACCACCACAGACCTATTGAATCAGAATTCACATTCTAAGAAGATTCCCAAGTGATTTTTATAGACATTAAAATTTTATAAACTTTGATTGTAAAAACTGCAACAAAGAAAAAAAAATAAAGATAGATGAAGACAAGGTGGCAGAATTTTTGTTGTGTTAAATTTGTCAAGGACACAAGATTAACCGTACCATTATTCTTACTCTTGTATGCTTTGGATATTTTTATTATTAAATCTAAAAATATAAAAAGAGATAGCACAAAATTCAAAGTCCAACAGACTAATTTGTATAATTTCATCTATACCTATTCCTGCTCTGTCTCTAAAACTGTATAATTTTAAAACTCAGTTCTACTATGTTGACGTTAAATAGAGATGTTGCTACTACTTAAACTACAGGGTGTACTGGAAGGTAGAAAATTCTGATAAATAAAGTTAATTTTCCCCGAAACTCATGATAAACTAGAAAACTCTGTCATGAAATTACTAAAATGTTCAGCATTAAATTATGAACACAAGTTCTGGTTTATGATAATGTAATTATATTAAAGCATAACTATAAAAATGGACTATTTTTATTATACATCTTGGCAAGAATCAATATTAAATTATACTGTATTTGGTGATTATAGGATCAAAGTTGTAGTAATCAGAAAACAGGAAGAGCTAACATTAAATTATATGATTCTTAAAATGGTCAGAAAGTAATAATCAAATTGTATTTTTGTGTATAGAGATAACTGTGAGGGAAATTATTTTCCGTATTATACCAGAGTAGAAAAAATCATTGCACATGTAAGTTTGAAAAGCTGTAGAGATGTAACACAAAGTTAAATTGAAAGCCAAGAAAATGACAATTTCCATGCATATAGCATATAAAAATTACAGTTTGAAGCAACAGGGCTATAAAATAACTACAGCATCTTCAGCCAATTCATGTGCGAACTAGTATGACCAACATCATTCTTATGCCTATTCAAATCCACAACAAAATGAGAGAAAAAAACAGAAGACAAAATCATTTTGCATTGTACATCTGTAAATGCACTTTCTGGGTAATATTCTAAACTTATTTTCATGTTTCTTTGTGTTTGAAAGTACTGTTTTGTTCAGTAATATATTTTTTTAATTATAAAGGTAAAGTCAATATTTCCCCAGGAAGATTTCCACCTTTCTTTCCAAGGAACATAATGGACATATTTACAGAAAGCTATCACTAAACTCTATATTCATGGAATTAATAGATCAAATCAGACCCAAGAGTATTAATCAAATTTAGATGAGTGTTTGTTTTTATTTTTTACTGTAAGGACACCTCACACTTTATTAAAACTCAAGGAGCTTTAGTTTGTGTGGGTTATATTTATCAGTAATTTGTATATTGTAAGTTAAAAGAGTAATTTTTAAAAATTGATTTTAAAATAACAGTAAGAAGCCCATTACATATGTCATATTTTTAAGAATAAGAGCTGTATTTTCAAGAAGAAAAATATCAAGGAGAAAAGTGGCATTATTTTACATTTCTATAAATATCTTTAATATCTGGCTCAGTAGAAGATAGCTGGATTCTCATATCTATTTCTATATCCAATCCATGTGATATTACAAGACATTCTCCATAGTGGTTATGCAGGTTGTTCTGCATCTTCAGCACTGCATAATTTCCATATTTTTCTGGTTACTGGTTCTAGGTGATTTGCAGTGGTAATTCATTATAATTTAAATTGTCATTTCTATAATGAGTAATGGATTGAACACCCATTTTGTATGTGTAAATAAGCATTTGTGTATCCACTTTGGGAAATGTCTGTTGAAGTCTTTGCCGATTTTTCTGTTAGGTTGTCTATCTTTTCCTTACAAGTTTGCAAGCGTACTTTGCATATTTCTTTATCAGATATATGTTGCTGGAATAACTTCTACCACTCTGTTCATCCTCTCCTAACGGACATTAGATGAATAACAATTGTTAATTCTAATGTAGATCAATTTATTGATTTTTTAAATATTTAGCACATATGTCTATTTTTAGAAATTTTTGCTTCCTTGAAAGTCATGAAGATGTCTCTGGTCGTCTACTAAGAGCCTCATTGCTTAAATTCTTATTTAAATATGTGACCTATATGGAATTTGCTTTTGTTTGTGGAGTGAGAAAGGGATTTGATACATTTGTTTTCCATGTGGAAAACCACTGACACAGCCCCATTTACTGAAAAAACCATTCTTTTCCCACCATATTTTAAAGTTACTTTTTTCATAAAATATGTTGATATATGTGTTAGGTCCATTTCTGGACTCTATTTTCTCTTCTGTTGGTTGTTGTATCTCTTTGCACCAGTATCAGACTCCACTAATTACTGTAGCTATATAATGAAACTTGGTATCAGGTAAGTCTCCAACTATTTGCTTCTTTTTCCAGATTGTCTTAGCTATTCTTGCCCATTTGCATTTCTGTATATTTTTTTAACATTTATTGTGGTAAAATACACATAACAAAATTTATCATCTTAACCATTTTTAAGTTTACAGCTTAGTGGTATTATCATATTGATCCAATCATCACTGCCAACCATCTCCAAACTCCTTTCGTCTAACAAAACTGAAACTCTATACCCAGAAACAATAACTCTTTATTCTCTCCTCCTCCAAGACCTTGGAAAAAACTATTCCACTTTCTGTGTTATGATTTTGACTACTCAAAGTAATTCATATAAGTGGAATCCTACAGTATTTTTCTTTTTGTGACAGGCTTATTTCACTTAGCATAAAGTTCTCAAGGTTCATCCATGTTTTACCACATGTCAGAATGTCCTTCCTTTTTAAGGCTGATTAATATTCCATTGTATGTACATGCCACATTTTGCTCACCATTTATCCGTCAGTGGACACGGGTTGCGTCAACATTTTAGCTATTGCGAATAACATTGTTATGAACATGGCTGTACAGATATCTCTTTGAGAACCTGCTTTCAATTCTTTGGCTTATACACCCAGGAGTATAATTGCTGGATTATACGATACTTCTGGATTTGATTTTTTTTTTGAGGAATCACCATACTGTTTTGCACGAAGCTGTATATTTTACATTCCCAACAACAGTACGCAAGGATTTCAATTTCTCCATATCCTCACTAACTCTTCTTATTCTCTGTTTAGTTGTTGTTGTTGTTGTTAATAGTAGTCATCCTAATGAGTACTAGTTGGTGCTGGGTACATTTGCTTTGCATTCCCAAACGATTAGAGATGTTGAGCATCTTTTCATGTGCTCTTGACCCTTCATATATCGTCTTTGGAGAAATGTCTATTTAAGACAAGCCATCCTCCTTTTTTTTAATTGGGTCATTTGTTTTGGTGTTGGCTCCCACAAACTGTATTCAAGTTGCTCCTGGAATACATGCACAGATGCTTGCCACAGGACTCAGAGATGGGAGTCAGGTACTCATTGCTGAGCAAAGAGCTTAAATTGACCAAAATTAACTGTAATTTACCATCCAAGGTAAATTCTTTCCCCTGGAATTTGCCAGCCTTCAGTCTATTCTAGAGTTCCAAAATAGTTACATTAGATGGATTCTGCCACTGAATCTGCTACCTATGTGGGGGAGACAGATTCCTGGTGCCTCCCCAAGTGTAAGTTTGTTTGTTTGCAAATACTGTTACTATCTTTTGTAGATGATCAATGCTATTCTTTCTTTAAAGGTTTTATATTATTGATGAGTCTGTAATTTCCCTTTCTTTTATTCTTGTCAGGCTTTAGAATCAATAATTTTCTTGCCTCTTATAAAGACTTTGGAACTGTTTCTAATTTTTCCATTCCTTGGAACTGTTTGTAAAATATTTGTAAATATTTAGAATAATGCACAATTAAAGCCACCCAGGCTTTGGGATATTCATTGTGAGAACAGTTTTACTAATGAGTTCAATGACTTTAGTAAATTTCTGCTTATCCGATTTTCTATTTCATCTTGAGTCAGCTTTCTTAAGTTGTGTCTTTTTTTGACAATTTTGTCCATTTCATTCAAGATGTCAAAATTAATGCCTCAAAAACTGTTCATAATAACTTCTTGTTATGTTTTGATATTCATAACATCTGTATTGATGTTCTCTTTTTTATTCCCGATATCAGTAACTTCAATTTATGTTCTCTCCCTTCCCTTCCCTTCCCTTCTCTTTTTCTCCCACTCCTCTAGCTATTCCAGACTGAAACTAACTTACATTCAATCTTCAGCACCTCTTGCTTTTGTCTTAACCACTTCAGTTGCAACTGGCAGGATCCTCTTCCCCCCATGCTTTCTCAAAAGTAAACCAGCCCTATGTCTCATTTTTCCTTGCAGATTCTTGTCCCTTCTTGATATGTATACTACTTGGTTGCCTTGAAGTTTCAACTCTCTGAAGGGTTAAAGAAGAGTTGCTATTTTGTATTTTATCTGACTTTTTCTCATTGTCATTCTAGGACAACATATTTGAAACTTTCTATTTCCTAACTAAGCAGAAGGACAACTCTAATAGTGTATATTATTAATTTTTATTTTTTGAAAATTATTTTGAGAGATATTGAAGACCCCATTGGGAAAGATTAAACGGAATTTGAGACTCATCAGTCTAGGAAAATACAGCTGTAAAAATTTTATGTATTCATATAACTTTTCTCCCTTACTTCTAAATATTTTCAATCCAAAAGGCATACTAAAAATATGTTTTTCTATACTTATTTCATTGCCTTTCTACATATTTCTAGTTAAATAATATATGTCACAAATAATATATGTGACAAAGAGTCAGATGATTTACAAACCACTAGATCAATCATGTTTCAACAGTACATTAATTTATTCAAGAACAAATAATTTATGCCTGTGTTTTTTTATGTGTGGCAATGTTCTAGACCCTAGAGACTGACAAGGTGCCTAATTTTACAGAATATCTATTCTTTCTTTGGGAGTTAGAAAGCAAAAAAATATACAAATGGAAGAGCAAGATAATTTCAAGCAAAAGTAAGCACTATCCAAAACAAACAAACAAACAAAAAACTACTCAATGACATAATGAAGATGAATGGAGTAAGGACATTCTAATCTGGATGTAGTAAGTGGTAACAGAGTATCTTATTAAAAGTTTCTTTTTTAGCAGAAACCTGAATGATCTGAAGGAACCATCTGAAATATTAAAATAAAAAGTCTGTGGAAGAGCTGAGAAACACAGAAAGGCAGTCAGGTCGGCTGGAAAGTGATGATTGTGATACTATCTTTGGTGCATATTAGAAACTGTTATTCAAGTGGGCTATTATAGCAGATTACTTTCCTACTGTAAAACTTTACCAAGCGGCAGCCTTATATGGGTGAAAAAAAAGGATTATATAGGAAGAAGAAACCTTGTGCTCAGTAACATTACAGTTGAGAGCATTCACATCAGTTGGAATATCTGGATCTCATCACTGTTTTTTAGGATGCAATTTCTTTATAGTAAGACAGTGGTGACAATGTAATCAAAGGATGAACAATGTCTGGACTCATGCATACCTGTCCAATGTCCCCAGTTGTCTTAATTTTTAAAAGCTTAATTTGATATTGGTTTCCGGGTGATCACAGTGTTAGACAGAACATGCACAATTTACACCCTCTTCAAGAGTTTAATGAAAACCAGTACAATTCTTGCCTGAATCTTCTTTAAAAGACCAAAAGACTTATCACTTCAACAGCCCAGTTAGAGAACTATACCAGATGGAATCCACCTTCATATTTTCTTTGCAAGAATACAGGAAGTGATGGTGGAAATGCCATTTTCTTCCTTTGGGGGAAAAATATCAATAATATTTACTTAAAATTTTATACTGCAATGATATTTTTAAATGAATATGCAATTAATCATAAACTATTTCTATAACATTTATTTATAAAACCCTAAATAATAACTTATTTTAATAATGTACATATTTGTCTGATTGTTCACTAGTGATATACTGCTCAGTGTAAGGTGAGAACCACAGATATTATCTTCTGGGAAAAAAACCCTTTAAGCCCTAACAGATTCAGTTTATAAATTTCCTCTCTAATAAATGAGGAATAAAATAATTTACAATAAATTAATTATTTCCTCTTCTGAAGGTACTAATACCACAAATTCAGTCAGAAGGTGGATCAAGTTTTTCGTACATTTCTCTCATTTCACATTTTTTAAATAAATGAGACTATATTTTGTCTAATGACTACCAGAAAAAACTATCTAGAAACTGTGACTTCATTATATGTAAGACAGTATTTTAGGAGATATAGATGTATATTTAGATGGAGATATAAATACATAGCATATAACGCAATATTTAATAAGACACAGGAAATGTGCGATAGCTCCAGAGTGGTACACCCTATGTTCTGAGCTGCTCCGAAATGCAGTTCCTTTTTTTTTTTTTAACATCTTTATTGGAGTATAATTGCTTTACAATGGTGTGTTAGTTTCTGCTTTATAACAAAGTGAATCAGTTATACATATACACATGTTCCCATCACTTTCTTCTTGCATCTCCCTCCCTCCCACCCTCCCTATCCCACCCCTCTAGGTGGTCACAAAGCACCGAGCTGATCTCCCTGTGCTATGCGGCTGCTTCCCACTAGCTATCTGTTCTAATGGGAGTTCTCTTGGCACAAAGGGCATTATTTTCTGTAATGAGATTAGAAGAAAGGATTTGCTAATAATTGCTTCTATAGCAACTAAAAATCTTGGAATCCCACCTTTCAGCATTTTGAAAATCTTAAAGGGGATGTTGTCAGTAACAAAAAAAATTGAAGACTGATAATATATTTAAATTAATCATTCTTTAAATTCATCTGCCCGTTCGCCTTTTAAATTGATTCATGCGTCTCAGAAAATAAAATATGCTAATCTATATATCATTTTTCCACTGTGTAGAGTAACTATATCTAAAAACAAAAATACTATAATTTTACTTTCCTTTACTATATTCCTCCACAACTTGTGTTGTACTTTCATATTTTCTTTTCATTCTGCTAGTGAGATATATACATATATGTATATATATACATAATATTTAGATTTTAGATATTTGCAATATGCAGGACAATCCATGAAATGGATAAATGCTTAATTTTAATACCATTGAATACAATTTTCATAATTTTATACTTTAATTATTTTTGGAAGCACAAACCAGAAAGGGTAAAGCAAGTTTGAAATGAAAAAAGATAACCAAGCTGGTAATTTTCATTTCAGACTTTATATTTGGACTACTCAATGGGACAGATTATATTATAATAACAAAATTTTGCTTTTGCAAGGAGGTTAATCTTTGCTTCTGCATTGCCTCATCTCTTAATCCCATCCAGTTTATATTTCATCTCAGAAACTATATTTTTCATCTCTAGGAACTCAATTTGGGTTATTTTTATATCCTCTATATGTCTATTTAAGATGTTGATGCTTTCCTTTAACCTTTTTGAACCTATGAAAATTAGTTATAATAACTGTTCGAATGTCTTTGTTTACTGATTGTACCATTTTTCATTCTGTTTTCATTAATTAACTTTTCTCCTTGTTATGGGTTATATTTTCTTTCGTCTTTGCATCCCTGGTAATTCTAGATTGCATGTCAGATATTGTGAATTTTACTTTACTGGTTGCAGGGCATTTTTGTATTTTTTTTAATATTTGTAACTTTGCTCAAAGAGGTAGTTAAGAAATAGTTTGAGCATTTTGAGGCTTCCTTATAAGCCTTATTAGGCTGTAACTAAACAATTTGGTCCCACTACAAAGGCTATACCCATTGAATACTCTGTGTATTGAATACTCTAGTTGATGCTGCATGTATTAAATTATATCAAAACATATTTGTATAATCTTAAAGCAATAAATGCAATAAATGCAACACATAAAATATAAAATAATTTTAAAATTAACTTTTATTAAATAAAACAAAAATGTTTTCTTCTAGTAATTGTAGTATTTTAACATATTTAAATACTGCATCCCTATGAAATTCATTTTGTTAATAAATATGAAAAGAGAATCCACCTTTATTTTTTACAGGTGACCAGGGACTTGTTCAAACACCAATATTTAACTGTATTACCCAAAACATTATGCCACTGGTTTTTATGGGCTATCATTATAATTAACAGCTTTATACAACTGTTGTCTTGTGCTGTTGTTCAGTATCTAAAATTATTGTTTAATATATATATATATTTTTTACTTTTAGCAGTTTAAACCAGGAGAGTAAATCCAGTTCCTATTACTCCATCCTGTCCAGAAGCACAGGTCTTAAGTGAAATTTAATACCAAAGAAACAGTTCCAAATTTTACAATGGATCTATCACTGGTTGTTAGCATATCTTCCCACACCCAAGACACCAACATAACTTCTACTCACTGCTAAAGCTTTATGATGAGCAAAACTTCCACCACTGTGCTTCCTTAGCATGTGAGTATATTTTTAATTTACTGGTTATATATATTCTCTAATTATCCATTATTTTGTCCTCCTTTTTGATTAGATATTGATATACACATTTTTTTTTCTAATAGCTCACAGAAATTTCTCTCATTAACAACACCAATAGAAATAACAATAAAAATAGCCTTGGGGGACCAAATTTATATCACATTACCAAATTTTTATTTTGCTCCCATAAAATTTCTGCAAAATACAACCACTATCTATCATCAGTATCATTAGAACAAAAACAAGGCATTCTAATCTCAAAAGCAAAATATTTTATTTAACTTAATAAATTTCACATTATAAAAATTTTCTTATAACATCATCCTTAATTCCTCAGTATTCACTAATATTGGGGGATTTTTCTTTCAGTTATTTGAGACTAAGGATGATTTTATTCATCTCTACAGCCTGGTACATATATGTACAATGTTTGTCAAAAGGTGGATATTCAAAAAAGTTCTTGACTAAATTATGGTAATTCATGTGATCAGTTCTGCAGTTCTTAAAACTTTAAATTACTTGTCAATTCTAAGAGAAAGTCAGATAATTTTTAGAAGGATTTTCAAACCATGCTGAAGTGTCAACCTTCACTTCCTTGTCTGAGGGAAACAGGATAGAAATAGATGGTTTTAAAGTTCTCCAAGCTCCTGTGTCCTTTATACATCCACAATTTTAATCCTTATCATTTTCAAGATTTGCTAAATTATTTGAGGTGATCCATTCTCTTATTAAAGTTACATATTTTATGTCACATACTGAGCATATTAACAAATAACTTACTGATAAATGACAATGCCCAAATCAGGTTAATCTGATTTCCATGAAATGAGCTATAACTTCAAGAATATTAATTCATCTAATAAGGGTGATGATTTACATAATGTTACCTAAAATATTTCTCTTGATTATTTAAGAGAGTTTTCCTAGGGGAAAATAGCTGGGAAGTCAATAGAAAAGAAAAAAACATACAAGCATGATTAATTTAATTCCAGTCTAAAGGACCCATATATAATGTATTTGAGAAAACCAAGTCACTATCATAGATTCAGATAAATGGCTGTATATATGAGATATTTTTAATGTAACCCAAATTATAAGAAATAGTTTTTTGGTATAGAAGCAACCACTCTTTTACCTAAAGGAAAATATAAAATCTGAGTTCATTGAAAATTTGCCTCATTGCCCTCTGTTAGTTTGTGCCTGCCCCATCCATAGGGGCCCAGTTAAGAACTATTCTATCATCCATACATCAGAAGAGAATGTCTGTGTTCTACGTTGATAGTCAGTCTAAACAAATATTTATACAGTTGAGATCAGAGATATAAAACGTCAGTTCCAAATCCACCCATGATGGCACATATACCAGACAGATGACAAAGGTTATAAAGGCCTGTGAAATGCTTGAATCATATTTTGCAACCCTTGAAAGAATTCAAGTTGGAGATTAGCAGAAACCAGGCTCAGTTCTGTCCATAATCCCCTTTATCTGTCTTCTAGCCAACAAAATGAAAACCTGAAGCCAAGCTGACAAATAGAGTGTGAAGGGCCTTCTACTGCATTTAAGAAAAAAACTGAGACTCGTTATAGGTAGAAATTATCTTCTCTATTACTATTATTGTTGATATTGTTGTTATTCATAGAAACAATGAAAAAAAACCCTAAATAACATTATTCTGCTGGATTCTTTACTATATGTAACACAATAAATTAACTCGCTTCATATTACACTGGACATATAACATGAAAACATGTGCAGAGAATAGAAATCAGTATCTGTAAAGACAAATGGCCCTGTGATACAGAAATCTATTATTTTAAGTCCACACAATTAGATCTATTAAGGTGTAAGAGTGTTTCAGTACAGTCCTGCTAAAAGTAAAGCTTAAAAGCAAATTGAAAAAAAAAAGGAAAACTGATGCTAGTTAGATTCAAAATATAAGATTATGCTATGTATATGGGACAAGATAGAACTCTGAATGAGGTCACATGTAGGAAAAGCAATATTAGTGACAAATCAAATAATGTCCTTATTGAGCATAGACATTCCAAGAAGGGTGAAGAGTACTGTATATTAGATGTAAGGCTCATAATATTCAAGTTAGTTGTAAAAGAAACAAGGTAAATGCTTTCAGTCAATAGGATAGGCTGAACTGATATTGAGAATCCTTTCTTCCAATCTTCCAGTTTGTTATACTTGTGTTTTCTTTTATATGTTTCTTTTACATGTAGCAACACATAAAAAGCAAATGAACAAGCAATAAATGAACAAGCTTACAAAAAAGGGAGGAGATCCCCAGTCTCAGAATTTAAGGGGAAAAAACAAATTCAACATTAGAGTAGTAAGGAGAAGTTGAAACCAAGAAATTCAAGGGGGCCCTGGAAATAATAAGCCTTGTTTTTGAGGGCTGGCTTTAAATATCTGTTGTCTTATCAGAAAACAGGTAGATGCTGGAAAACAATAGAATAATATCTTCGAAGTACTGAGGACATATACCTATCCAAATTAAAATTCTATACTTCATTTCAAAAAACTACTCAAGAACAAGAAGTAAAGAAATTTTCATTCATAGACAAAGAGGAATTACCACACACAAACTAACAACAACAAAAAATGACTAAAGCAGTAGCAGCAGCTATTGGAATTGTCTGGAGGCATTAAAAAATATTCTGATGGCTGAAGCCAATACGTGGAGTTTTTGTTTTTTTTTTTAACCAAAGTGATCTAGGCGGTGTTTCAATAATGGGAGCTTTAAAAACTTCTCACATAATTCTCATGTGTTTTAGGCAAGATTGGAGACCATTGTACAAAGAATGTTCTTCAGTAAGAAAGAAAATAAGCATAAAAAGAAGTAGGAGGGTGCACTGAACAGTGACCAGCAAAGAAATTTGTAATGTTGGAATGAATTTGAATAACGGTTGAGTGTACAAAATAATAGCCAATGGGGGCATGTACAAAGTAAAACTAAAACACTAGATAATATACTGAAATACTGGAGATCAGATTTAAAATTTGAGGGGTCCATGAACCAGTTAGGAGGAAGATGAGATAATTAGTTTTAGACTTTTTAAAGTTAGAAATATATGTCCAAGTTTTCAGAAACCACTAAAAACGAATACTTCATATATGATTCATAAAAAGGTAGACCATAAAAAGAGAATGAAAAATATGTTTAAATGAGGTTAGTACAGGAAGGGATAAAACATGGAAAAATAAAGGAGAAATAGATCAATAATCACAATACATTTGATCACAGAGAAAACAAAAATAAATTTTAAAAATCCAGTTTATGCTGCTTACAAAAGACATATATAAACTATTTTTAAGATGCAGTGCCATACTTCACTCGAAATAATTAATTATATACGTGATAAATGATTTTCAAGATTACATATTTGGCGTGATGACATGTATACAAATTTTTAAAACTCAAAGCAATCATGTATTTTTCATGGATTCATCTGAATATAGTAAAAAATTCAAGCATGGATTCAAAGTATTTATATTAAATTCATGATACCAGTTATCTAAGAAAAGGAAAAATGGGACTGAAATGAGAATAGAGAGGAGAAAAAAGAAGTGTGTGTGTATCTGTGTTTGTGTGTGTGTGTGTGAACACATGTACAACAGTCAAATATGTGCTTATTTCACAGCATGATTCACTGTATTCCATCACAATATTAATAAGATTTCCTATAAGATGGGCATCTCTGCAGAAATTAAAATTGTCACATGCTTATGTGTATTGGGCAATGAGCTCACCTTACTATTTCCATCCATTCTTCAATTAAAATCTAGAAATGTGAATGGGCTGTTAGAATTTAGTTAATGAGCCAATTATCTTTACAGAACATGCTAGTTATGCACAGCTTTTCCTTGGCTTAATTATGTTTTAAAATAGCAGGCATTCATTTTACATCTTTAATTGATGGCTATCACACACAATTAATTTGAAAATTCTTATCAATATGCTTGAAATATATTTGGTTGAATCATTGGAGTAATCTTTTTTGAACTTACCCAAAAGTGTGTGTTTAGCCTTCCTAAACACAGTGGCACATTTCCAAATACAAAGTAGTTGCATTAGAATTATTCCTAATATGAAGACATTCAATATTTGTGGAAACAAATTTTCTCTTGAAAACTTAGCTTCCAGACGGAAGAAAAATAAGGGTAGAAATGTATTTAAAGGCAAATTTGAAGATGAGAAATCAAAATTCAAATTCCATAGTGAAAGAAAAAGGGTTAGTAACTACAGAGAGAAAGGCAAATACAATGCAAATATTATTGGAACATATTTTGCTCAATTACAAACAAACTTATATGGTAAGTTTTAGCTTCCATTATTGCACCAATTTTTAGCACATTTTAATATTTTCATTTTGAAATAAAAAATTTAAAAAGTCATCTATTGGTTTTTTAGAAAGTATCTAGAGTGGTTGAAGTGAAATAACTTTCAGAAAATGTGTTAAAATGGGGCTACAAAAGACTTAGGAGGACATAAGCTTGGTTCTTATTATTGACAGTTTGCAAATCAGCCATGGGAATACACATTATTTCCAATTTAAAATGAATGATGGGGCTTCCCTGGTGGCGCAGTGGTTGAGAGTCCACCTGCCGATGCAGGGGACATGGGTTCGTGCTCCGGTCCGGGAAGATCCCACGTTCCACAGAGCGGCTGGGCCCGTGAGCCATGGCCGCTGAGCCTGCGCATCCAGAGCCTGTGCTCTGCAACGGGAGAGGCCACAACACTGAGAGGCCTGAGTACCACAAAAAAATAAATAAATAAAAAATAAAAAAATAAAAATAAAATGAATGATGATTCTATATACATATATATGCATCTTATCATATTGATTATAAACCAAGTAAAATCTCATGAAATCTAAGTATGGTTGGAAAACTTAAACATATTTTTATGTTTTTCCAAACACTAGAAAATGAAAGCAATTTCTGTTGTTTATCATTTTCTTTTGGACTCTCTTGGCTTCCTGAAAATGATTATGTCAAGATATTGGAGAAATATTCATAGGAAGCAACAGAGGCCATGAGAATAGAGACTTACACTGCTGCCTCATTAGAAAAAATAAACTAAAAATTCCTGTCTATCCATTTCAAATTACACTCAGGGATGCTTATAATATAGAATTTGAAAATTGAATACATACTAGTTGTCAAGTAGTCAGCCCCTTTGATTACTCATGCATTCCATCCTAAGTATGTTGTTCTTAGAATTCAGAGGGGTCCTTTAATCACACCCCCCATCTTAACCACTCACATCTCCAGATTTTCCTACTTCATGGCATATTGGTGTTTAACTTATTAAACAAATATTTGTTGAACAATTACTATGCATGCTAAGCAATGGGGATCAAAGATGAATGAATATTCATTTGTCTTTAAGGAGACACAGTCTACTGGAGAGAGGCAGAACTGTGAACAGATGATTGCATAAAGAGGCAAAGTCAAGTCTTATTTATTCAGAGGAAGAAGTCCCCGTGATCAAGCAACAAGTAAAATCATTTTATTGTGCAAGACATGGATTTGTGATTGAAAATGCACAAGCATATTTACCTTATTATCCATCATAGATGATCACCTATTATAATCAGAGAGATTTCTTAATGGCACAGCATCTAGAGAAGGATGTCATGCATGAACCTGTCATATTCAGAAAGTAAGGAAGTGGCACAGTGGGAACAATTCAGGAAAGTAAATAAACATGACAGTAGATTTAAAATCTACTTTAATTGTTCTTACTATTATTAATCTATTTGGGCAAGTAGTAGTTTTCATTGATGTTAGCATTTTTTCATCCACGACTTGAAATCAGACATTAAATATTAATATTATAAAAATATTACTAATTGAATTCATTCACAAATTTATAAAAATAGATCAGCACCAGAGACCTATTTATTGGAAACAAAGTAGGTAGAACAATTAAACTCATTTATAGTTCCTTCTCAACCAAAGTGGACAGAAGTTTTATATGTAGAGGTCAATCCTGGGCCAGAGGCTATTTAATATTTTCATCAAGACTAGGATGATAGAAAAGCATGTGGATTTAGTAATTTACAGTTCTCTTTAGTTGATAAGACTGATTAATACTTTGTCAAGATCAAAATTCAACATGACCATAATATGACCTTGACAAATTGGAGAACTGGTTTAAAACAATGCAATTTAATAAGTCTAAGGGTCAGATATGGGCTTTAAAGGGATTGGGAAGGAAATGGAAATTATAATAATGTAGGTGATACCATGCTAGTGAGAATGCATTTGTCTGTGTAATATAATATGTAACAAATAATATTGAGTATGACTTGAGTCAAGAATATAGCAATAGCTTTTATTTTTTTCTCTCTCTCACCATGACATAGTGCTTACTCACAAATATTTCTAATACATTTCATCAAAATTTAGTCATTAAATACTGTATCCCTGCTGATAAAATTAAAAGTAATTCTAAGATATATAAATGAAGAGAAGGGTATAAAGGTACAAATAAGTGGGTGAATATTAATGAAATTACTTTGTATTGTGCTTTACAAATATGATTTATGCATTTATCTTGTTACTAACACATTAATTAATTAATTCATTCATCAATCATTACATATTTATAAAACTTCTACTATGTCCCAGGCACTGCATTAGGAGCTGGTTATACAAGGTGGGGAAAAACAAGCATTGTCCATATTTCTTAGAGCCTGCAGTTTAAAGAATAATTACTAATTGTAGTAAATATAGACAGGGTACTATGAGCCATGGAACAGGGAACCTTTCTCATCTGGAAGGATGAGGAAAGGCATCCCTTGTGAAATGTCTTCTTAAATGATGTATGAGGTAGGTAGCCTAAGGGGACAAGGGAGTAAAGGAGTAAGTATTTCTTGCAAAGGGCAAAGCAAATATTAAGAACTTGAGCTTCAAAAAAGGAATGCTTCACATTGATATTACAGTCTCAACAAATACAATTAAATTTCTGGTTGTTAATACATTGCATAAAAGTGGAGGAGTGGATTTCTGCCAAAATTAGGGCATATAGTTAGGATTAGAAATGTGCTCTGTGATATCAGTGACTTTAACATTGCAGTGAGACTGGGAGAAAAAACGTACAAAGAGGTTATCCTCTGGACCCAATGGCAATGATGTACATCAAGGCTTTTGCTGAAGTAGAAAACCTGCTATTGATATTGAGATGCTCTTGAATGAAACAATGAGTTCAAATAAGAGTTCCAAACTGAAACTCAGAAAGACCACCAATCTGACATGACTTAAATTTGAACTACTTCTCAGATAGGCAATTTATACTTTGGGGTAAATGGAAACTGGGCTTGGTGTCACTAATGATATCAATGACATTTTGCTATTAAATTTGGTTTAATATATTCATTTTACAAATCCCTAACTTCAAAAACTCTCTAAGGGAAAGTAAGGGGAAAAGGATAGGACTAACTTGTTTAGTTACATTACCTTGAATTTTAAATTTAAATTGAGCTGTGCTATCTCCACCAATGCTCGACTAGAAACCTGCACAGTGAGTAGTTGTAATGGAGGAGATTGGCTCATTTTAATGGCCACATCTGATGGATCTCAAAGAAATTCAGGTAAAACAACTCTTTGCATAGTTCACAGTCAATTATTTATACTTACAGAAAAATGCCAAAGCCTAGAAAACTTTAAATGGTGGATAATCAGCAACATTCACATTTTCCTTGAGGTTTTCCAGGATTGTACAAACACATTTAGGCTTTGAAAGACATGTTTTGGAACTTTACTGGAGGTATTCTAAGAAATACCTTCATGTTAAAACAATCTCCAAATATTTTAGGAATAACTAGAATCTCTCCATAAATAATTCATGCCTTAATTAATTATTACAATCGTTAGAAATTAATACTGAAGTATTTCAGAAAAAGATGACATTAAGAATGTGACACTGCTTCCATGTCATATAAGAGCATGACGATATCTCTATTATGAAACTTACTGCATTTTGGTACCACATTTTTGTCTATCTTCTCTTCCAGCTTACAAGATTCTTGAAAAATAGACTGCACAGATCTAACTTTCTGGCCTGCATTTCCAGCACTGGAGACTACTATGGAAATATTAATTAAAATGATATTTTAGAAAACATTATAGACAGAACTCTACCATAAAAGAGCATATATAAATATAGCATATTTTCTGATGTTATTGAATCATCTTAAATATTGGTTAATGCAAATTTCAATCTCTAAGGCACTTCTACAACTTACCTGAAAAATGATCATAATCTTGTACTTGAATGTCCTCACTGAGAAAGAAATTGCCAACACAAAATAAGTTTATTTCATTTATAGGAAGCTCTAATTGTTACAAAACTCTTAAAATAAGTTAAAATCTCTATTCTTAAACTTGTATGCATTTTCTTGGTTTTTAAATTAGGGGCAACTTGATCTTCTTTTTTTTTTTTTTGCGGTATGCGGGCCTCTCACTGCTGGGGCCTCTCCCATTGTGGAGCACAGGCTGCGGACACGCAGGCTCAGCAGCCATGGCTCATGGGCCCAGCCGCTCCGCACATGTGGGATCTTCCCGGACCGGGGCACAAACCCGTGTCCCCTGCATCAGCAGGCGGACTCTCAACTACTGCGCCACCAGGGAAGCCCAATCTTTTTTTGATTTTACAGCTTTTACATAGCTAAAGTTGGCTTTCAGGTCCTTTGTCCCCTTACCTACTCTTTATAATTATTTTTATTAAAAAAAATATTGTATAATATAAAAATATACTAACTTGAATGTACACTTTAATGAATTTTAACAAATGTAAATGTTTTGTAACTTCTGTTTCCATCAAGGTAGACAATTTTCCTATTACCCCCCTTTGCAGTTTTCCCTTTCCTCTTTGCAGTCACTCTCTACTCCATATTTGATACAGGTAACTGCTGATATGTTTTCTGTCGGCATAGATTCATTTTTCCTTTTCTAGGAAGTCATATAAACAGAAACATAAAGTACATACTCTTGTGTGTCTAGCTTTTTTCTCAGCATAATGTTTCTGAGATTCATGCTTGTTGCATTCCTCATAATTCTATCCTTCTACTGCTGTATGATATGACATTATATGGATATACCACAACTGGTTCACCCATATAAATCTTGCTGGAGATTTTCTGATGATGGCCATTCTGACCGGTGTGAGGTGATACCTCAATGTAGCTTTGATTTGCATTTCTCTAATGATTAGTGATGTTGAGCATTCTTTCATGAGTTTGTTGGCAATCTGTATCTCTTCTTTGGAGAAATGTCTATTTATGTCTTCTGCCCATTTTTGGATTGGGTTGTTCGTTTCTTTGATATTGAGGTGCATGAGCTGCTTCTAAATTTTGGAGATGAATCCTTTGTCAGTTGCTTCATTTGAAAATATTTTCTCCCATTCTGAGGGTTGTCTTTTCGTCTTGTTTATGGTTTCCTTTGCTGTGCAAAAGCTTTGAAGTTTCATTAGGTCCCATTTGTTTATTTTTGTTTTTATTTCCATTTCTCTAGGAGGTGGGTCAAAAAGGATCTTGCTGTGATTTATGTCATAGAGTGTTCTGCCTATGTTTTCCTCTAAGAGTTTGTTGGTGTCTGGCCTTACATTTAGGTCTTTAATCCATTTTGAGTTTATTTTTGTGTATGGTGTTAGTGAGTGTTCTAATTTCATACTTTTACATGTACCTGTCCAGTTTTCCCAGCACCACTTATTGAAGAGGCTGTCTTTTCTCCACTGCATATCCTTGCGTCCTTTATCAAAGATAAGGTGACCATATGTGCGTGGGTTTATCTCTGGGCTTTCTATCCTGTTCCATTGATCTATATTTCTGTTTTTGTGCCAGTACCATACAATAAATGCTGGAGAGAGTGTGGAGAGAAGGGAACCCTCTTGCACTGTTGGTGGGAATGTAAATTGATACAGCCACTATGGAGAACAGTATGGAGGTTCCATAAAAAACTAAAAATAGAGCTACCATATGACCCAGCAATCCCACTATTGGGCATATACCTTGAGAAAACCATAATTCAAAAAGAGTCATGTACCAAAATGTTCATTGCAGCTCTATTTACAATAGCCAGGACATGGAAGCAACCTAAGTGTCCATCATCAGATGAATGGATAAAGAAGATGTGGCACATATATACAATGGAATATTACTCAGCCATAAAAAGAAACGAAATTGAGTTATTTGTTGTGAGGCGGATGGACCTAGAGTTTGTCCTACAGAGTGAAGTTAGTCAGAAAAAGAAAGACAAATACTGTATGCTAACACATATATATGGGATCTAAGAAAAAAAAATGTCATGAAGAACCTAGGGGTAAGATAGGAATAAAGACACAGACCTACTAGAACATGGACTTGAGGATATGGGGAGGGGGAAGGGTAAGCTGTGACAAAGTGAAAGAGTGGCATGGACATATATACACTACCAAACGTAAAATAGATAGCTAGTGGGAAGCCGCCGCATAGCACAGGGAGATCAGCCTGTGCTTTGTGACCACCTAGAGGGGTGGGATAGGGAGGGTGTGAGGGAGGAAGACACAAGAGGGAAGAGATATGGGAACATATGTATATGTATAACTGATTCACTTTGTTGTAAAGCAGAAAATAACACACCACTGTAAAGCAATTATACTCCAATAAAGATGTTAAAAAAAAATCTTGTTGGATATTTGGGTCATATCCAGTTTTACCTATTATGAATAATGCTGTTACAAATTTTTGTGAACAAATTTGTATGACATAAGACTTCATATCTCTTGGATAAGTATGAACTATTAGGTAATTGCTTGGTCATATGTAAATGTATATTTAACTTTAAAGCTTTCATGCTACAAGCCCATTAACAATGTATTCATGTTTCTCTAGGTCCACACCAAAACTTGATATTAACAGTTTTTTTAAATTTTAAACATTATAGTGATATGTAATGGTATCTCATTATACCTGTAATTTGTACATCTTTGATGGAGCAATCTCTAAATATATATAAATTATATATACTTAATATGTGTTATATACAATATATGTAAATATTTTAATTAATTTTTTTATTGGAGTATAGTTGATTTACAATGTTGTGTTAGTTTCTGCTATACAACAAAGTGAGTCTGTTATACATATACATATATCCACTCTTTTATAGATTCTATTCCCATATAGGTCATTACAGAGTACTGAATAGAGTTCCCTGTGCTATACAGTAGGTTCTTATTAGTTATCTATTTTATATGTAATAGTGTGTATGTATATAAATAACATAATTAGGCACTTAAAAATAAAAGGAAGATATGTTAATAGCCAATAAGCATATATTCATAGATACATATACTTTACATTTATATATATAACATATCCATAAATATATTTTTGCCATTTTCTCCCATTGGATTGTCTTTTTATTTTTGAAGTGTAAAAATTCTTTAATCTGTATATAAGTTCTTTGCCAGATATTGATATTGCAAACATTTTCCAAGTTTGATCTTTCCTGTTGATTTTCTTAATTTTGATTTTTATACAGCAGAAAAATTTTTAAATTTTGATACATACTAAATTGTCAATATTTTATTTTATATTTCATAATTTTTTGTATTATCTAAAAATTGTTTTATTGTCTTTAGACCATGTGTTTCCCTTTGCTTTCTTCTAGATGTGTTATAATTTGGGTATTATGCTTAGATCTATGATTTAATTAGAGTTATTTTTATGATTATTTCATATAAAGGTCATGGTTATTTTTGTCTGTATAGATATCCAATTGTTCTGTTATTCCTCAAAAGCAGTGCTATCCAACAGAAATATAATATGAAGCACATATAATTTTTTTTTTATCTCATAGTAGCCACATTGAAACTGTAAGAATAAAGACATAAAAATAATTTTACCATATAATTTATATAAGCTCATATATATAAAATAGTATTAATTCAATACATAATCAATATAAAAATATTAGTGAAATGAAGAATAAAGTTCAATGCAAAACAAACTACAGTGGCTATAGAAGGTATACCACAAAGTAAAAGTGTAAATTATCTGTTAAATCTGAGAGTGAGCAACTAAGAGAGAAGCAAAAAGGCAAAGTTATGTATGAGATGTGGGATCTAAACCTCTGGAGAATAACAATGATTTTAGAAAAAGAAAATAGCATAAAATACAGTGATGAACTTTATGAATAGCAGCATATCGACCAGAACAAGGGAGGTGGCAATCTACACAGGATTAGACAGCACCTAGAATGATGTCTTTGCTGTTGGGCTTGATACGTTGCAAAGATGTGTGCAAACTCTGCTTCCCTTCTCTTAGGGATCACAGTCCTTAGATGCCTGTTGTTAATTTCTACAAACATATGATGAATGTATTTTTCAGTTTTCTAGTTGCTAAAGAAGGGCAGAAGTCTCTTATCCTTAATGGACAGGATCAGATTGTGGCATCCAAGGTTGGGAGTTTCTTTCTGGTACTTTAAAAATGCCATTTTATATTATTTTGGCTTACAAATCTTCTGACAAGTCTGCATAACTCACACCTGTATTTTCACATATGTAACGTGTCCTTTTTTTCTCTGGTTGCTCCTAAGATATTCTCCTTATGGCTATTTTCAACAATTTAATTATGATGGTAGTGGTGTTTCATGAGATTAATTGGCATTTATCTATTGTTAAATAGTCTTCATCAAATTTTACCTTTTTTCTCACCATAGAAGATCTACAGATGACAAGTTAGCATATGAAAAGATATTCAACATCATATGTCATTAAGGAATTGCAAATTAAAATAACAATGAGATACCACTACACATCTATCAGAATGACCAGAATCTAGAACACTTACAACACCAGATGCTGATGAGAATGTGAAGCAACAGGAACTCTTTTATTTTACTGAAGTATAATTGATGTACAATATAGTGATTCATAATTTTTAAAGGTTATACTCCATTTATAGTTATAAAATATTGTCTCTATTCCCTGTGCAGTACAATATATCACTGTAGCTTATTTTATACATAATACTTTGTATCTCTTAATCCCCTACTATACTGCCTCAACTTTTGCCTCTCCTCACTGACAATCACTAGTTTGTTCTCTATATCTGTGAGTCTGCTTCTTTTTTGTTATATTCTCTAGTGTGTTGTATTTTTTAGATTCCACATATTAGGGAATTCTTATTCCTTGCTAGTGGCAATACAGAATGGTACAGTCACTTTGGAAGACAGTTTGACAGTTTCTTACAAAACTAAACGTGCTATTTCCAAATGATCCAGCAATCATGTCTTTGGTGTTTACACAAATGAATTGAGAACATATGTCCACACAAAAACCTGCACACGGTTTACAACAGCTATATCGATAATTAGCAAAACTTGGAAACAATCAAGATGCCCTTTGGTAGGTGAGTGGATAAATAAACTGTGGTACATCCAGACTGTGGAATATTATTCAATGTTAATAAGAAATTTACATAGTTTTTTGTGTTTGTTTGTTTTTTGCGGTACGCGGGCCTCTCACTGCTGTGGCCTCTCCCGTTGGGGAGCACAGGCTGCGGACGCGCAGGCTCAGCAGCCATGGCTCACGGGCCCAGCCGCTCCGTGGCATGTGGGATTTTCCTGGACCTGGGGACGAACCCATGTCCCCTGCATTGGCAGGCGGACTCTCAACCACTGCGCCACCAGGGAAGCCCCTTTTTTTTTTTTAACTTAACTTTTTTCTACCTCTCATTGAAATCTTGCTAACCACTGTTTGTTAATATTCTTTCCAGGTGCTTATATTTTCACTATGATCATCCCTGAGCTCTTCTGGGAAAATAGAATTTGGATGGCCCACACATTTTTTCAGAAAAGGCAACTTTTAGATTGTTTGCAAGCTGTAAATGGAAATATGAATACCACTCTTCTAATATGAGAACTTTAATATTTAAATAATTGTGTGCAATATTTGTGGAGACTGTAACAGTGTAAGGTTATTCTTCCTCCAAATGCTGCCTAATAGATTCCTGAAAAAGCATTGCTGTTAATAAATAGCTTCTTATCTTGATATAACTTCAACATTTCTGTTCCCAAATGTGGGAATAATATATAGATATACTTAACTTACATCAAGATAAAATGCCAGATATATATATATATATATATATATGCCTGATATTATCATTGTACTATTATATGTATCAATATATCAATATTACATTTACCTTATATTATCACTGCATTATTATATGTATCAATATATAAATATATGTATTATTATATTATCATATATATACCTTATATGATCATATACATACCTTACAATGATAATTCAGTATTATTTAAATAAATTCTTGCCTGTTGAAAGATTTAATCCCATATCCTGTATGTGTGTGTGTTTGTGTGTGGGTGTGTATTGACCAAAAAAGCCTCAATATTCCCCTCAGCTTGATTAAATTTAGACAAGTTTCTTCCTGACTGTATACCCCCTAACCTCCCTTTTCTTAGAACATTTCCTTTAGAAAATTTGCAATTGTTAATTCTTTGTCCCTTTCAGATGTAAATTTTATCCCAGCCTCTGGCTGTTTTTAACATCTTTATTGGAGTATAATTGCTTTACAATGGTGTGTTCCTTTCTGCTTTATAACAAAGTGAATCTGTTATACATATACATATGTTCCCATATCTCTTCCCTCTTATGTGTCCCTCCCTCACACCCTCCCTATCCCACCCCTCTAGGTGGTCACAAACCACAGAGCTGATCTCCCTGTGCTATGCGGCTGCTTCCCACTAGCTATCTATTTTACGTTTGGTAGTGTATATATGTCCATGCCACTCTCTCACTGTAACAGTTTACCCTTCCCCCTCCCCATATCCTCAAGTCCATGCTCTAGTAGGTCTGTGTCTTTATTCCCATCTTACCCCTAGGTTCTTCATGACATTTTATTTTTTCTTAGATTCCACATATATGTGTTAGCATATGGTATTTGTTTTTCTCCTTCTGACTTACTTCACTCTGTATGACAGACTCTAGGTCTACCACCTCACTACAAATAACTCAATTTTGTTTCTTCTTATGGCTGAGTAATATCCCATTGTATATATGTGCCGCATCTTCTTTATCCATTCATCTGATGATGGACACTTAGGTTGCTTCCATGTCCTGGCTGTTGTAAATAGAGCTGCAATGAACATTTTGGTACATGACTCTTTTTGAATTACGGTTTTCTCAGGGTATATGCCCAGTAGTGGGATTGCTGGGTCGTAATGGAAATAAAAACAAAAATAAACAAATAGGACCTAATGAAACTTAAAAGCTTTTGCACAGCAAAGGAAACAACATGAAAAGACAACCCTCAGAATGGGAGAAAATATTTGCAAATGAAGCAACTGACAAAGGATTCATCTCCAAAATTTACAAACAACTCATGCAGCTCAATAACAAAAAAACAAACAACCCAATCCAAAAATGGGCAGAAGACTTAAATAGACATTTCTCCAAAGAAGATATACAGATTTCCAACAAACAATGAAAGAAGGCTCAACATCATTAATCATTAGAGAAATGCAAATCAAAACTACAATGAGGTGTCACCTCACACAAGTCAGAATGGCCATCATCAAAAAATCTAGAAACAATAAATGCTGGAGAGGGTGTGGAGAAAAGGGAACCCTCTTGCACTGTTGGTGGGAATGTAAATTGATACAGCCACTATGGGGAACAGTATGGAGGTTCCTTAAAAAACTCTGGTAGGTTTTATTCCAGGACTATATTTCTCAAGGACCTGGGCAACAGGGACTCATCAGGAAAGAGAGAGCCCCTGTCTCCTACTTTCGGTGGGAGGGTAGAAACCTAACTTAGATGGGAGACATGAGCAAACCCTAATCATGTTGAGCAATCTCTCCTCTAAGGTTCTCTGCTACTTTTCCAGTAGCTCATTAGCTCATCCCAGTGTTTAAAAATTCTCCCAACTTATGGTTCAGAGGAATTGAGTTTTCTCTTTCTTTTGTATTGCAATCATCTTGACGTCTATTACAAAAGTTTTGAATAAAGTCTTCCTCATCTACTTAATTCCATCAGTGCAATTTTTCTTTGACAGCATGTGTGCATGTGTGTGCATGCATGTGTTCACACATTTATACATATATGTATATGCACACGCACACATTTATATATATCTACCATACATACCAGAGTCACTGTGGTACAATTTTGATTTATTTGTATCCTTTGGTTTTCTATAAACTGTTGTACTTATTTTTTCAAAAGAATGTTAAAAGTGTTGCAGGAGGAATTTTTCAGTAACACAAAATCAGGAAGAAAACTTTTTTTTCACTAATGGTTTAAAAACACAGTTATCAAAGATCTAAGCAAGTATATGACATCTAAGATTGCCAGTCTCTAACATTTGATTACATTTGGCCAGACAGAAAGTAGAGTCTTCATTTAGTACCCCAATCTCTGAAGCAACAGAGAAAAAATGAAAAAGCTACTTAATGTTAAAATGTATGCTGATATATTTCTGTGACCTTCAAATGTTTTTATAGTGAAATATATTTTACATAATGATCTAATACACACACACATCCACATATAAACTGACATATGTATATACAATTGAAAAAAAGTTTCACAATAGGGAGCTTAATTTTATTTTGAGCAATGAATGCTAATATTTTTCAATTTGGTGCTTACTGTGACCAACTTACAATGCTTACCTATATTATATACAATGTACACTGATATTGTTTTCTCAATGGTCACTACTACCAACTATTATTAAACTGATATCCTAACCCATTAAATAGTGGTCTACCTATAATTCTGAAAATCGCAGACTTAGTGGAATTTAGAACTCATTTTTGGTATGGTTATAAAATACTGATAACTCTCTCTCTCTCTCTCTCTCTGTCTCTGTCTCTGTCTCTCTCTCTCTCTCTCTCTCTCTGTCTCTCTTCTCTCTCTCTCTCTCTCTATATATATATATATATGTATATATATATTTATATTTATATATGCATAGAGCAAGCATTAAAAGATTGCTTTTCCCAGAGGACTGGTTTCATAGTGATTTCCTGGGACTTTTGCCAGTGAGGGTGGTTCTTTAAAAACCCTGCATATCAGGTGAAGAGTGTACCCTTAAATTAAATGATAAGAGTAGCATGACTTTTAATTTGCTAAAACACTTAAAGTAGATTCTTGCAGGCAAAAGGTTCATTTACAAAATGGCAGCTGATGAACTCAGAAGGAAACTATGTTGGCTTAAAAACAAAAACCACATATGCCTGAGGAATTACTGTTTTCACTAAGTTCTCTCTTCATGTGTTAATTGGAGGGTAGGAAGTGATTCATATATCTTTTATACTTTTTCTTGCCAAATTCCCTTAAGGTGGTTACAGAAATAGGAGAAATGTTTATAGGGGAAGATATGGAAAGTGAAAGCAAAACAGGCTTTGTACAATATAATACTAAATGCAGAGAAAAAAGGTTAAAAAATCTTTGTAAACTTAAAGTCATAGGATAATGATAAACAGTGATATCAATGAGACTGATAAGAGGATCTTGATAATGCTTTTTTTTTTCCAATAGTGATAACCAAAGAAAAAGGAGAAATCACACTGGGATACAAATGGACAATTTGACATAACCACATTCGTATTTCAGGAAATTAAGTTATGTTAATATTGATAACTGATTTATATTTGTATGCATTATAGATAAGGAAAATAATATCAAAAGGCAAAAATATCCATTGTGTGGGCAAGAAAATCTTCCATAAAGAATTTTTACATTGAACCGGTTTGCAGGGCAGAAATAGAGACACAGATGTAGAGAACAAATGAATGGGCACCAAGGGGGGAAAGCCAGGGTGGGGGTGGGGGTGGGATAAATTGGGAGATTGGGATTGACGTACATACAATAATATGTATAAAATAGATAACTAATAAGAATCTGCTGTATAAAAAATAAATAAATAAAATTCAAAAAATTCAAAAAAAAGAATTATGAGCAAAAGGTCTCTATTATAGAAATATTTGAAAATTCGAAAGGGTTGCTAACACCAATAATGAATTTCTTGCCTTTCTTGTGACTCTGTTATTTACC
Organism: Globicephala melas; assembly: GCF_963455315.2. Taxonomy (NCBI): domain Eukaryota; kingdom Metazoa; phylum Chordata; class Mammalia; order Artiodactyla; family Delphinidae; genus Globicephala; species Globicephala melas. Next base: position 21,467,029 of record NC_083330.1, read on the forward strand.
ATATTTTTAAGGGAAAAAATAGTTCCACCACTTCCATTATAGACACATCATGATAAAAATAAAAGAGTGTTTTCATTATTATGGAAGATCATTTTTAGAGAAGGTCACTCTCTTTTCTTAGCAGCATATTAATGAACTCTTTAGGAAATTTTTAGTAGAGAAGGACTGTGCAATTATTTTGTTAAACCACCCCCCCCTCCACTTTAATCCAGATTTTTTTCTCTCTCTCTTTAGGGAATTGAGGTGCAAAGAGAGGTATATTCTCTCCAGTGACTCTCTGGTTATGAATAATGTTTGCAAATAAAATTAAATTGAGAAAAAAAGGAGAGTCTGCTTAGTTTCTCAAGTGGATTGAGTTTCTGCTTACAGCACAGAGGAATGTAGCAGAAAAAGCAGGAGTTGCAGTAACAGAAAGACCTGACCTCAAATTATACTGTTGCCCGTTACTAGCTGCTTGATTGTAATCAGAGTAACTTGTTTCCGAGCCTGTTTAATCAAATGCAAGACAAAGATGAATAATACCTTCCTTAGTGGCTTCAGGTGAGGATTAAGGGAGATTACATGCAAATACTTGGGATAGATATTATTCTCAATAAGTGTAATTCCTTTCTCTGTAAAAGAACTAATTCATTATTACTTAATTATCTTACTTTCACACATCTACAATGTGCAGGTCACCAGGACAGTGGGCATGTTCAGACTTTTATTTATAACTGTTATTATTACTTAAATTTAACACAGGGATTTAGAGGGGTTGCAAAACAAACAGTGGTAAAGGTCTAAAGCAATGCCATTGCTGAACAAATTACAAGTTATGTTCACTGTGTGGGAAGAGACAGAGAGAGAAGATAAATCAAATTATAGGTTTGAAAGAGAGAGACCAGGAACCATATCTGTCCACCAGCTGCCACTGTCTGAGGTCAACTGTCTGCATCTTCACCCCGACTCCTTGTACAAAATTGCCCCTTAGCCAAAGCTCATCAGATCGGGGTGTGTACTGGGTACTCGATTTGTATACAACCAATTTCTAGACTGATAAGCCTGGCCAAAGAAGAAGATCTGGGCAATCTTACTTTCTTGGGTTTCTAGAATTGGGCCTCTGAGACCTGAGAGATTATTTGTTACCTACAGATAACATTGGATCCCCCTACCACTAGTTGAGTGGCAGTCCCAGACAAAAGAAGAATGTTTAGGTTGGGAGGCTAGTGACAGAGAGAAGGCAGTGGCAGAATCAATCTACTCTTTTTATTGATTGGTTTAAGCTGGAACTTGAATGTGAATTTGTTAAAAAAAAAAAAAGAAAAAGAAAAGAAAGTAAAGAAAAAGAAGAATGAAAAAAGAAAAAACAATTGGTCCTCAGTAAATAAATAAATTAATAGTTCATGTGGGTAGAACACTATTTTTCTCAATGTGTGATTCATAAAGGAAAATATTCTGAATTATGCACACAGTAAAATGTGGTGAGGGTTTTAGAAAAGCCCATACTTTGTGTGGAAATTAAATATAGGCACTGGGAAAGCCCTGACTGTGTACACAAAGACTGCCTGCGTAAGGAACATATGGAACTTATTCCATCTTCTGTAAACTACACAGGACTTTCTTTCTGCTGCATCCCTCATGCGGGCAGTCAGTGCAAGAGATGTATGACTGCCACCCTGACTTTCAGCACTTCTCCCAGTATTACGCTGAAAACTGACAAAGGCACACAACATATCCATGGGCATGATGCAATTAAATGAACTCCAGGAAATCCAGAGAGAACAGTTTACTAGAAAAGGGCTGCTTAGGCAATGACCACTGATTGAACCCAGTTGAAGTTCTCCATCAGTTCCATCATCAAGAGCCTCCAACATGGGGAACATCACACAGTCTCCATTTCTCATTTGTAGCCTGGGGAGAAGGTTCTCCATGATAGTCACTTCAATAGAATGCTAGTAAAAATGTGTGAGGTTTCTGTTTGAAATATTCTTGGCACCTTATATGCAAAAAGTGACTGCAAATAAAGCTACGTGATCTGGTTAAATAATTCTACTTAGAATTCTTAGTGAAAGAATAAACAAATATTCCTGAAAATATTACCCATTAAAAACAAAATTAAGATAAATTTTGAAAAGAATATTGTTGCCAGCAGAGTTAACTGCTTCACAAATATTACCTTTTATTTTCTTTTTAAAGAAAGGAACGTAAGTAACTTGGAAGGAATAATGATACAAGATGCAACTTTGATTCCCCAAATTAACATGAAACCAGTAATTACTAAAATGTGGTAGGCTCTCCACTGAGTTCAACCCCACTTCCCACCCACAAATCAGTTCCCTTTTTGATTGACTCAGTAGAAGGGCCAAGAATTGCATAGATAAAATCCCTTTGGGGCAGTGTTAAGGTACATCATTTCAAAAGTACAGCATGTACTTGTGCAACCTAAATCCATTCTTATAATAACATTCTGACCACAAAAACATTTTAGTCCACAGACATGTCAGTTCAGCATTCTTTACCAAATTCACACAAGCAGTAAAACAAGAAAGAAGGGTACCTAAGTCTGAGTTTATCAAAGACTTAGCCAAATGTTAATAATACTTAAGTAAGTGTAGAAATAGGAACATAACATTAAGATCAAAAACTCTGCAGTCACAATGGGCTAAATTCAGTTTCTGTCCTTCAGATGGATGTGTGACTTTAAACATCTTAATTAACTTCTCTGGGTTTCCTTTCCCTTATCTGTCAATGGCATCAATAATCAGACTGTTGTGAGAATCGTACGAGATACGACATGCAACAGTCACCTGTGCTAGAAATAGTGTTGGGCTACAGCATAGACACCAGCAACACACAGCTATTGCTGGCTATAAAAGTAACTGAGACATCTGGTGATAAATACACAAGAGATTTTAAAGATGTAATACAAAAAACAGGATGTCAAATGTTTCATTATTGTTTTATAGTGATTACATGTTTAAATGATAAAATTTTGGATATATTGAATTAAAATGTTATTAAAATTACTTTTATGATTTTTTTAACATGGATACTACACACTGAAAAATTACATAGCTATTCCTCATTAAAATTCTATTCGACAGTGCCAGCAGAGAACAGAGTAAGTGCTTAATAAGGAGTAAATAAATTAAAACATTATTATTATAAATTTTGACTCGTATTATGTTTTCAAAAGTAAGGTAAAATTAAGCTCTATGGAATAGGAAGGAAAGACTCATTTGTACTTTTTGTCTTAAATATTTAACACATAAATAGGCAAAGAAGTATGAAAATATTAGTTTAAAAGCTGTCTTCAGGTTGTACAAGTTCACATAAGAGAAAAGCCACAATCCATTTCGAGACAGAACTTTTTTACCTTTTAGGCAAAAGCTGAAAGCAAAAACATTAATTGGCTCACATGGTTTTGAAAAGCAAATGTCTTCTGTGTAGAGTCTAGCTAAATAGGTTCTGACAAAAACGTTCATTCACTTTGCAGAGCAGTTTAACAAGTACAGCGCTTCTTCCCCAGGAGGGTCAGGAGAAGAGGACTGGCAGAGGAGTCAGAGCTGAAGGAAGAGAATCTCTGTGGAGAGAAGGATGGGAGAAGACAGCAGCGGGCGCTAAAGAAGACGGGAACAGCAAAAAATCCATCATCGTAAAGAAGGGTTAACGACTGTTCTTTTTTTTAAGAATAGTAATGATCGATATTCAATTTTAAAGTTTCTACCTAATGTGTGTTCTAAACTTCCACTCCAAATCATCATCAGAAATCTGTTTAACAGAAGAGCCTTGTGCTACTGTTACTTATGAGATGAAGCAAGGTAGGGGTCCTGGAGGGTAAAGATGTTTACACGATGCCTAGAGATATAGGAAACTAGCCAACGTCAAAGACTGTGAATTCCTCAGAAGCAGGAAATCAGAGTGAGACATGCCAAGAATAAATATAATCTCTTGGAGAATATGTGGTACTAAGTGGTCCACATCATACTAGGAATTAACTCTCAATCTGTTTAATGAGATATTAAAAGAAAATTGACCTCGATTAGCGAAAGAGACGGGGCTTCCAGAGAACTAGCAATTAAATTAAATTTACTGATGCATTTAGACAGGAATTTCAGGAATAGAATTAGCTGACATTTGTATATTGAATGCAAATTACAAAACTCTTTCCAAAAGAGTGTCCGGTTTGATCCTTAGAATAGTTAGAGGTGGAAATTATTATTTTCCCCATTTTAAAGATAATGAAACAAACTTAAAGAGACTAAATTATAGAGCCAAGATCACTTATCCATTAAGTAGCAGAAATAGGCATCCCGATCTTCAGAAGGTAAATCTCATGTGCTTTCACCTCAGTATATAGTATATGTATGATTCTCTTTTATTAGCCCTTGTAATTATGATCCACTCTTTTCTTCTTGCAGTGTTTTTTTACCCCTCAGTTTGAATCAGTAGTACTCACCTTATTAGATGGTGGTGGTGATGATGAAATTGTTGATAATGATCATCATTTTCATCAATATCATCATAATCACCATCATTATCAAAAAAAATATCAAAAAGCCTGTTTTAAGTAGCCAGCAATTTTGAGGTTCTAATACCCCTGTTAAAATAGGTATTGATATTCCCAGTAACAGAAATATTAAATGTAGGTAGACAATGAGAAACTAATGCAGATTCAAATATTATCATTACATTGTTGAATTTAAAGACATTCATTCAAGCAACAGTTTTGTGTAAATTCTAAGCATTACGAATTCTCTGTGCTAGGAGAAGTGTTATGTGCCTATCAGAGAGGACAAATAAGAATCTGGAAAAGCCTCAAGATACAACCTAAGTGTCCATTATCGGATGAATGGATAAAGAAGATGTGGCACATATATACAATGGAATATTACTCAGCCATAAAAAGAAACGAAATTGAGTTATCTGTAGTGAGGTGGATGGACCTAGGGTCTGTCATACAGAGTGAAGTAAGTCAGAAAAAGAAAGACAAATACCATATGCTAACACATATATATGGAATCTAAGAAAAAAAAAATGGTCATGAAGAACCTAGGGGTAAGATGGGAATAAAGACACAGACCTACTAGAGCATGGACTTGAGGATATGGGGAGGGGGAAGGGTAAGCTGGGACAAAGTGAGAGAGTGGCATGGACATATATACACTACCAAACGTAAAATAGATAGCTAGTGGGAAGCAGCCACATAGCACAGGGAGATCAGCTCCGTGCTTTGTGACCACCTAGAGGGGTGGGATAGGGAGGGTTGGAGGGAGGGAGACGCAAGAGGGAAGAGATATGGGAACTTATGTATACGTATAACCGATTCACTTTGTTATAAAGCAGAAACTAACACACCATTGTAAAGCAATTATACTCCAATAAAGATGTTAAAAAAAAAAAAGATACAATCTAGTCGGGGGAAGAGATATGAAAAGTAATTAACATGCAATTGAGAAAACATGCAAATACAAAAATGTTGCTAGGAAAGTATAGAGGATCACGGTCATTACTGTCAAGAGGATGAATAAAGGTTATTCTGGGTCATTAGCCCTTATCAATATTTATCTGTGGAGTAATGTCTTCTTTCACAAGAGGGAAGATGTAGCCCTTTGATATATTTAAGTTAATAGGCAAATGTTGTCCAAGTGTGTAGGTGCAGGCATCTTCCTTCCTTCCTTCCTTTCTTTCTTCCTTCCTTCCTTTCTTTCTTTCTTTGTTTTTCTTCCTCTCTTTGAAAGAGACAATCATCAACTAATCAAACATCAAGCTGGTCAATTCTGTGTTTACATTTGACATTTTGGGTGGTGATGGCATAACTAATTTTATTTTATTTTTTGCAGGCTCCATTTATTATTTTATTTTTTGGAATTATCTAAGTGAAAAAATTCATTAAGCTACTTGTAAAGATAAGGAGTAACAAGGAGTTCCCAAATGGAAAACATAAATATATTGGAGTAATTGCTGTTAGGGAGATTATAGAGCAAAGTAAGCAGAGGATTTGGAATCAGAGCTAAATTAAAATTCTGACCCTGCTACTAGGCACACAAATTTTGTCAAATTACTAAACTTCCAGTGGCTCATTTTCCTTCTCAGTAAAAGAGAAGAAAATAGTAATTTTTCAACATGCTATTTGAGACCTAAATAAGACCATGTTTACAAATACCACATAACATGCACTACAGATCATCTAGTAGATGACATAAAATAACAATATAACATGAACACTATTCTTATTTATCACAGAACAGGTCATCCAGGCTGATATTCTCCCTGAAGCTACTAAGGATATCAAAACAACATTAAATGTACTTAAGCTTATTTAAAATATAGAAATATTCTAATACTTGGAATGAGCACTCTAGAAAAGTATTTCTTTGTTCCTTCTTAGTTCCATCATTTTTCTTTATTTGACAGGGAGACATCATCCTATTTTATTGGGGTTTTTACTCAATCAAGTACTGTGTGTGTCTTTTCTCCATGTATGGATAAAAACAGCCCTTCTGCAACATGTGTAATTTGTAAGAATGCAATAAATGCCTCCAAAAAACACAATCTGGACCATCACCACAAAATAAAAGCATTGTAGCTAACTATGCACAGAACCCACTAAACTAAAAGCAGCCCTTGCAAAACAAACCATTCTTTTCTTAAGCAATCAGTGCAAATTGCAAAAGCAACAAACATTTTAGCCACAGATGAAGAAGCCACAGACAGTCCACAAAAGCCTCATGTGAAATTGCCACATATTATAGAACTAGAAAAAAACATTTGGTGGTGGTAAGTGGTGACTGCACCAGGATATTCAAAGAGATACTTAGAACTCTCAAATGCATGAACACCTATCTGAGTTAACATTTTACTAACACAATAATGCATTCCCATACGGTGGGGTGTGGAAGCATCCTTATTTAATGTTGAAGTATAACACTGAGAAGTTGTGAATTTTAATAAAATAAGGGAAGGCATATTATAAAATAAATGTAAAAGATATTGCCAAGAAATTGACTACAATTATGTATTTAAAATATAGTTGAAAAATATCTGCTCCAGAATCTGATATGACAATAAATCCAGGGGACTCTAAGCAATGATATTATCAATCTTTTACAATAATACTAGGTGATACGGGAATCGAATCTAAATTTTCAGGGAATCATGTAAATATTTCAGACATCCATGCTGAAAAAACATTTGAATAAATGTGGCTAAAGCCATGGAAAGCTGATAGTTGAATTTAAAGCAATTTTCTTTTAATGGTAACAAAATATTATGACAGAAATCAATGAGAATGCTCAAATTAGTATAATTTGGTAAATAATACCATATTCATGTAGTGTTAACTCTTTGAAAAATAGCACAAGGTTAAAATCTGAATTCTACCCTCAGTTTTTCAATCTTTATTATAAATGGAGTTTTACTGGAATATGAAGCACATAGCCTGGTTTTCTTTGGTGCCCATACATTGTCTCCACAAAATTGAGAACTCCTCTTAGAGTCATGTAGTCTCTGTCAAACTCTCACCCTGGCTTCCTGAGGATGTTAGACATATCAAACCAAGTGTCCTTCTTTCCTTTTCAAAGATGAAAAGGGAGAAAGAGACTGAGAGACTTACCTAAGGATTACCTGAAATTTAGAGACAACAAATAAGGGGTTCAGAGAAAGATATAGAGCAAAAATACTACTGACAAACATATTGACAGTGAGATGAATAAAACCACCCGTTCAGTATATTCTACTCTTACGCTGAAAACAGAACTTAACTGATCAAGTACTATATTCCAGGTTAAGAGGGTTAAGAGAGACATGGTGTGTGTGCGGGTGCACACACACACACACACACACACACACACACACACACCCCTTTCTTATAGCACACTGATCTTAAGGTGTCAGGATGATTAGTATTGTCATGCATTGTTCTTCCTCAGATGTGCCCTTTAAAAAGTATTCTCAACTATGTTTGCAGTGGTTTGTGGTGAAATGTTTTCCTTTCTAGGGTAATAAACTACAAACATCTATAATATCTTCATAGCATTAAAGGGCATGGCACTTTCTATGTGGTGAATATGTTTTGTTAATATATATCTTATATTTTAGGTAATATTAAGTTGCTTAATAAAAGGATCTAGGCATCAGGATGATGATGACTCATACTTAGTCGAATTTTCAGAAAGGCTTGATGAATTCCTATTTAAGGATAACATTTACCTGGACATTAAGTAATGAGAGTTCCAAGAAGTGTTTAATTTTTACCCAGCAGTAGTTTTACAAAGTCCCCATAGTATTTAGTACTAGTAAACTTGGAGACAAGTGGAGGTATTTCTTGTGCACTTGTGTATTCTGTGATAGATAAGGGATGAGTAAGTAAAGACAGAAAAGGGATTCCCAACTCTAAACTGGTAACCAGAAGAATCCCAGGCTAGCTTCCTGTATGCCCACATCTCAATCACCTAGTATGATGACTCTTTCTAACAACCGACTCCATCATAAATGTCTTACTGCCCAGGAGAGAAGTATTTACTCGTATGAACACACACACGCACATATACACATGCCTTACTATCGAATTATAGAGAAGGCAATTGCCATGCATGAAGCCTCAACTTTCCCATTTTCTGAGCTTTTTAGAAGGACAAAGAAAAAGAAAAGGAAGATTTTGTTAGACGGGCCAAAATTCCATAGCCCTCTTGTAAGATGCTTGCTCTGTTTGGATAAGCAGTAAAATGACCAGAAAAGAGCCGGGATTAGCAGAGTATTTTATTATACCTAAGAACACACGCCCAACTTCATCCCAGTTTCTCTAAAAGTTTCCAAATGGACAAAATAACAAGGCGTGACAAGGAACAATAAACATGCTAACGTTTTACTACAACCATACCTTCATAACCTGTATATTACCCTGGCACAGCTGTCAGCATGGAAGTAGCTCAAGAATGAGGAGGTGGAGGAAAAGAGGAAAGTGTGGCAGCCGCAGTGAACGTACGGATGTCCCAAAACGCATGACCGAGGAAGACTCGCAAGGATGCACCTTGTCACTGTAATTTTCAGAGCATACTGAACAAATTAAGGAACAAAGCGCCCTAATCACAAACACCCTTTTCAGGCAGAGCACATTCTTACCTGCAGAAGGCAATCTACTTGGGTTTGATGGAGTAATTTGAATTCAGTGAAAAATCCCTAATTTGAAAATGTCATTAGAAAATACTCATTGTTGGACCTGAGAGTTTTATGATAAATGTTTTCTTTTACATAATGCTTAGTGATTACTGACTTACTTTACTTTTAGTAGATTTCCTTTGGCGTGTTGTATGTTTATAAGTGAGCAGGTTGATGTTATTCATTTGTCATTTGGGCTGTTCCTTGTAGAGACTTCAAAGCTATTCTTCATCTCCACAATGTGCAGCACACCATTCTAAAATAGTTGCATCAATTTAACAAGTTTTGGTCAATGTTCTATGAGTGATTTGGCTTTGAAGTCCATCATGTATTAATTAACTGTTTCGATATTTCTGATTCTCTGTTTCTTTCTTCCTTTTTCTCTTTCTCTCTCATGAGGCATGTAAGTGTGAGGGACACATTTCTGCAGTAATTCAACTATTAGATTCCGAAATATCAGTTTGAAAGGGATTGTCAATAACTTCCTTTATAAATGACAATATTCCACAAAAAGAATCCTAAACCAATTAAAAAGACAACAAGAACGTGAAAGAGAACTTGCAACACAAACCAAAAATAAACTTCAAATAATCATGTAATAGAAAGCAAAAAGAAAGGACCAATAATACAGTAAATTGGACTCAAGAGATAGGTATTTAAAGAAAATGCATAAAAATGATAATAAATGTGTGAACCTGGTTCAGTTTTGCTAGGGGTCAAAAAAAGAAAATCAGAAACTAAAGCCTAAAGATTACTTTACTTGATTTAGGTGAAATTAGAATGATGGTGATCTCACACATTATATTGATAGAGATATAAATATCATGCAGGAATACCTCCATGATGTAAAGAGAGAGATTTTTGAGATGTGTTACTGCTACAACATTGTTTGTAATAGAAATACATTGGATAATATAAATGCCCATTAGCAGAGGACTGAGTAGATAAATTATGGCAGGTCTACATAGCTCAGGATTAGAAAAAATGAGGTTTATACATATTTTATTATCAGCACAAGAATAAAAATGTCTATTTTCACTTAAGTGAAAACAAGATGCAAAATATTTTGTAGGGAACAGGCCAATATTTTTATTATAATACTGAAAGCACACATTAAAATATATACATATACAATTAGAAAGTAATATCTTCATTAAAATATTTAAATGATTTTATGATTTAAATGATGCAAGCCAAGTACTTAGTGGTGTCATCTCTGGAGAGAGTAATATATATATATATATATATATATTCACAATATATATACATATATGCTCATAAGTCATTAACTATTGCTTTTTTGATTCAGGGCAGTACAAAGAGATATTTAATTATAAACCTTGCATATACAGCATTTTGTATTTTGATGCTCTGGAGAATATAAAAAGAATTTTTAAAAGATGAAAGAGCACCTTTTATCTAAGGTCCTCTTTTTAATGAATTTTTTCTTTTAAATAGGAATAGGAATAAAGAAAGTAATTCAAGAAAAAATTAAAACAAAACAAAACAAAAACTCATTGAAAAAAGAAATTGTTTCAAGACTTCTAGTTACTTGTGGCCAGATATGGATTCAAATAAGAAGAATTCAAATGAGAAAAGATGATAAAGTGGAAGATAACAAGAACATAAAATGATGTTACATGGAAAAAATATGACATGGAAGAACAGGAAAAAAGGTAAGTTTAGAAAAATGTTAAATGAAGACATATTTAAATTTGACATGCTGTACATTTTGTTAAAATTACAGATACAGAGATTATAAACTCTGATGTGACATGTTGAAGAGATGGAGAATCTTTGAATAAAAAACCTGAACAAAAGAAAATGTGTTAACATGCAGATCAGAAATTAAATCAAGTAAAAGAAAGAGAAGAAATTTGAGAAAAGATGTGGAAACAGTGCAAAAGAAGCTTAATTATGGAAGGGAAGAAAACACTGGAAATTTCTAATTGGTAATGCAAAATGAACCCCGTTAAAATTTCCTTTCTGGATTGTTAAGAATATTGGCAAATATTTCACACATACACATAAGCACACACAAACACATATTGGAAATGGCTCCATCAGTAGATAAAAATTAGGTTCATTAAGCTTTTCAGAATAATTTATGTCTCTGATTATCTGCCACCCTTTGCTTTCTTTGAAATGTTCCCTCAGGGGAATAGGGACAGGTCCTTCTGGATCACAGACACTGTAAAAGTAGGGGAGGAAGAAGGTGTGGGAAAAGAGACATATACTGCTTAACCTGTTGTTATAGGGCTGTTTAGATCTGAATCTATTGTCCTATAAGCGTATATAACATCCCTGTCAATTTTCAGATTAAAATATCTAAGTCAACTATAAAATTACATATTTTTCAAAACATCATTTTATGATTTGCATAATGTAGAATTGCAGCTTGTGAAAATTAAAAGGAACAGGGTGGTCACTCAGGAAAACCTAATTATCATGAAGTGGTTATTCAAGTATTTCAATCTGTTTATGTAACTGTATCATTTAAAAATAGACAGTGGTTAAGGTTTTGATCATTAAGTATGAAAGAATAATGAAAACGGGGGATATTTAATAGAATTAGTAACACTTGTAGCCTATCAGAATGCTCTCCTAAAGAAATGCAATTTAACAAAATGCGTGTGGTTGGAAACTCAGGCCAGAATAACAACTACTTTCTTCAGATCCACCCAAGACTTATACAGTGGCCATTCCAATTAGCATAATAGTTCAATGTTCCTTGGGAAGTGAGGTCTTTTGTTTGGGATATTTCCTAATTAAAGAAGCCTGTTTGAAGCGGGATCTAATTTTAACTTTGTAATGCCAAAATATGACTTGAAAAGTCTGTTTTTATTTCAAAATATATTGGTTTTGCATTTACAAGTTGAGATAGCTGTCATTAAATGTCCACAAAACTCATATTTAAGAGAAGAAAATGGAATGGCAGGGTATGAAGTAACTGGCTTAAAATGTCAGTTCTCTGTTCGGGCAAACGTTATTGAGCTGATCATTTGTTCTATTTGCACTCTTCATGTTTATAAATGAAACACAGGTACTAATAGGAATCCCCAAAGTCACCTTAAAATTACATGAAAGTCAAGTAAGGGGAATCAAGAACTTGCTGCCAGTAAATTTTTATTACAAAACTTAACATATATCTGGGAACTTCAAGTGAGAGAGTGGCTTTTGTTGTTTAAAAATTACTGGTATTAAGACCACTTAGATGATTCCAAAGCACTCTGTAAAGTACTCTTTATAAAAATGTTACTCATAGTCTAACTGTTTGTAATCTAAAATTATTGCCCTGTTTTTTTGCATGAGAAAGAGACAGCTATTTAGCAACTTTCTAAGTGAGAGTCAACAGTAAGTACATGAGGCATGCGGGATAAAAATAAACAAGTTCTCTCATTTCCAGTCCACATTATGAATCACAATGCTCTAGACAATAGTTAAAATACTACAATTTTGAGTAAATGTATACAAATGACAGAGGTTCAAGAAATTATTATAATAGACATCATAGAAAATATTTCTTTAAAATTTTTATCATTTATAAAGCAGCAGCATTGTATGTAATATGTTTCTATAGAAGCAGCCTGGTAAACAAAGCGCGTCTCAATCACAACTGGTTTGTTAGGCAGCCTCTTAGATGACCCCTGTGAGCCCTGCCTCCTCGTATTCATGCCCTTCTGTTATCTCCTCACCTTGAGTGAAAGTTGGACTTTATGACTTGCTACTAGAGAACAGGAGGCGGCAGAGGTGATGGAATGTCATTTCTGCCATCTTGTTCGTTGCTCTATGGAGACACCCTTGTGACAAGAGGGAGGCCTTCAGGCAACGTTCAGAAAGCCTCTGAGACCCTCAGTGTAACAACCCTGGAGGAACTGAATCCAGACAACTATGCTAGACAGTTTGGAAGTGGACTTCCCTCAGGAAAGCCTTTGGATGAAACTTCAGCTTTGACTGACAATCTGATTACAACCTCCTAAGAGACCTTTAGCCAGAGGCGCCCAGCTAAGTAAGTCATGCTCAGATACCTGACCTGGAGAAACTGTGAGATAAAGAATATTTGCTGTTTCAAGCTGCTAAATTTGTGGTAGTTTGTAGCACAGCAATTGGTAACTGACACATTGGGTCTCCTTTAGATCCTTCTCCAGCCTCACTTGGTGAGTAAAAATTAAAGGCTGGAGGATGGAGAAATGAAACATCTTGGTTCGGGGTTATTGTAAAACACACTGAAGATGAAACACAAGGTTTTCAGGGGAGTTCATAGCACGTGTAAATAAAGGCACAAAGAAATCAGATGGACAAGGTCAGATGGTGAAAACCTAGCATGAACAAGTGGGGACAGAAACACATTTTACTCCTTCTTCAGACACAAAGTCCTATATTACGCTGCTCTGGAAGGAAGGGTCCCATGACTATGTTATGACATCATTCTGTCCCTAAAAATATTTCATTCTATTTATAAACCAAAGTGCTTTAAATGAGAAAAAGTAATAATCAGAAAGATGTTAGACAGAAAAGTGTTTGATTTTTAATACCAGTTACATACAATACTATGCTCTTTTCTTTGTAACAGTGAATCCAAAACTATGTCGTAATAATATTTTAATACAATAATAATTAGCATTCATTAATCACATGATAAATACCTTTTAGTTATTAAGTGAGCCGTTAGTATGTCCAGTAATTCTGGGAGATAAGAATTCTTACCACGCTAAATTTTTACGCACAGGCTCAGCGACCATGGCTCACGGGCCCAGCCGCTCCGCGGCATGTGGGATCTTCCCGGACCGGGACACGAACCCGTGTCCCCTGCATCGGCAGGCGGACTCTCAACCACTGCGCCACCAGAGAAGCCCCATGCTAAATTTAAAGAAGAGGATATTTAAGTTCAAGGATGTTAAGTGATATGCCAAAGTCAACAGCTGGAATCTTGTGGTCCTGGGATTTGAACACAAATTTGTTGTTAGATGCCACTCCCTAACCACAACCCTACAGTTTCTCTCTATAGAGTAGAAACATAATTAGTACCACTTAGACGTCAGCCTTAGTTTTTTACAGATGAACTGCATGTCACTGTTAAAACTGGCATAAGTTATAACTGCTGCTCTAGATACTCTAGTGAATGTAAGAGTAACATAAAAATGTCTTTAAAAGTCTTCAGTCAACTTTGGGTGGTACAGAATCAGTAAGGGAAATCAAGCCCATGTATTAGCAGTTGGTAAGTCATCATGATTTAATTGACTACCAGAATCTCAAAACTGAAGGCAATCATGAAGAAAATGGTCTAGTAAGATGAGGTCTCTGGTATAACTGTGCAATTTAAGCTAGCATTTAATAATGGTTACGAGTCTGTTATGATTCAGAAAAGGAAATAAATATCAATATCATTTTCAGGTTCATAGCAGTAGTCATAAGAATATAACTTCTATCTCTCTAATGAAGTAAATCAGGCAGATTTTCCGTAAGTGACCTAATCAGATATTGAGCTATAATTTATGGAAGATATTAGAAACTCCAAGATCAATCTTGAGGTTGTTGTTATTCTGGAACAAACAGAAAACAAAATTTTTATGATAACACTTGAAGAAGAATTTTTTATTAATTAGATCCCCCCTAGAAACTCTGAAAAGCTATCTGAAGAACAGTGTTCTTTGGTAAAAATTACTCTCTGAGGGTTTCTAGTAAAGTCCTCTGAGTTTGAAGATTGCAGTCCAAATCTAGAAGAGACCCCTTGGAATGACTGAATATCTGAGGGCAGAAAATAAACCAAATTGATCCTGTATGTCAGGACCCTTGAGTTTGGAGGAATATACTTAATTGTTCATGATTTGAGAAACAGCTAAAGTCAAACACAGGCACCTTTGCCATCACTGAAGATACTAGCATGCCTATCTTAGATTGGGTTCTCGGAAACAGACTCACACAGAGAGGTGTATTCGGAAGGTTTTTTGGGAAGTGCTATTGGCAGCTACACTGTTAGGAAATGAGGAAGGGAGGCAGAAGTTGACCCTCAGTATGGTACAATGGAGGACCCTGCCAATCATATGGAGAACTGGATGGCTCTTCAGAATTATCCCAACTTAAGGCAATGAGGCTCTGTGTTCCATCATCAGCCACACAAAGGGCCTAGCCTTGGACAATACAGTTCTCTGCTTCCGAGGGCAGTGCCCAGTGAAGAATGCAGCCATGACATCAGCAATCAACTTACCCAGCATCTGGTGAAATGCTGTCACTCTCTGAAGAGGGTATCTGGGCAAAGCCCTACGGGACCTTCTACACACTCTCTGAGGACTGATGGTAAATTCCAGTGAAGGAGGTTTTAAAAGGTGGTAAAAGAAGGATCAAAATGGAGGAAAGCTAAGGGGAGAGAGAACTCTGTCTCAGTAGCCCAGCTCCTTAGTTCTGCAGGTTCCCACACAGCATTCTGCAGCCGGGGCTACAGAAACACTATCACCTACTGCACCGTCTATTCTTTTGCCATCTTGTTCCCACCAGCAGTAGTAATAATAGAAATAATAGCTTCTCATTCTTTTTCTCCTTCTTCTCTGGCCCACTCTAAGATGTAAGTCTTCGTCGAAACTGCCTCTGATCTCAGGAGACATGAAAACTCCTTTTCTTTTGTGCAGTGGGGATCCACCTTAGACAATGCATTAGAGCCCACTTTTACTCATCACAGCTCTGACCCTGGTTTATCTGTCCTAGTCCACTTTAAGTCAGGCAAAACCAGACTCTAGACTACAAGCGCAGGAGTTGCTAAGAGTTTTAAACTGTGGATCTGACCTGTTCCTATAATGTACTACGTTACCTTAAAGATGAAGGAAATAGAAAAAAGAAAATAAAGAAGAGCTGTACACATATCTCTCTCTGTACTTACCTAGGGCTATCATTTGTGGTTCGTTTTCACATTTCTCTTACACCAGTATGATTGAGTAGATAAGCACATGTGTCTTTGGTAAGTGGCAAGAAGAAGCCCATGAGTTCTGGTGACAAAGATATACAAAATAATGAAAATAATTCTAGATAGGATTTTTTTTTCTTTACAGGAAAACTCCAGATAAATTTTCTTAGATTGATTTTTCTAGTAACCGTGGTAACAGCAAAAGAAAACTGCATTCATTTTAAGGTATATTATGTAATTTGGGCTTCAAAACAATCTTGTGAAGCACTCCTAACTCCATTTTATCAAACTGAGGTTTAGGAAAATACATTATTTTTATAAGGTGATACAACTAGATAATGTAGACCGTGGGTTTAATTCCACGTCTTCCCTTTCACAGAAACCATACCACCTTGCAAATTTCTTCCTTTGTTTATATTGAGAGTCACAGACACTTTATGAATGTTGTGAAAGAAACTTAAAAAGTAAATATTAGGAAGTACAATAAGTACTAGATACAAACAAAATTCACTTTACTTAATTTTTGAATAGTATTGCATTTATAAAAAACCATGGAATGTAAAAAAGGTCCACAGTGTAAATTTTACTCTCACTCCATCCTCCTTTTCTGTCCCCATCTCCTCCAAAATTATCATTTTTGTTAGACTTCTAGTGTGTCCTTCCAATGCAAATACATACAAATATTCTCTACATTTGACACCAAGTCCCACTTTTCTATGACTTCTCTTTTTTACATAATATTTTATGGAGAATTTTTCATATCAGTACATAAGAAGTGTTTCCATCCTTTAATTTTTTTCTATTGTAGCACAGTAGTCCATTGAATGAGTAAATTATAATCTACTCAACCACCCTCACTGATGGACTTTTTTTTTTTCCAATCTTTTCCAATTACAAATCATGCTTATGTGTAAATCATGCTACCCTGTATACAAGAAAATTGGATCATAAATTAACAAACTGATTCATTAATGTGTAAATCACTAAAGATCAATACATATTAAATGAATATAAAAGTAAGTATGATCTATGAAAGAAATTTTTCAGTTTACCTTTGTTTTAGACTTTTTTGGTTGAATTATGAGGAGAAGAATTCTGAGACTTTCCAGAATTATCCAACTGTAAGTGGAGCAGAAGATAGTTTCTTATGTTCCAACCACACTTCCTTATATATCTATGCAACTGGAATAATTCATGAATGCCAATGAAAGTGTTCACAGTCAAAAAGAATACCTATGACTAACAATTGTGTCTATTTCCAAGCAGAAGTTCACTTTTCTGTTAAGAAAAAAACAAAAACAAAAAAAAACAAACAATGAAAAAATTGTTACAGTTGTATTTAATATTGGTATTTGGTCAGGGCACAGAACCATACAGATTCTGCCCTGAAACTGGATCTCCATCCTTAGGACTAAATGCACAGGCAGTTGAACAAGGTAAAAATGACACTTCATTGCCATCTGACCCATTGCACATCAGATCCTAAAGCATTCTTTGGATAGATTAAATTAAACCTCACAGGAGATTATTTTTCTATACTAGTGAAAGTCAAAAGTCTAGAACAAAGGGGGACTTCCCTGGTGGCGCAGTGGTTAAGAATCCACCTACCTGTGCAGGGGACACGGCTCGATCCCTGGTCCGGGAAGATCCCACATGCCACAGAACAACTAAGCCCCTGCGCCACAACTACTGAAGCCCATGCACCTAGAGCCCATGATCCGCAACAAGAGAAGCCACCGCAATGAGAAGCTTGCACACCGCAACAAAGAGTAGCCCCTGCTACTCAAGAAATTTATTTTTTAAAAAAGTGCTACTCTGTATTTTATTTTGTAGTTATTTAGGTAACTAGACCAGGGCAGAGTAAAAACTTTGTCACTCAGGAATCTCTAAATCCATTCCTCTCTCAGACACATTGAGAGACAGAGTCAAGTTCAATATGACATTTTTCAGGAGATAAAATATTGCTTAACTTCCCTGAAATAAGCATTGAAATGTATACATTTAGAAAGTTATTGCCCAATCCATCCAATTAATAAGGAATTTCAGCAAGCCACGTGAAAATAGGTAATCAGAAAGTAACACTTCCAAATATTAAATAGATATTATTTACTTTATCCCTGCTATATTTTTCAAAGGAAAATATGACAGTTTAATATTTATGTTTACACGATTCATAAATGACAGAGTAGAATCAAGCATAAAACCAAGGTTTTCCCCTTTGGGACCATTGCTATGAGTGAATTGCCAACTTTCAGCGTGATGGAGGAGTGTTGATCGACCTAGGGACAAGATCCAATCAAAAGGAATTCTGCCTTATCTGGATTCAATTTTAGAAAACTTTTGGCGATTTCCCCACAGTAAGTCAGCCAGCCAAATAAACAGATCCACTGAAAAGAACTTGTAGAATATTTCTTGAAGTGGAGCGAATGATCTGCACGTCATCTACGTGGATAGAGCTGAGCAGAGTGTGTCTGTCTTCCAGAGCTGTGTGCATGTTAATGTATAAATCTCTACAGCATTTGGATCTAACCCTGAAGGCACCTTATTATGCAAGGGCCAATAATCTGTTTGATGAGTCCTGACTGAAGAAACCTGGAATTAAATGAGAAACAAAAGCAACAAACAACGCCAGATAGACCTTTGTAGGACTGAAATGCATTTTAATAAATTTCCTCTTGGAAGGCAAGAGCCACCCAGCCAAAAGACCTAAGCGCAGCAGCTCTATAAAGAGCCTGAGAGTGTCAGCGAGACGGTCAGACCAGTTCTAACGTTAAGAAGTGCAATTTATGTGCTATGAAAGGACAAAAATCCTGACTGAAATTCATTCTAGATCTGATGACAGTTAAGATATTCCTAGAGCTGATCGGCAGCGACTTTCTTCCACTGCTCTTAGTTAAATTAAAAAAAAATAATAAGGTGATATAAGTTCATCATATTGTCCTTTGTGAGCAGGATTTTTTTTTTAAGAAAAGAGTTACAATTGCAGATTTTAAACATGATGGCAATTTACCAGAAGTCAGAGATTAACTAGGAGGGTTAAACTGAACCAAGAAAACTGAGAACAGCCTTTCACCAGTGAGGAAGGCCAAGGATTAGGGACTGGAAGTGGTTGGCTAAAGCTTCAGGATAATATCATTTAAATCCTCAACAGAAAGCAAATTAAACTGAGAGAAATCCTGATTGCCAGATTTATATGGACTAAAGGATACAAAGTAAATTCAAAACTACTAAGAATTCCTATGTGTTGAGAATCACAAAACGTCATTAAATATTGAAATCTCTTAGAATAAGCAATTTCAGAGAATTTAGGGTGACAGATCCAAAACTAATTGAAAGAATTCCAGAAAAGAGGATCAGACGATCTTAAGAGCCAGGGAGACAAGCAAAATGCAAAGGATAGAACATTTAAAGGGACAACATCACATTTAGCTTAATAATATGCATTTTTTCCTTATAATTTATAGTAAACTTTGTATTCAGATGAAAATGATCTCAATCTGCTCTATCCTTTTGCAGCTGGAAGAAAATAGCTTAATCTACCATTCTATATTTTTCACCTACACTTTTTAAGAGAAAACACAATAGCTTTGTTTACCTTTCATTTGTTCTTATTCTTCCCATAGAGGATCTCAGCATTACATATCCCTACCAACCAGTCTTTTTTCATAGCTCAGTCCAAGCAGCCTATAAAATATTTTAAGTATTGCAAATAATGATCATTATTTTAAAGGCATGGAAATTACTAGTGACAGAAAACTGGATTTTTTTTTCAAATGATGTCTAGTATATAGGATCTAATCATCACCATCTGACATTTGTAGGTAGGATATACTTGGTGACCAAAATACTTGACAGATTTTCTTTTAAGTGTAAAATAAAAGCCTGGTGTTCAAAAGAGCCATGAGGACTAATGGAAATCTGACTGATTTTTTTTAGACTGGAACAAAAGAGATCTGTGAGGCTGTCACCTTTACCAGCACTTCAAGGGACACAGAAAAAGCCAGAACACTTAGGACAAGCTTCAGGACAAGCTAAACATATCACCCCAGGTTATCTGAATTTCAGTCAATGCTAAAAGTCAGTCTTTTAAGTTAGAATGGACGACAGTATTGCCATCCTAAGCAGGATCCAGAGACTTTAGTGATCAGGGCAGTGTACACCTGGCTCTCATTAATTAGGCCACAGTCATCGAGATAGGCACATCCATTACGGATCAATTAGAGAAAAGATGTGGAAATGGATATTCAAACAGGTTTGAAGTTACTGCTGCCTTGATCCCACTTTATTTCGTCAAAAAGAAGACATTTGAGGGAGCCTGCAGAATGCATGGAAGAAAAGGGTATGGTGTTGTCCAGAGGAAGGCAAAATAACCACGATAAACTCTTCTAATCTGAGATCTTCTCTTAAACTATGCAATTTAACCCCGGATGAACTGATATAGGACCATGAGTGCACATGTGAACCTGTTCGAGGTTCCTGGCTGAGAAAAAATGTGCTTTTTTTGTGCCCAAGGAATCCAGGAGGGGACAGAAAGAAGGGGGGCGCAGGTCCTAATAGCTTCTGCTCTAAAGCCACACTATACAGAACCTCATTAGACATTCCTGTCATAATGGCAAGGACAAATCAGATCAAATTAAAACCCAAATCATCTGGAGCTTTTGTTGTTTCAGACAGAATTTACCACTGATATGCTCTCCTTTTTCCTTTCATTGTGTCCTTTAGGGCTCTATCATCCCAATAATAGCTCTCCTTGCCCCTGGGGTATTTCTGTTGCTTGCAGTGACATCTACTGGTAGAAACAGAGACCTTCCCAAGCAGGCTTCTTTGGCAAGACTCAAACAGAACAAATTTGATGTGGACTTAAGGAAGGATTCCCCCTCATCCCAACCCATCCTGGACCCTGCCCCCCTCCCCCGCCTTTTTTGCTTTTTAGCTAATATAATACAAAGACTAACATTAGAGAGAATCATAAGATTTCTTTATAAAGATCCAAGAATTTGTTAATTTTGCACCATCTCTCCTTGTCACAATCTTTGCCACAAGAATGGCTACATTCTGAGAAATGTTCTGTCCTCAGCCCAGTCATTGTCATATGAATGAGCTATCATTCAGTCCTAATGCGTGAGATGTTTTATTCTTACTTCCATGACATTTGTATTGTAGTGACAAAGGCTACAGCTAGAAAAGGAAATGATACAAATTCCACTCAGGCTTTATCATTTTAAATTCTCATTTTGTGCTTCTTTCATGTCTAGCTACTAAAAACTAGTTTTCCTCTTAAAAATAAAGAAAGAGGGAAGGAGCTGGAAAAGAAAAGGAAAAATGACGAGTTTGTGAAACTAAACCTCTGGTGTGCCCTCTTTTAATGGTTTACCTTCACGTTTAACACACCAGGATAAGTTGCTACTGGAGACATCAAAGCCAAGAAAGTGAGTCAGTGTCATTTCCCCTCACAAATCTGTGGAAGGAACAATGCTTTGTTAAAGTTACAGTGTAGTGTAGGACTTAAGTGGCACCCCAGTGCATAATGTATTACTAAATATAGCATACCTTGTATCAAACCTGAGAGCCACGAGTGACTCCTATTTTAACCATCTTCGACCCACCCCATTTCTGCTTCCTCAGTATTCTTCAACATGTAAGACAATATTTCAAATCATTGAACATTCCAGATGTTCAATTATATTGCCTTTTTTTCCTCTCTTCTCAAAAGCATTTTTGGAGTTCTAGTAGGTTGGGGATAGAGAGAGGGTAAAATAGCAATGCTTTAAATTACAGCTTTTTAAAGATAAAACATGCTTTAAGAGATACCTTTTAAATAAAAATAAAGCTAAGTGATAAAAAATTGTTTCATATGTATCACACCCGTTTTCCAATATAGGTTTGTTATAAATAGGTGCTTTTTCTTAAAAATGAAATATTTCTATAAAAATTCATAAATGTTTCATGTTTAGGAATATATTCTCATCGGTACTTCCATTATCATCATGTGGCTGTGTTTTGGAATACAATATTTTAGTTTCTGTAAATTTTTCTAATTTTTTCTTTGAATACAGAGAAACACTCATTGAATTCATATGTAATACAAATGAAATCTTTCTATTTAAAAATAGAAAATCTAACCATAGGGCTGTTATTTAAGAAATCAAATATCTAAGGTAAGAGATAGGTGATAATTAATTTACAAAGAAGAAATAGAGGCACAAAGGATTCATTTCCTAATCATTAAACCTCATACTCAGTGTTTCTCTTACTAATAGGTATTCCATGTGCAGAAGAAGCCATATTTCCTAAAGTCATATTTAAGAATTAAAATTTCTATTGTACAACATTTCAGAAAAAGGAGGCTCTACATTTTTAGTCACATGATTAACACTACTTATAGCTGAAAGATTTTCTAGCTTCAATAATAACATGACCAGTGAAAGAGTATTTAATTGTTAAAAGTTAGTTCGTTTTCACAGAACAATGATCTTAGAAATTGAACCATGATATTGAAGTGTGAAACTAGGTTGAATGCAATAACTTTAACTAAGATGCCAACAGACCAGGTTAGAATATCTAAGTCAAAATTTTAAAAAACAAAATGAAATAGATATATCTTACTGTATCTTTAGTGTTAGGACACAGTGAGGGATTTGATCCTGCAATGAATTGTTGCCCGTACATCTCTATAACGTTGTATATCTCCATCTCAATTCAGTTTGAGCTTAACTTGCAGTTTCTTTTGGTTCTGGAAAACATAATAGTTAGTAGCAATTTTGTGGTTTTTTGCAGTACACACATGAAGGGGTAAATTATCATAGCATCCCAAATAAAACATTCCTATTTTCAATGTTGTATTTTGATGACTTTTCATTGCTTTTTCTTCCAAAATTATGGTTATAAAATAATCGCTCTTCAATAAGCAATTACTCTACTCAATAACCGTCAAATGTTATTTAGCTAGCCAAATGTAAAGCAAGTGTTTAACAAATAATATTAAGAAATTTTGGTATATTTAGAGAGATGAAAAATTTTAAGTAAATGTCTTACCCTTTGTTTTTACAACAAAGAAACTTCTTTCATTTTGTTTTTGTATCATCTGTGAAGAGAGTTGTATTATTATCTTTTTTCTGTGTGAATGGGCAAGCACTGTGTATAACTACAGATTTCACTTCTAAAACTAAAAGTTCTCATTTTTTTTTATTTTCAGAAGTTATAAAGTTTTAATATCAACATGCAGTCTCTGAAAGTAATATTCATTTATCTAGTCTATTTGATTTGGTAGAACAAGGAGTATTTTTTAATTTTTAAAACTCTATGTTATTCAGGATGTATGCTTTCCTTTAAGCATTACTCAATGTCCTTCAATCCATAGTCTTCTCTGTGTGTGTGTGTGTGTGTGTGTGTGTGTGTGTGTGTGTGTGTGTATTTCCTAATGTCAAAACATACTGCTCTCTGTTTCACAAAATATATAGACAGGTAAATAGATAGATATAGATATAGACGCAGAGAGGTATAAGCTTTTATAAACATCTATGTATTTTAAATTCTCACTAAAAATGTCCTAATAGTTTATTTCAATTTTTCACAATTAAAAACAAAAAACGTTTTATAGAAAATGAAACTAATATATATTTTTTATTTACCCTTTTTCACCTACACATTTTTCCATTTTTTGAGGCAAGAAGAGGAAAAATAAAAAAAGTTCTACAGAAAATGAAACTAATATGAATTTTTTATTTACCCCTCTTCACCTACACATTTTTCCATTTTTTGAGGCAGGAAGAAATCCTTTCTATTTTTGTATGCCAGCATTTACCTACTTATTTATCTATCTATCTATCTATCTACTTATCTATCTGTTCATGTATTTTGATAACTTACTTTAACATAAAAGCAAGGTAAAGCAAGACCAGTGATCATTACAGCAATATTCAAGGACAGTGCTTTGTGATGCAGCACAGCGTAAGAAAATGGAAAATCTGCCTCCCTCAAGCACTAACAACCATCTGCAAGACTAGAAGTCAGTATTTCTGTCACAAGACTGCAAAAGCAATACCCACACTTCCCAAACCATTGTATGGCATGTCAGCCATACAGTATTTTCAATCTTGGTGGGCACGAACACACGATAGTTCATCAGAGAAGCTGTATTAAACATACTGCTATGTATTTGGAACATTGTACAATACCAAATGCCTGACTTGTTAATGAAGGCAGGATTAATAGAGTGCTCTAATTTACAGGAACAAAAAGACAATAATGTTGCTTCTTTTTCATAAGTAATAGTTTCCTAGGTAATATTTCTCTGACAGGTGTAAAGAAGCATTACATGCTGGAATAAGCTTAATAAATGTTCTATCATGATGGGGATAGTATCATCTTTCCCCTCACCAGGTCTGAGAAATTCAGAGCATCTACCAATAAGGCGTGAGTGGCTTGGTGCATGCACAAAACATGTGGTTTGGGTTAAGATTTCCCTGAATCACACAGACAAAAGAAAAAAAAAAAAGAAATAAAGAAAGAAAAGAGAAGAAAAAACTATAAATCAATTCCATCAAAGAGCAGTCTGAATTCAGTTTCTGAACTTTGTCACTTATATCATTTCTGTCTTCTAAGTAAAGAGTTAAGTTTCTCAAGGTAGTTAGGGAAAGATGAACAGGATATACAGCACATATTATAATTTTAAAACAATTGAATAAATTGTGCATTTTTTAAAAAGGTGAGAAAGAATCCTTCGAATGCATCTATTGAAGTTCATAAGATAAAAACAATACAATGAAAAATGAATACTCTCGTGCTATTCTCAGTGAAATGATACTTGAAATTATTTTATTATTGCATTGTTTCTCTGACTTACTAACTGGATGATAAGATATAAAGGAGAAAAATGAGAAAAAAAATTGAAGAATCAGAGTGGCAAATGTGGAACACATCAGTGGAATCAGAGAGGGAATTAAAAAGTTAAAATAGAGGAAAGCTGAGAAAAAACCAAAAAGGAAGTCAGGGAAAAAATATATCCATAAGGGAAAACACACATAAGAAGAATCCATAGAAAAGGAGACAGAGAAGCAACAGAGGAATAAGAAGAGAAATAAAACTTTAAATTCAAGTAAGAAAGACCCGAGTGAAGAAAGATAAGAACTGAGAAGCAAATATTAAAAACAAAAGAAAATAGGCATATTTACAGACTGCTAGGGAAACAAAGAGACTTGGAAGAGTCCATAGTGGCACGGGCCTGGAGGATGCCCTGAGATAAAAAGAAAGAAGAAAGTATAATAATAGGGAGAAAACATGGAGAGAGACACAAAGAAAAGACAGACGAAGAACAGAAGACAGAGAGATGGTTAAGAATAAATAAGAGGCAGAAATAAAACAAAGGTTAAGAAGAAAACAAAATCCATCAACTCTATTTATATAATCTTGTTATAGGAAAGAACTCATTTGCCTGTTCATGCTATTTTTTTGTGACATAACAGCAAAAGTCTGATTTCTGTAAAACCCTTTGGAAGTCTGTTCTGAGTTCAGATTTGGAATATAAAAGTATAAACCTTCTAAGGTTTTACTACATTGGCTTTATATAGTTCAATTGAAAAGATTCATTCTTTTTGAAACAAAAAGCTTTGTATTGCCATTTAAAATTGCCAAATGCCATGAAACAATTCTTGAAACATAACTTGGAGTGAATGTAGGTGATATTTGGGTTGTGGTTTTATTTGATACTATTGTCTATAAGGAATTGGTCCTTTCACAGGCTAAAATAAATTCAGAACTATGAATTTTAATGAAATATCAATAAGTGAGCAAGTCTCGTAATTTGGTTTTGACAAGACTTTCCAAAGATTAAACAAACCAAAAGTATACTCTAGGAAATAATATTCCTTTTAAAGTTTAAGTAAAAGTTGAATCATTTCAATATGTATGGAAGATATATAATGCATGTGTATACATAATGTATATGTATGTGTACGTATACACACATACAGACATATTGTAAACAATTTTTCAATTTATGTTTAAGGGTTACTTGTTGGTATAATCATTCAAACCTACTTTTTCCAATGGAAATTAAAGTTACCTTTTATGAAATTATAAAGAAATAAATACTTGAACTAAGAACAATTGTACAACTGTATTACCTCTTTATAAATAAAATGGAGAAATATGAGCAAAATGATAATTTGGGTGGATTTTTAGCTATATAAAAAAAAGGATACCGATAAGTAGTCAGCCTAGAATGATATTTCTGCTTCCAGCTGGGAGGTGTTAGAGGGGAGTAAATAATTGAAATATCTTCATCAATTTCATATGTTTAACATGAAGAAAAGGTGTAATTAAATACAACCAATACCATACTTCAGGCTTTCATCATCTCTTATCCAAATTATAAAATGGTTTCTCAATCATTACTTTCCCCCCCAAACACACACTTCATTCTGTACTCCAAGCTGTATAAAACATCCTGAAAGCCTAAGTAATGTCTCCATAACCTAAAATTCTTTTTAGCTTACTATCTTTTACAGGTAAATATAAACTATTTCTTTACTTATTTATTTAGTCACTGAAGCCCCTTCCCCCTCTGGACTCATCTATCCTGCAACCTCATTCCCTCTAGATCAAGCGCTATGGACCCTAAGCCACACTCCTTTTAAACTTCCCTTTCTACCTTTGTTCACGCTCCATCCTCTGACTAGCTGCTCCTTCACTCACCATGCTTTTTGGCTGGCCACCTTATACATTTTACTCTGGGCTCAGTCCAAACCTTCTCAAACACTCAAAGGCAGGTCAGGCTTTGTTGCAGCCTCTGAGACATAAAGTGAATATCTGACTTTAGCTCTTTACATGGATATGCATGTGATTTCCACTGGGCATGACTCTGTCTTAATTTTCTTTGCAACTTCTATATCTAGAGAATTACCTGTAATATATTAGCTGACCCATAGTAGATGTTCAATAAATATATACATATTGAGTTGATTAATAAAGAACTGAAATAGAGTATGTGTAAAACAGTCTTTATTTTACTAGCTAATTGTACATGTAAAGGGTGGGAAAGAACAGTCTTCAGAGAAACTTAAATAAAAAAGAACTTAGGATCATTAGTTGACCATAAGTTCAAAAGGTGTCAACGACTTACTTAGCTTATTTAAAAAGTGACTATTCTAAGGTGACCCACATAGACATCCAATGGTCAGAGTATGATAAGTGATAATTTTGTTTCACATTGTACAAGTCAGATCACTTCTAGAATATTTTATTCAAGTGATTGACACCACATTGACATGGACAAACTAAAGTCCCATCAGATACATGTTATCTGTGACTGGTGAGGAAATGCTTTATTACAGAGTTTAAGGAATGTTGGAAGGATTTAGGGAAGTTTAGTTGGAAGAAAAGACTCTTAAAATGTGTGAATAATTTATATATGGATAAAATAATGTCTTTTCTCTGTATGACTCTAGAATTAGGACAAATGACTAGTTGCTATAGCTAAAACCCTCCAAGTAAATTAAAAAGAGAAAAATAACTTTCAGTGATACACCAGGAATTTTCACCTACTTGATAAGATTATCTTTAAAGGGAATATTCATTTGGTTGTTTTATCTGTTAGAATTTCAAATTGAAAGGGATGGAGAACCTATGATGGGAGAGTGAAAGGCTTTTCTATAGCAAAGAGAAAAGGAAAAACATCTGCTCCTCGTAAAATATTGTTAATGTAAGTAAGATTATTCAACAGCTATGGCTCTGTCATGTTTGATATTTATCAAATAAAAACTTTAAAATAGGCAACACAAATATCCAAAGAACTGAAACTAGAAATTCAAATGTTGCAAGCTAGAATTTAAGGAAGAGAGAGAGAAGGAGAGAGATGAGAGATCAACTCTAGGACGGTAGAGAGCTGATCTGTGTGTTCACTGCTGTGTACCCAGAACCTACGAGGGTTCTCACACATTTAGAAGTGTAATCAGATTTGTCAAATGGATATTGAAAAAAAAAAAAGACCAGATAATTACTTGTTAAAGGAATAATAAAGAAATATCAGTCATTATTTGGAGCATTGGAAAAACTGAAAATGTCACTTAAGGTCCTAAAATTCTTTAGATATCCAGCCCTTTCATTTGAAAAACAGAATTTATTAACTACGGTAAGTAATTAAACCTGCAGAACAAGTAGTTGCAAAATTAGAGTGTGTGTATATATATATATACCCCCACACACATTTATATATATGTATATGTGTGTGTGTGGGGGGGTATATATATATATATTTTTTTTTTCAAACTGGCTATAAGAGAATCTATTAAAACAAAATTGAAGAAACAATAATGAAAAACATTTCCAAAGGACACCATTTTTTCTGAGACTATTTCAGAAACACACTGCAGTGGGGAGCAAAGGTGTCAATTGTGGATATTATATGTGAATTTAAATGTTTGGTTCCTGAGCCAAGCCATTGTAGCATGTATCAGTATTTTCTATTTTACTGTCAATAGCTCTCAAAACATAGAATAAAAGGAAGACAAAAGATAGTGTAAGCATTTTGAGATTTGTGAAGTTTGTTGAATAATTTGGCACTCTCAAAACATTAAAGAAAACGGCTTCAATGAAATATATGTGGATATACACAAAATTACTTTTTGTAAACTCATACTTTTCCATCAAATGAATAACATTCCAAAGAAACAGTGATTGTAATCATAATCATAAAACCATGATCATTTTTGGTATCAAAACATTGATATTATAACTTCTTAATATATAAAAAAATAAGTTTGAAAGACTCTTTACAGAAACACTCAATTTTAAATAACGTCCATAATAAAATTCTAATTTACTGAATAAGACACAGCATTGACCAGTACACCCCTCTCCCTTCCCCCTGCTTAACTTCAGGTTATAGATCTTAAAGAAAGATAAAGGAGGAAAGAAAGAATCAGAAGAAACTCATAGCACTAACAGTTTGTTGGTAACATTTTAGGTTATTTATAGAATAGCTTATATGCAATATTTTAACTGTACAGGGTATAAAGGCTTTCCAATTAAAGCATCATATATAGGAATGCAAATGGAGGTTATATAAGTTTACAGTGGAGAAAGTCACCATCAGTCATCAGCTTCTGATTCCTTGTACTGTGTAAAAATGTATTCTTTCTCATTTCTGCAGTATAAGCAAATTAAAATTAACTTTCAAATGCATTCAAGTACAGAAAGTCTCCTGTTAGTGATATATGGGTGGCACATACCTCCTGTAAACAAAGATAAAGAAACATTCCACAAGGATAACATAATTCAAGATTCATTTTGGAACTAAATATGTTTGCCACAGTTTGAATCACAGCCTGGGTAATTTCTACTGTCAGATTAGAAGAATTGAAACACACTGATCATTAACGTCATCACTGAGTTCTTACAAAAGAACAGATATGGTCCATTGGAGGAAACAATAGTTACTTGAACATTATAATTGGGCAGGAAACAGCTTTGATTTCTGAAACTATAGTCACTGTCTACTAAAACTTTCACTGCAGTTACATTTGAGCTAGCTAACTAACAAGAAAAATCTTGAAGAACAGACATAAAACTTTAATCTGTAGACTTTCACATCAAGTTTATGAAAACTATCTGTATCTGTAATGAATAGAATACTAGAAAAACAGATTCCTGTTAATTTCTAACTGTGTTTGAGCTACTGTGGGTCTCCTGTGGGTAAGGAAAATTAATTTCATGTGAAATTATTTTGACCTAAATTTTTAAAGCAGAAACAGACTTGAAATGCTTTAAAGTAAGTGG
This sequence comes from Globicephala melas, assembly GCF_963455315.2. NCBI lineage: Eukaryota > Metazoa > Chordata > Mammalia > Artiodactyla > Delphinidae > Globicephala > Globicephala melas. Next base: position 21,496,841 of record NC_083330.1, read on the forward strand.
AAAGGAATTCAAAATGGCACCTCGAAGATAAGTATTGAAATTTCATGTGTCCTCTAAAATAGTTAGCCCCTGCAGGCTATATCTGCATTACATTAAAATCTAATAAGCCTTTAGTCTTCATACTTCTTTGTCTGAATCAACTTATTTTTTTATTTATTAAAAAAGTGTGAGACTAGTTGGAAGCGAGCCCTTTTGCCCATTTACTACTAAGGTACACTTATTTTGAAGTATTCTAATTAATTATCTGTCCTATTCAAACACAAATGAGTCTTCTATAGGAGAAATCCAATATTATACAAGGCCAAGAAGTCAGAAAATTTTCAAATGTTCATGGAAGATAAAAACTATAGGACTCTCTTCAAAGGGCTCTGAAAAATAGGCCCCAACCTTAGTACAAACGGAAAATAAGGAATCATTTCTAAGACTAATTATAGAGTACCCCTATTGAGCAGTTATCCTTTTTCATGTTCTGTGACAAGTAAATCCACAGTGCAACTCTGCCCTCTGGTAACCAAAATATTCCCATGCAGTTTTCATTGTGAAGCTCAGGTCCATAGATAAGGAACTGGAGTTTCCATGGAGTTGAATTATTAAACTTTCTATATATGAAAATATCCTGAACAGTTGTCCTGTTTAGGAAAGGCTCATTTTTATATCCTAAAAAAATAGCTTAGAATATTACACTGATTGAAATAATTAAATTCTAAGGTTAGAATGGATTTTTGACACCTTGGAATCCTGCTTTTCCAGTTCAACTGCACAAAGGCCAACAAAGAAGAGATATTTTATATTTTAGTGACTATCAGTGGTGTCTGCCCCAAAGTAATTCAATGTGTGATTATTTATTATAATCCAAAGATTTCATAAGAATAACCTATGTTTAGAAGTAGTTTGAGATATGGGCAAAGATCTCTCTATTTTCATGATTCTAACATTAGGCGTATCAGAAACCAAAGAAATCATAAATGCAGCTCTCTCTTCTCTGACCAGTTTTACCCAAGTCTCAGTGTTTTCCCCTGGCTAAAAAGTGAATCCCGTTAAGCCCTGTTAAACACAAAGATTTAGCTACCACTATTCATCATTAACTGTCCCCTAGTCAACATTCTTCTACTGGAAGCCATCCCAAATTCCCATATTTCAATATTCTCGTGTGGAGGAATTTATTGATCCTCCTATACTGCCACATGTCCAACTTCTTTACATGTAGCTTTTATTTATTCATTCAACATATGTTTATTGTTTGCTGCACAAGGTGCCAAAGATCGAAAAACTTATAAACCACAGTCCCAGCCCAGGAAATCTCAGTCTAGGGCTGTGCAACAGTAGCCACTAGCCTCATGGAGCTATTTCAATTTAAATTACTTAAAATTAAACAACATTAAAAATTCAGTTCCTTAATCATACTAGTCACATTTCAAGTGCTCAGTGGTTACAAGTGGCTTGTTGTTACCATGCTAGTGCAGATTATAGGGCTTTTTCAGCATTGTAGAAAGTTTTATTGGACAGCTCTGGTCTAAAGGTGGAAAGTAATTAATAAATGTGCACTCTGATAAACACTGTCTTAAAGATGTGTTCAAAGTGTTAGGAGAGATGATGCAGTTACCAAACATTTCACTGCACGGCCTCTGACTAAAATTGTCTGGACAGTGCTGAATGTGAGAAGGCCTTTATCCTAATGTAATTTACCATCTTATCATTTTCAGTTTGGAGAATGAGTCCTAGCTATCTTATAGAACCTTTTGGTAATGCCAGACATTAAGAGAGGTGAGAATGATCTCCATAATGTTTAGCCTACTTCATCAAGATGTGTATAAGGTACATGGAAACAGGATCTTGAAATCTTGAAATCACGATTTTAAAATCCAATTCATTTGTTTACTCAAAAGTTCTATATGATGTGGGAATATGGAATGAATGAGTGACTGGATGAGAATTTAGAAAAGGTGGTGTTGTGGTAGGTAGAGTTTGGGCGTTGGAACTAGAAAGGACTGAATTTCAATGTAAGTTTGGCTATTTATTGCCTGTTATCTTTTATTTCTTGTATATTACAAGCCTAGAAAATCCATCTTTTTCCTCTTGAATTGATCCCATCGGTTCTAAGTTAGCTGTCATAACCCAAATACATACACGAGTCAAGAAGATGATAAAAGAATGAAGTGAAACCAGAAAGCAGAAGTGCAGATACGATGATAATAAGCAGCAACTGACACTAGAGTATAATGTTGGGGGCACTGGGCCTGCGAGCTGTGACAACCTGCAGGGAGCATGCTCTTTGTAAAGAGCATCATCTTTTACTTCTAGCTGATTGTTGCTTTGTAGGGAAGTGGGTTCTGTGTTGTGAGAGCATCTATTTAAAGAAGCTGAAAATCTGATTTTCTATGTAAATCTTCTAATTTTATATGTGGGCGACTATTTCAGTATTTTAAATAACCTGCCGGAGACAACAATGTGAAGACCAACAAAAACGTGCTTCTTGGCAAGACTGGGGCCTCAACCTTTCAATTCTCAAGCTTGTGTCTAGAGCTTGAGTTTATTCCTTATGAAGGCAGCCCCTTCCGCGTTGGAACTGAAAATAAAACAACAAAAAAGGTAATTTAAATATTAAGATCCTCTTCTGGAACCTACCCAAATTTTAATTCTAGAGAAATGTTGAATTTCACTGAAAGTAGGGCCGGTGTTGTTAGTGGAAGTGTCCTGTGCAAAATCTGCCTGAGCTTTCTCTTGGAAAAGGAAGAAATGAGGAGCAAACCATGACGGAAGGCTGTTGGAGGGATTATCCAATATAGTAGTGCTTTCCCATGCAGACTGTAGGGTGGCTACAGGGCCCTTCCTGGTACCTGGTTTGGTTTCCTGTCCATCATTAGGGGCACATTATGCTTTCATGCTAACATTGTTTCTGCTGTAAGTATTGGTATATAATAAACTATATTATGTACAAATATCCTTGATTTAGACAGATTTAATTCTTTCTTCTTTAAAAGATATTTGATTTTTACATTAATTTAGGATGTTCAATAACTATATGAATTTACTAACTTGTCATTTAACAAATAAGTCCAACATTTTCAAGAAATGTAGAGGACCTCAGTTAAAACATTTGATTGAAAATGTGTCACCAAATTATGCTTTAAATTTCAAAATTGCACTAAGTAAAATCGTGGTATTACCCATATTGCTTATTATCTGGAAGACTGTAGCATGTGAACTTATAAACAATTAGCATGATACTTTTTAAATGCTATTTAACATTTTAGCCATGATTTATTCCTGGCTATGATGTATGACCAATACAGCGTTTCATACTTAAAAATTTTATTTTTTGTCACCATTACTTGTATCATTACTAACATTTATCATTTTTTATAGTTGTTATTTCCTTAATAAAAAGGACCATATTTAGTTGATGCCACAGCTATTTCCCCCGTCGAGAAACACAGAACAGAGAGCTTAAAATGATTTAATTTTCTCAGAATCCCAAGAAGGGTAACCTTATATATTTCCATGTTGATAGCGGGAAGGTGTTACAGAGAAAAAGATAACGGAAATTTTTTGACTAGTAACTTTGTGTGCATCATAAGCACAAGACTTTATACACAAATTCTCACCCCTGGAATTCTAATGAGAAACCTCGGTCACGTCCTATACACATGTTAGTGTAGAAGTGGGCCTGAAATGGGCTGGCCTAATGATATGTGGTAGAGTCACAGGTTAAATTGGTTCCCCAGTCTAACAAGGAAAGTGAGGGAAGAACAGTGTGTGTGAAGAGAGAGAAAGAAAAAAAAGCAGGTTCCCTGAGCTAATTTTCTAGCCATCAGTCAGCCTATTGTTCCTACTAAAAGAGATTGAAAGAGAGAGATTGAGAGTTATTATAATAAATATAAAGTAGCTTTAGTTACAGGAAATTACACTTGGAAGGTCAAGGGGGAGAATCAGAGAGAGGAATGATGAAGGAGAGAGTGTGAGAAGAAAGATGCAGGGTCAGGATTTTGCAGGAAGAAGGAGCATCACCCATGTCAATAGCTGCTATCAATGTGTTACATGGTACGTTAAAATAGGCAGGTTTCTAAAGGAAAATTTGATCTCTATTTTATTTTTGATTTCACGTTCCAAGTACATATGTATTTTAAGTTTGTGTGTGTGTTGGTTTGTGTATATGTCCAGGTTTAGTATCAATAGATTAACAGTAGCTATGTGCTTTATGAGGAAACTTTTCTTTTTTAAAAAACATTTTCTTTGGATGTGTACTAAATTGATATGGAATAACAGAGAGTCAGTATTACTAGACTAATTTACTATGTGTCTTTATCTGCCACAATTCCATGTCGTGTCTATCGGGTAAGTACGTACAAGTGGACTGTAATTTGCCAGTCATTGTTTTTTTACTCTATATTGATTGTCTATAGAGCATGTAAACATCTTTGAACAGAAGCACAAGGACTCTTCTGTTGATGTACTTATCTTGTTCATCAAATGTTTAAGGTCTCAGCAACAAGAATACCCTGGCAGAAGCTGCCATTAAGTTAGCAAATCAAAAATCAAACAAAATGTTTGTTGGATAGGATGGGGCTTAGCGATGTTGACTGGGGAAGATGGAATATTATAGAAATTCAGAAAGAACACCTGTCTCTACACAAAGATAAAATGTGGGGGGAAAAGGTCCCTACACAAAGAAAAAAAACTGAAAAATATAGACTTATTTAAAGCCTAGGTCAACTTCTCTGACCATTTCTTTCTCCTTTGTCATCTTTTTAAATTTTTAGAGCTCTAAAACTGCCTCAAGCATGGGGAAGCATCAAGATTTAACCAAACTTTTGTATTTATTTAAAAAACAATCTTTTTATGAATTTTTCATTGTGCAATTGCAAAGGCAATCAAATCAATAACAGTAGCGCAATGCACCAGGTGGAATCATTAACCAACTTTAAAACAAGAGGAAAGCAGTAAGAATTTCACATTTCTATAAATTAGGTATCTTGGGTATGCCCACTCTGCTTTTAGATCAACTAGAACAGTTGACTCCCCTCTCCCTTGAATGGAGTGTGGTCCTTACTATGAGTTCTTTTCCCATTTTATATTGGAGAAAAATAGATACGATTTTGTCATGCTAAAAAAATGAACAAATTTCAGAAATCCGTACTGACTCTAACAGATTTATATTTTGTATTTGCCATATACCTACATGTGCTTTTATAAATGTAATTGGCATTCTGGTCATACAGCAGCTTATGAGACTGATGCAGAAATCATACCGGCATGTTCAGATTTTGCCTTCTTCTTTCTATCTAAATGCCCAGATATAATATATCTACCCTCTTTTATACAGCTAGTATTTATATCCATCCGTGTGTTTAGTAGATGTTTAAATTAAATCTCTATTTTAGATTCCAGAAAAATTAGCAGTTCTTCTATTTTAAAATAAAATAAAATTCACAAATTTGTGCACACAGGTATCAGTTCTGGATATCATACACATATTTCTGCAAATATGTTTTTAATGAAAATTTTACTCAGTTGAGAGATCATGGATCAAATTAGTAACACAAAACAATCAGTACCTGAGATATAGGGGAAAATATATATATTGGTCAGGAAATATTTATTTCCTGTTGCCATATTTGGAGTCATTTGACAATTTTAAGGTATGGGTAGGTCTGTGAGAAATCCAAATTAATTTCAATCACACAAGTGTTTAGTGAGCATAAATTATGTTCCAGGCACTGTAATAAGTACTAATGACAGAATGGTGATTAAGAGCATTCTGTCTTACAAAAGGATGACCCTGGGGCTTCCCTAGTGGCGCAGTGGTTGAGAGTCCGCCTGCCGATGCAGGGGACACGGGTTCATGTCCCGGTCCGGGAAGATCCCACATGCCGCGGAGCAGCTGGGCCCGCGAGCCATGGCCGCTGAGCCTGCGCGTCCGGAGCCTGTGCTCCGCAACGGGAGAGGCACAGCAGTGAGAGGCCCGCGTACCGCAAAAAAAAAAAAAAAAAAAAAAGGATGACCCTGTATAATCAGCTATGGTCCTAAAATGTATTAGTAACAAATCATGACGACCCAGGAAGCATTCTATGCTTCTAAAAAAACTATAGAACTAGTTGGCCTTACTCCCCGTCTTGAAACTCAGGAATCCATCCCATACAGCAGTGAATATTTCTAAAAGCACCCCCCTTAAACTTTCCTTCCTAGGAATCTCCCATATGACATAATTACTGATTGGATAAATTTCAACTTTTCATCCTAGCATTTCATCAAAAACCTCAACAGACAAAACTTATTTTTTAAATGTCTCAGGTTAGAATCACCACTTCCTTAGTATCTGTGTCTCAGTTTAATGCTTCCCTTTTTCATTTTCTTTGACCCCACTCCAGAATCCTTTATGCTTTGTATCCAAACTTAAAGCCTTTTACTTTAATACCTTACCAGTACTTGGCAGATGGATTCTAGATACTTGCTGAATGAATGGTTTGTATCCTGAAATCATTGTTAATAAATTGTTGTCCAACAGTGATTGTCTCTTCTCTGAATGCCAACAGAACTTGAGCATGTACCATATGATATAATATCTAATTTCTTATTGCTTTCAGATCCTCTGTTTTGTCTTTCTCCCCAACTCCATAAAATATGTCTCAAGGTTAGCAAATTTGCTTTCTATCAACCGTTTTTGTAATCTCATTAGAGCTGGATATAAAGTTAGTGCTCAATAAATATATGTTTATTGGTTTATTAAGATTGTATTCCTGGAAACGTTTAAATGAAAATATTATTTTGCCAAAATGGTAAAAGCAGACACAATAGATTTGAGTTCAAATTCTAATTTTATTTTTCATTAACTTGGAAAATGTCTTAACCACTGTATGCCTCACTTTTTTATATGTAACAGTGGGGATAATACCCCCTTCATTCAATTGATGATATGAATCATATGATATAATGAACATAAAATCCTCACCAGAGCGACTAACACATAGAAAGGGCTCAACAAATAGTAGTTACCTAGTAAATATGTGTATTTTTCCATTAAATATTTATTGATTGCCAACTATATTTCAGATACCATGCTGGTATTTTTCAAACATATTCTGTGGAATACCAGCACCTTCAAAGAGAGGCTACAGAAACTGGCATATCGAAAAGAAAAAAAATTAAAAGAAATATAAACAAATTTTAGATGCATAGAGAATATTAACTCCCATTTCTCTGAATCACAGTTGGAAAGGGAGCAGACCAACTATACTATGTAGACCATAGTTTGTCTATTGAAGAGATATGCTGACAGTGAAATAAAACTGCAAAGTTTCATTTTCTGGAAATTGTTAATTACTGAACACAATCTATGTGTCTGCAACAGATAAAGGTGAAGCCTTATCTGAAGGTAGTAGCCTAGGGAAAGTAGTCTCTTAGACAGCATTTCAAGCATGCAAATACCGAAAGGCCTTTATTCCAACAAATGAGATGCATGATTTTTCATAAACTTAATTCCTTCTATAAAATTTGGGCCATCTATGAGTTAAAAAACATTCAATATATACTTGCATAATTCATGAGATTTGTTTTTTTCCTCTTTATCAAATGTTTATCAGATCTTCAATGTCACATTCATAATACAGTAAGAAGTTAATTAGGTAGGCTAAAAGTTGTTAGTGAAATATTCAAAACCTTGAAGTAGGGCTATTTCCAAATGTGACACTTATATCAACCTAGCTGAAATAACCAGTTCCAGACTCAGGTCTTTTTGATGACCTATTCCCCCTAAAAGTTTTGTGGTGGTAGTAGCCAATAGCTCTGTTCTTCATTATGATTGTCTCAGCTTACTGCCCTGAAGAGATGAGGGATACAAGAGGTGCTAATCCATGAAGCAAAAATTCCCAGTGATTTATACCAGAACTAAAGGAATAGATTCTCCCCTACCCCACCAGATTCTCTGTAAGTAGTTTCCTTGGTAAAGTACAGCCCATATGTAGACAGGGAAATATGCTAGTAGATACAAGGGCAAGCCTACAAATGTTCTCTTAGTATCGTTTGGATAGTACCAACTAGGGTAAAGGAACTCTGCTTTCGTTTGTGTGTTTGTTTGTTCATTCATGTAAGAGATCAATATTTTGGATGGTGCCATGAGGGGCAAACAAGTAAGTGACACAGCCGTAATTACTCAGACATAATCATTAACCACCACATTGTGACACCAATAGGAAAGCCTATAGTTTACCTGCAGAATTTTACATTTAAACAATGCCTGGTTGCACAGAAAAAGTTATGAGAAATAGTTTTGCCAATTCCTAGAAGGGTCTACAACTACTGAATTATCTAATAGGTCTTTATATCTCAATTTGAAAAGTGTTGACCAACATTCATTCTCATCCACCCAAACCACCACCTATACCTTTCCCTCACTACCAAAAATTAAAATGTGGTATCTTTTGTCTACCTTCAAGGAAACTCCGCACAAAATCCAGGACAGTGGCCTTGGCTTTGAGGAAAAAGAAAACATGTTCAAATATCAGTCTTTCTGTCCTGATCTTCTCTCTTTCTGTAGTTAATGAAAACAGTATAACGGTATTTACGAGGTTCCTCACAGCATGCTGCTCTTCTGCAGCAGGGCACACAAACATTTTGTTTTTCTGTGCAACAGTGCAACCTAGTGGATGAAGAAAAGAGCCCTGTCCTTCAGGACCAGCTAAGATGGGCACTGAGAGCTCTTCAACAGATTTTGTTATCTGAAAGTCCCTTCAAAACTCCCCTGATGCATTTCACTTTTTATAGTGGTAAAAAGAGATAAATCCCATATTTTGGGGGTTAAGCTGATCCCATGATCTATTTAGAAAAAAAAATCTATTAAGTTTAACTGAATACTAAAGTGATGTTTTGGAGATGTGGTGTCTTTTCTAAGATCTTAATTTTAAAATACTGAATATACTATTCACAATAAAAAATAAGCACAATTGCTGTATCATTTACTTAACTACCTTTATATTAACCCCATGCCTGCCTGTTCTAGTCTAGTAGTAACTGTGTGAGTGTGTGTGTGTGTATGTGTGTGCAATATAATCTATGTACAAAAATACAACATGAGACCATATATATATAGAGAGAGAGAGAGAGAAAGAGAGAGAAATAGACATTACATACATGTAGGCATATATATTACACATACCCACAAACATAATAATATAATTTGTTCATTAAGTGGCAATTTAGAACAGAAAGCTTATTTTAGTGCCTACATAAATTAAAATCAAAGTCCCTGAATAAGAAGATGAGGTCTTCATGTAGCTTACTTATTTTTTTAAACCACTCAGTATTCCATTTCAGGATAATTCCTAAAAGCTAAATACTTAATAGTTTTGCTTTTGTGTTGATTTGCTTGCATTATTGCTTCTGTTAAACCATTAAACAAGCTCATTTTATCACAAAGTTTCTTTTTAATCCACTAAATTTTAAGTGGGTTTTCAAATACATATTTAAAATTAAGACATGTAAATGTGGAAGACACAGCTATACAGAGAAAGGGAAAATGACCTTCTGAGAAGCCGTGCATAAAAATTTAACAATTTTCCTTTTGAAGAACGTGGTGGAGGATACATTATTCACTTTTTTTTGTTTATAGGATGTGCTACATTAAGAATTAAATGTAATTTAGTAAGACAATAAAATCTTCTCAACTACTGTGCTGTTGTGTTAGGGATGGATTTGGGGATGATTAAATGAGTAAATCACACAGATCTGAAACATTTTTTCTCCTTTCTTTCATCCCTTTTTTTTTTTTTTTAACACCTCCTTAGATGGCATCTTGATCGTGCTTGCACTGTGAACACAAAAGGCCTACAGGTCAGACCTGAAATTATAGCTAAACTTCAACTCCTGAGGTACACAGGCTGTTTATATCGATGAAAATTTATGATCTCTATACCCTAAATCCCTGGCCTCTCTTTTACATTGACTTCTTTACTATTTGCTGCTTTATTTTATGGTGATCCCTTGCCCTCTATAAATATATCACGGTTACTTAACCCCAGATCCCACCCCCAGCCTTCAGGACTTCAGAAAGGATCTATTTGTTACTTATTCTGCTACTGGGTGTTTCATAATCCTCTACATTAGCAGCTATTATTTTATAGCAGTTAACATTTTCCAAATTTTCATCATCTCTTGACTGTTAGCCCTCTAACTGCTTAATAACTCCAGTCTCAGAACTGCTGTTTAGAGATTATGCTGAAGTAGAATTTTTTTTTTCCTTAAGCTCGTACAATGATTGAAGTATTTTCTATTAAATATTTATCTGTGGAAAAATGAATAAATTCAACTGTAAAAATTACATTTAGGCAAGCTTAATTGCCTTGTGTTACTTTATGTAAAATTTATAAAAACCTGACCTAATCTTAAAAACATGCCACTGAGTAATTAAAGTTTTCTATGGGTTAGATTCTAATAATTATCTTGTTTTGACTGAACTTCTTATTGGAATCCAAAAAATAAAGCTGGAAAATAATAAGGGATTATAGATTTGTAAAAGCTATTGTCTGATGTTAAAATTGTTAAGAAAATATGAGTCAGTATTATGCAAATTCTGACCTAATCCCAGCAGCATTCTGGTAGGTAATTGTATTTTTTCTTTAAAGGAGGACAGACCCTACAATAATTATGCCTTGTTAGTGTCCACATTGCTACATTTTTGATTTATGTATTTTTCTGGGAGTTGACAGATAAGCAAGAAAAATTGACATATTATAAACTAATAAAAATAAATAATATCAGAATCTCCCTAGCAGCAGTCTACATTGGGAAGTTAAATCAATGCATTAATCACACAAATTTTTTGAGCAAAACACAGTTTGTACAAAATTTTTTTAATGACATAGATCAAATATAACTAAGTATTCAAATTGCTCTGTGTGTCTGTGCATGCATGTGTGATCTAAGGTAAATCATACACAGTATATCAAAGCCATTTTTGTTTTATTTCCTTCTCCGATAGTCTTAGGAAGTCAAGACAATAGTGATCTTTGCCTACAGATTCCTATATGTAATATTCCTGTGTGATTTAGTATTTCCAGGTTTTCTCCAAAGACTATTTCTTAATTGAAATTGGGTTAAGCCACCCTCTTTAGTGTTTCATTAAAATTATTATTACTTAGAAATCTGCTGTTTGAAAGCTTTATATTATTTTCTATTAAGTACCAGAAAAAACAAAATTTTCAGTCTATGACAACAGCTAGTGCTAAGAGTCATACTCTAAGATAGGCTGGATGAAGTGACAAAAGAAATATGGCTTCCACGGAGCCTAAGGTTTGGTAGAAACTAGCAATCAACACTGTATATAGCATCGATGACAAAAACTAATGAGTTGTAAATGCCATTCTTTCCTTCCAAGTTTGTGTACTTTGCAAGCTCATGTTTTGTTGGTATATGCTTAGTTTCCTTTAAATATAACCTGCAACATTGTAAAGCAATTATACTCCAATAAAGATGTTGAAAAATATATATATAACCTGCATTTGCAAACAAATGCTTCAGAAGCAATCTAATACCATTGATTGATGGATGGATGGATGATTACTATTTTTCTGTTATTCAAATAAAACTAAGCATTTATTTTATATTAGAATTTCAATACTTTTCTACTGCTGGGTTCAGTTAGATTTCATAATCAAGGTGGATAATCAGTTTTTAGAAATATAATGAAAGATAGATAATTTTTCTCACTATTTGGATATGACTAACATAAACCCAGAAAACATTACATCCTTCAATAGGGGATGGAAAAAGTCTATGTGATATTCCCCAATACAGTGCTTACCAACCTGGAAAATAAAATAAATAATAATAAATAAATAATAAATAATAATAATAATAAATAAATAAAAATCTTTTCAGACATGTTTAAATCCTAAAATTTAACAAGCCCAACCTGTGGTTAACAGATTCTCTAAACAGTGAAGCCTAGCTGTTGATAGCCTACAGATTCTTTTCCTCTTAATAAACAATTCTACACAGTCATGCTCAAGGCAACAGCTCAGTAGCTAGGAAGTTATATTAGACCACAATAAAGGTATTCTAAAAATACCTCTAATTAGACAGAGTGCATCCATATAATCAAAGTCCTCAAAAAATTTCCTTTTTTACACATTGCTCTTTTATAAATGTAACATCTTCTATAAAATCTTTTCTGAAATATGTAGCTAAGAGTCTACAAATCAGCCAAGACAGGTAGACCATTAAAGCATTAATTTTTATAAAAATCATCATATACTAATTAGTACCAGGGTTATAGCCATCAGATCCAAATAATTTAACTGGAACCTCAGGAGAAGACTACCATTCATCTCCTATCTCAAGAAAACAGCTCCCAGTGACTATACTAAACCAAGTAAGGGATATAACCAAGAAATTTCCTAAGAACTTTTACAGCCTGAAACATGTGCCATTGTTGCAACACCCAGCTCCAGAAAATTCTGAATTGGACAGAGCTATGGAAAAATTGCAATGTTTATTATACACACATACATATATTAGGTTATATATACATATGATATATATGGTAGATTTGTACACATATATGGTTTATTATGCATATATGTGTGTATGTGTGTGATAAGTCTAAATATAAATATATATTTAAGGACCTATGATAGGTTTGAATATAGGAAAAATACTACAAAATATATATATTAAGTTTCTAGTTTCATTTATAAAATTTTATTTAATTAAATACGATTATTTAAATAAATATTTAATTAAATATTTAATTCACATTAAATATTTAATTCTTAATTTTTAAATCTACCATAGGGCCTTAAATACTGATTTTACTATCAAAGGTTAGCTCTGGCTGAATGATTTTTTTGTGTGTGTTCATGTGCACATTTACCACTAGGTAATTTCTAAACACAAGCATATGCTTCTAGCACTGATAGAAGTGATACGTTTTTCCTAAGCTTGGAACACTCTTCCTTCAGCAATGGAGAGAAAGAATTGTGTGTGATTATAGGTTTGAGAGTATAGATGTTTGTGTGTTCGTGTATTCAATGATGAATACACACAGAGAAACTTATCACTGGGTAATAATTTGTATATGTATCCTTAGCTGTATTTATGAGCACCTGCTCTGAATCAAGCACTTTATATCATTTTTTTCATTTGATATCCCCAAATAATATTCAAATAGGTGTTAATATCCCAATTTTACAGAAGATGAGGCTGATTATCAAGAAACTGAATAACTTCCCCAGGACTCAAAGCAAGAATTTCAACCCATTTCTGTTATACTTAAATAGCATATCAATTAGAGTTCTTTGGATTGAAAGCACTAGATATTGTCTCTGCCTAAATTAAGCAAATGGTGATTTTTAAAAGGAAGTCAAGTTCTCACATAATTGACTAAAACTTGAAACATAGGGGTAAAAAGACTTAGAAGCAAGAACTTACACAGCGGTCTCATGGATAAAACAGAAATTATTGCTACTGCTTGGAAAGAGTCAAACTCCAAACATCTTCAGCCTCTCATTCTCTCTGATCAAATTTTAAGTTCCGAGAAGGGAGCCTCCAATTTACCTACTTTGTCTTTCATGTCCTCTCCTTGCTGATGCCCCTAATTACAAACTGAACTACAAGATACCGAAACGAGAAAAGGTAGTTCTAGTAATAGGAAATTAGATTGACAAAGGAATGAAAATGAAGGATGGGCAGCCAAAAAGAAAAAGGAAAACACTAACCAAAGCAACACAAAGACAAAGATAATAAATACCTATAGTCTATGAGATCAAACTTGTGTGCAGGAAGATGGCTCTACTTTGTGCAATCCAGCCATTGTGAGTGCTGGTTGTAAGTGACTTCCTAACTGCAGAAAGAATTTCATTCAAAATAAAACAAATATATTAGAATCTCCACCATTATTTTTGTTGTTTGCTTTAAATATTTATTGAATGAATCGTGCGTAGAAACAATAACAATAATAACCAAAAAGAGGTTATGAAAAAAATTGTGTAATAGAGCTTAAATATAGGAAGACATGCCTCTGGATTATAATCAACAAATCATAAAACATACATCGAACAATTTAAAGATTTGACCTCCCCTACCTGAGGACAGCTGAATTAGGAAGACTTGGTCATTTAAATATTTGGTAAATGTTATATATTTAAATAAATGTGACTCAACTTGTTATCTGTGCAGGACATCTCCTATTTTCTCTGCCAGGTCTGCTCTGCGCCATCTCTAATGTTCTCCCTGGTTCCCAAATTCATCTCATCAGAATTACATCTTATTTATATTCTTAAGACACTTGATTTAAATTTTACAACTTTTGTCTTCTATCGGGATTTATTTTCCCTAATGAATCAGTTGTATTTGTCATCTACATTCTGTACTAATCTCTTAGAAAACAGAAAATGTATTCTTTTCCTCTGAACATATTCTTGTGTCTGGTACAAGTTTAGTAGAGGATAAACCTTCTAGAAAAGTTCAAACTTTTTGCTTCACTGGAATTTCATAGGAGAGTCTACAATGTCACAAAGACTGCATGGGGTTAGACACTCATGTTCACAATGAAATCCTCTTAATATACCTGCCCAAGTCTCCCATGCTTAATGCTAGCCCATTTTCTCTTACTAGAGTGTCAATATGGAGTGAAAACAAATTTTCACCATATTTCATAAGCTTTTGAGTCTCTTCACTTAAAGAGATGAGCCTCATAAACAAGAAATTTCAAACAACCACCAAAATATTGGAAACAACTAAATCAGTCAGAACCTTAGTGAAAAAAGAAGTTTCACATTGTAATTTGAAAAAATCACAAATATTAGAAAAAAAGACTGTGACAGTAAATAGGCTTGTATCTTTAATAAAACCCAGGGAAAGATTACAAAGTCAAAGGAGTAATTTCAATGATATGCTATTTGTGCTTTGAAATGGAACAAATCATAAGTCAATAAAGGCTATGAAATAGGGAGATGTTTTCAACTTTGTCTACCTTAGAAAGGTATTTTGTGAGTGCAACTTTAAAAAGTCCTTTATATTTTAGAAAAATTCTAGGAAGAGCGTAGCTTAAGAACTATTTACTGGAAGTCCAAATCCCAAAATACCTAGCTTCTTTTACGAAATCTCTATAATAAATCTATGGAAAGGGTTGTAATACAATGGGATTCAAGTTTCATTCCCATCACTTATTGGCTGTGTGAAGTCACTTACATTTTCTGCTCATCCACAAAAGGGATAGTGACCTTACAGGATGACTGTGAAAGTTAAAATACTTAAAATGACTGAAAATGCTGGGCCAGCACTGTTTGGTAGGGTAACCAACAACTAGCCACATGAGACTATTGAGCATTAGAAATGTAAGTAGTCAGAATTGAGTTGTGCTGTAAGTGTGAAATATACATCAGATTTCAAAAACTTAGTATGAAAAACTGTAAATTATGTCACTAATAAATAAACTTTGAAATGATAATATGTTAGAAATATATTATTAAAATTAATTTTGCCTTTTTCATTTTCACTTTGTAAAATGGAACTAACAGAAAATTTTAAAGTATCTACATGGATTACCTTACAGTTCTAAAGGACAGCACCAATCGAAATGGATGCCTGGTATATATTAAGTGCTTAGAAATAGTTTAATTAATATCAGTAATTTTGGCGGTTGCACCAGATTTTCATTAATTCCATGTTTTCTTTAATTTCATGTCCTTATTCTAAGTTCTGTGAATTCTTCTGAAGACCAATGAAGATGTACTATGGAGAAATTTTGTTCTGTTGAAAAAGTTTAGAAACAAAGGAGCTTTGATTGGCAGAGCCATGTGCATCTCAGCAAAAGAAGTCTATTTTGATACTTTTAGAGAATAAGGGGAGAAAATTAAAAAAGATAAAATTAAGACATAAGGGTATCTTTTAAAAGTTAAAATCAATGACTTATTTGAAGATTTTGTGCCATATTTATTTTGTAGACTTATTACACTAATCAATTAGAAAGCCCTGATAATCACTTAAATATTTGAAGTAAGCAACACTTATGAATATATTCTTGCATGTTCTGAAAAAAACAAAACCAAAAAACTTCTTGAACATTAAAAAAAAAAGGTGTGTAATGTTAGATAAGAACATTCTAAATTGAAGGCATAATTATTTATGGAATACAAATCAAACCTAAAAGATGTTTATCTGTCTGTATTGTAGATATGCCACATTGTTCTTTTTATTTACTATTTTCTATAAGATTGCTAAAACAGTTTATCCATATGCCTTTTATATCCCTTACTGTTTTTTAGCCTGGTGTTTTAGTAAGCTATATCATGTTATAGCTTCCCTCTTGACTCTAAGCTCTCAGGTAAGGATAGGTATTCATTGCATCTTGTAGCTGCTACTGAACTTAATATCGAACCATAGGAATTAGAGGTATTCAAAAAAAATGTATTATATGAATACATGAATTATTTTGTTCTAACCTAAAATAATCTCTATCTCATTAAATCTTCAAATTTATTAATAATCCTGAATGTGATAACTGGGCCTGAAATCTTACAAATACAATATAATTCTAAATCACTGATGATATACAAATATCAACCAAATATAAAATTCCCAAAAGCTCTAGTTCACTTGATATGAGAATCAAGAGCTGGAAATGTAATTACGATTCAGGGTTAAGCTATGTTTTGTTACATTGTTTTCCTTTTCTACTCCCTAACTTCCCAAAGAAGTTGACCTATGCATTATTTAGGGTTGTAAGGTTTTTCCTGTTTTAACTCAACTGGGTTTTTCCATTTCCAGGATATCCTTATATATTACCTAATCTTCAGAAGAGATTTCATTAGGTTATATTTTTGATGTGCATTGTGCAAGTGCAGTATTTGTACTGTAGTATTCATTCTAAAATACATATTCACGTGACAGCCCATAATATCCTTGAAACAGCCATTACAGTCTGTCAAATAAATAATGCGCATTTTAAAGATGGTCTTTATGTGGGATGACTCTCCTGCATTTTCATGAGGCAGATTTTTCTTTTATTCTTTAAGAAAGAAAAGCACACAAAGGAAAGTGAACATGCAGAAAAATATGTTAAGGTAAAAGTGACACAAACCAGAAAATTCAAGCTTCCTTTAGTTTCTTGCTCTTTCTACTGCTCCACCATTTTCCCCATAACATTTTATGAGGAAAAAAATACTACCGGAGCTTACAGCACTTTCTGTAATCTTCTATATGTGGATATTTGGAAATAAAAATAAGTCATTTTGTGTATCTTGTAATGTTAATCATAGTTTGCATTTAAAAGGTGACTTTTCCCTTCAAAATCATAGTTTACGTGGCATATGTGCCTATTAAAAGAACTGACATCACTGCAGAGTTAGTAAGTTGTATTCTTGTTATTGTAAAATGGCAGATTCTTTTCTCTCTTGTCTATGTCAAGTATACATCTGTGCACACTGATTTTCCGAGAAAGTTACCTCAACTCATAGGGGAAAAACGTTTAACACTCTTTCATGCCTTTATCTCTTATTGGTGGCTATAATGGCTTCTGGGAAAATAAGAAAAATGAAAAACAACATTTATTGCATGCCATGCTATATGTTTTGTGTACACTTTCAAATGTGACCCTCAAGACAGCTCTACAAGGTGGTTATAATTGTTATCAATATATGGGGAATTAAATAAATAACTTGTAAAAAGTGCTGATAGACAGTGTCTAACTTCATAGCTTAAGCTCAAATGAAAGAAAATAAGAATATAATGTTTACCTCAGCCCTGTTGATGTTTTATTATTACAATTTTTATATATGAGATGGAGCGTTACTTTCATACACATATTTGATAGCATGGTTGAATGACATATTATTTTTCTCATAAAATGCCTTTATTGTATTACAATTATCCTTTGCTATTCAAAATTTTTCAGAGACTTGGATAATAGTTCTTATCAGAGAAAACCACTGATGAAACCAAGAAAGATTTACTTAGGCTACTATATGACAATTATAGTCCTTTTACATTTATAAACTAGCTTTCTTCCTACAATCTAACATATTCTCCCAAATCAACACAAAAGAAATAGTAAGAATTATCCAATAAATGGCTGAGGTTTCACATTACTTTTTAAAAAGTAATTTATTGGATATCAAGTCTAACCTTTATGAGAAATATGCAGCAGTGGAATGTTATGTAGAACCCAAGTACACTGTGGACCTCAGCAGCATAAAAAGCTAAAAGATTTAGATGAAAATCAAGGTTGTTCATACCCAGAACATTCTGACAACTGAAAGCTTTTTTAACTGCTTAATCTGTTAAAAATCATTATCCATCACAATCAGTATGGCAATATCCAAAGTGTTACCACTGGCCACTTACTACCATTTATATTTAAATTAAAATTAGTAAAAATTAAATAAAATTTAAAAATCAGTTCCTCAGTCACATTAGCCACATTTCAAGTACTCAAGAGCTACCTATAGCTAGTGGCTACCATACTGGACAGCACAGATTATTGAACATTTCCATCATCACAGAAAGTTCTACTGGGCAATGTTGCTATAGCTAATTAACAAGACCAGTGATAATTCCCTTAGACATCTATAAGTGAGTCCATTAGTTTTAAGAAGCTATTGTGTTTTCTTCAAAAGCATATATTAAATTTATACTATGTAAAAGGGCCTGAACTATACACTCAAAATTAGTGTACAAATACAAATTTTGGATGCATAAGGCAATTGCACCAATAGAAACACTCTAGTTTCTTTAACTACTTTGATATTCGTGATCAACAATGTTAAATAGAAATTTGTAAATGACTTTATCAACTCCAAACTAGCTTCATTCTTTGTCAGTTGCCTACCTTCCCCATGTAACCATCTGAATTGTTGGTTACAATCTGAATTGAACCATATTCATATACAAAAGCTGAAGAGAAAAGAATTAAAGAACATCAACAAATAAAATTTCAATAAACTTCCTTTCCTGTCTACATTTTTTTTTCTTTTAAGTATGTATTGCTGTTTATAAGATGGAAAACTCTGATGTTCATTTAAAGCAGATAATGTTTTTGCCTTTATCTCAATTTCAGTGGAACAATTGGAGCTAGTAATCATTATCAGAAGATTGAGATGGTAACTTTAATAAAGAAATGTGATAATCACAATATATTTAGATAATAGTAATTGACAGGCTCATTAGACAGTGAGTTACTTGAGGCAAGATACCATGTATTAATTCATTGATTGATGCATTCATCCATCCATTTACTTATTAAGTCAAATATGTTTTGAATATCAAAAATGTACCAGCCACAGATACTCTATACAAGTAGAGAAGTAAACAAGAAGCACATCTTTATCCCAAAGATCACACATTCTAGTGGAAAGAAGCATAATAAACAAATAAATTAAAATAATGTCAGATATTGAGAAGTATCACAAAGATAGAGTGGGTGGGGAAGGAAACATTAGAGAAAATAATCAGACAATCCCTTACTGAGGAGGAGAAATCTGAACAAAAACCAGTTGATGAGGAAGGGTCAATGGAAAATAAGAGTCTCTGTAAAGGAAACAATAAGTAAAAAGAGATAGAAACTGGCTTGACAAATCAAGGGAAAAAATGAGACTAGTAAAGCATGGGAAACAAGAACCAGGGTGGTAAGAGATGTTTTCTCATCTATTTTATTTGTAATGCCTAAGATAGTGTAAATCAAGGAACTGAACAACCAAAGAGTGCACATATAATGTTATGCTAAAATATTAAAAATATCTATGACTTCTTTTAAAATGTAAAACATTTTTTTCCTAAAAATAAAATGTGTAATTTAAAAATTATATTAAAATGATAAAGATCTTAAAACCTTTTATAGTATAAAGAGACTATGACAAGCTAAAGAGGAGGAAATGAGCATTCCTAATATATTTAAAATAATTTTTGAAGTTTAATAACTAAAACAGTAATATAACTAATATAAAGTACAGGAAAATCTCCCAGATTCTGAGTATCTATTGCTTCCTCCCAGTAACTCCCATTCTCTCTATATATCAGATTAAGAGGTGCTGATTAGGAGATATCGAAAGATATTAGTGTTGTAAACAAACAATAGGTTCAACAACGCCAAACACAGGGTAAAATAGCATTCTTGTCCTTTTCCTCCCTTCTAAACGGGATGTAAACAGCAGCAGCATGACACTGATGATGGAGGAAATGAATGTTCCCATAAAACCAAAGCATGAATCCTGTTTTATTATGTGCTTGAGTACATTATCTAGGATCATTATTTTAATGACAGAAGTAGAATAAAATCAATACATATTCCAAAAACACATTTTGCAAAGATTGAAATACTGTCATTAATGGGTTTTCTATATAAACGTTTTTTGTCCTCATGACAAGGTAGCAATATTAGAATTGACTTGCTGGAACATATAAAGATCCTAGCTAAGTCTACTTAAGACCCATTGTGGTCTTGTACAAGCTATTGGTTCATAATCCACTTCTAATAGCAAAGTCATAAACAACATGCACAATCACCCCATCTCTATTCTGGTTCAGTGGTCAAATATCAAGTATCAATACTAGTGTTATGTGTAGATGGGCAGATATCATAAGCAATATTAAGATACACACAGGTTTAGTTCTTATCCATTTTATATTTTATTTTTTAAAATTCTTATAAAGTTAATATAAATTCTGTGTGATAAAAGCTTAGGATTAGAAAGGATGTAAAGCTTGTTTACATTAATGTGAAAACTATGACTTTATAGTTAATCTAGATAGAAAGTTTTCAGGTGTTGGGGAAATCATATACACCAGTCAAATTAATAAAATGTTTTGAGAAATTCTAAATAGTGCTTATTCTCTCTAGACATCTGACCATTTAAACAGCTATACAAAAATTTATAATCCATAGCTTCAGCTTGAGAAGATATGGTGATATATCTACTTTAAGTGCTTTCACTTAAAAGTTGTTATAATGTAATTATATTAAATTATTTCAGAAAAGAAAGCATCATGACTTTAAATATACATAACATTGAAATGCTGGGTATCTGCTTATGTCATGTAAATATATTTTGCAGTTCATTGTCTGGCTCCTGTTATGTTTACAGCAGCCCGAGAAGAGTTAACCAATAAATTAATATAATGGAATTATGTCTAGTCAGAGGTTTGTTCTGCATGTGTGTGACTGGTATCATTTTTCTCAGAATAGATTTTAATTCTAAAAAGTGATGCATTGTTTTGGTCCTAAGACTTTGTTTTCTAGACAGGAAAAAAGAACAGTGGTTCTTTATTCAACTACTATAATTGATTTTAAATTAATAGTGACTGTTTCTCAAGGATCTCCAAGAGATAAACATGGTAAGCTATCAAGTTATAATCAATTTGGTAATAAATAAAAAGTCTTTGGTATTAAATTAACCTATAACAGCATTTAAATGATAAAATAAGCCCTTCAAATTAGTTTATCTATCATACATGACTAATATGTTTCCAATTCCGTAACTAATTATTTACATGTATAATGTATAACATGAGATTTTAAGGACCAAATATCATATTGTATTAGGATGAATAGTATTTACTGATGAGTAGACAAACAGTATTATATTTTAGTGGGTTAAACATTTGCACTTCAACAAATATAATCATTGGATTTGGATTTGGGGAGATATTTAGTTGTAAAATATACCTTCAAGAAATATTTATCTTTGGAAAGAATATTGAACTAAGATCAGGACGCTTGGGTTTTAATTTTTTGGCTCTGTCGCTAGTGACTCTGTGAGCTTGAGGAATTAAGTTCAATTCAATTCATCATCACTTCATTAAATATTTATGGAGCTACCTCTTTTGCGTAAGGATGGGGAGACCAAAACTTATCTGAAGGCAGAGGGGAGGAATCCAGTAGAGAAGAAAAGGTTAAAGATGCTAGTAAGGGGAATAACTGATGTAATAAGAATCTGAGACAGCAGGGACCATAAGATAAATAGCACGAATCTAGGGGTTAGTCTCAGTAAAGAAAAGGAGCAGAACTTCCTAAGAGATAAGAGCTCAAAAGGAAATGTAAAGTAAGGATAAAGAGAGATTTTGAGGTAGAGAGAAGCCTGAATGGGGACTCTCACATCGGATTGATTTTTGTCTCAGTACAGAAGGTATTGAAGTCATCTGTTGAGGTCAAGTGCCACTTGGGATATCCAAGTAGTGAAGAAGTTTGAGATGGTTACAGTAGAGAATGCAGTAAAGAGGGAAATGAGGTGAACTAAGGGCTGGGCATCAAACATGATTTGGTGTTAGTTGCAATCAACAGAGTTTCACGGCCCTCTCTATAAAAGCTAAAGTCAAAAGCAATGTATAAAGCATGGGACCGTCAGAAATTCCCAATTCTAGATATTGAAAATATGAAATGAGGGAAGGCCAAAAGAATGGATGGCAATTTGCAGTTTGTGAGTTGTAGATATTTAGTTTAGTAGTGGAATTATTGAAATGACAAATTACAGTGTCAAAGCTAAGGAGAAAAATAAAATTTGAACTAGGAAATTGGCCTGAGAATATTAAAAGTGTTTATGGAAATATGCTTCACGGTAAAAAAGAAAAAATAGTGGATGAGGTTCAATTCATAAGAAAGTTAAATACCCAGGGTTTGGTCACAGTGAAATTTCAAAATTAAAAGAAGCTTTACGGGGCTTCCCTGGTGGCGCAGTGGTTGAGGGTCCACCTGCCGATACAGGGGACACGAGTTCGTGCCCCGGTCCGGGAGGATCACACATGCCACGGAGTGGTTGGGCCCGTGAGCCATGGCCGCTAAGCCTGCGCGTCCGGAGCCTGTGCTCCGCAACGGGAGAGGCCACAACAGTGAGAGGCCCGCGTACCCCCCCCCCCAA
Source organism: Globicephala melas (assembly GCF_963455315.2). Lineage (NCBI taxonomy): Eukaryota > Metazoa > Chordata > Mammalia > Artiodactyla > Delphinidae > Globicephala > Globicephala melas. The sequence goes on from NC_083330.1 coordinate 21,519,682, forward strand.
AAAAAGAAGAAGCTTTATGAACAGAAGTACTTGGTTTAGAGCAGCATTTCTCAACTTCACATCCAAAGCAGCTCTCCAGCTCCATAACAACATTGGTTCCCAGAGCCTGCCACAGACCTAGTGAGTCAGAATTACAGGGGTGGAAACAACGTTTTTATGGTTAAAAAGAAGACACAAGAAATTCTGATGCATAATCAAGTAGGGTATTGCTGGTCTAACTTTCTTCTTTAAGCTTGCAATTAAAAAAAAAGTAAGAATAAGAATCCCACTTACACAGTACATATTGTAGTCAATTGGAACAAAAACTGGTAAAACAAGCAAAAACAAACAAACAAAAAACACATTTTGAAGGACTCTCTCAAGTTGAACTATGCAGGATTGGAAAGACAGGAAGTTTGCATTGATGGTACAGTTTCCCTTTTCCATATGGCTTCCCTTTAATCATGCCACCACCCTTTATTTATTTATTCAATTTATCTTCAGGGCTTTTTATTTGTTGTTGCAAGTGACAAAAGCCACCTGTACTTACATTAAGCAAAGGGGAAGGTTGTATTAATAGGGTTGCCTAACTGAAGTCTGAACAAAATGTAGTTTGACCTTTGGAAGTTGGTGAAATCAGTAGGCCAACAGTATACTCCAATTCTCAGGCGAGCTCTACCTTCTGTGTCTGCTCTGTTCTTTTGTCTCTTTTTGTAGATCAACTTCATCTGCCACCCAATTGGTGTGAGGAAGCATGGCTGCTTAGAGTTCCTGGGTTTATATATTATACACTCAGCTATTTGGAGAGAAGAATCAATTTTTAAAAATTGGCTTCATTTTTTAGAACAGTTTTAGGTTCACAGCAAAATTGAAAGGAAAGTACAGAGATTTCCCACATACCTCCTGAATAACCAATTTTTATGCTTCCTAATTATAGATGTCTTCCCAAGTTTAGTCATTCGTGCTTTGTTGGGGTCATGGGAATAGTAACATAAAAGATGATTGCTAGATACCCCATTCTGAATGAGGGGAGCAGTTGTGGGAGACTAACATGCACCCAGTAGCAACCTGGAAAGGCCTCTGTCAAAAGCTAACACATACAGCTCTAGAATATGATAAAAGAAGAATATAATTACAGTTCAGTTGAATAACTATGATGTTTATACTGTCTAGCATATTGTTTATTCCTGTGCAATTACATGATGTGCTGTTAGTTATAACAAAGGAGTTAATATATGTATTTGAATTTATAGTTCTATTTTACTTAGCATTCACTATTTTTTGCTGTTGTTTTTTCTCTTTCTCTTTATTTTTTTCTCCCCTTTCTCCAACCAAATAATTTTGAGAAGCAAAGATTTACCGCTCGCTGTCTAGTGAATACAACCATTCAGAGGAAGAAAACATATGAGAGGGCAAAACGTTTATACACTACATTGTATATTAAAATAAAATGACCTCAAGACTTATTCACTTCTCATTTATTTCTCTTTTATACACAATTTTAATAGAACTTTCCAAACTCAGAGCAGAATTGGTGGTTAGGTTTGGTTATTGCTGCCACAGTCAGGACCATGGCAATAATAAGACACAAGACAGCCTGACGCAAAAGAGACAGAAGCAAATAGAACGTGGACAAAAATCTCCCAAATCTCAATACGATCCCAGTGCATTACTGTGCTATAACACAACACAATTATTATTAATCATCATTTATTTTGTCCCTTAAGAATTCTAACACACTTTAAATGTATTATCCCATACAATCCTACTTTATATTGTAGGGCACTATCATTAGTTCTACTTTACAGTAAATGAAACCACAGAGTTTAAGTAACCTAAAAAGGTCACACCAAGTAAGTGGGTACCTGCAAGATTTGAACCCAGAAAGACTGACTCTAAATACTTTCTTTAAAAAAAAATTTATTGGGGTATAATTTCTTTACAATAGTGTGTTAGTTTCTGCTTTATAACAAAGTGAATCAGCTATACTAAACACTATTTTTAACAACTACACCACGGGCATTCACTTTGATGATCTAAATTGGTCAAGAAAATATAATATTAAAGCCATAGACCTAAATGTAAAACAAAAACTATAAAACTTCTAGAAAATCTTGGGTTTGGCAATGACATTTTATATATAAAACTAAAAGCACAATGTAAGAAAGAAAGAATTGATAAGGTTGACTTCATTAAAATTAAATGTTCCTGCTCTGCAAAAGATGCTCTGCAAAGAATGGAAACACAAGCAACAAACTGGGAGAAAATCTTAGCAAAACTCATTTCTGATAAAGCATCATATATAAAATTGTTCAAATCTAACAATAAGAAAACAAAGAACCCAATTCAAAAGTGGTCAAAAGATCCAAACAAAGACCTCAATATCTAAAACACTGACAACACTGGGGACTTCCTTGGTGGTCCAGTGGTTAAGACTCCGAGCTTCCACCACAGCAGGAACAGGTTTGATCCCTGGTTGGGGTATAAGAGCCCACATGCCGTGCAGCATGGTCTAAGTAAATAAATAAAACATTGACAACACCAAATGCTGACAAGGATGTGGAGAAACAGGAACTCTCATTCACTGCTGGTGAAAATGCAAAATGGCACAGCCACATGGGAAACAGTTTGGTAATTTTTTACAAAGCTAAACATACACTTTCCATGCAATCAAGCAATTGTACATCTTGGTATTTACTCACATCAGTAGGACCACACAAAAACCTATATATGGATATTGATAGCAGCTTTACTCATAATTGCCAAAACATGGAAGTAACCATGATATATTTCAGTAATAGGTGAATGGATAAACAAACTGTAGTGCATCAATACAATAGAATATCATACAGTACTAAAAGATATAAGGTAACAAGTCATGAAATGACATGAAGCAACTTTAATGCATTTTAATGCATATTTCTAAGTGAAAGAAGACAATTGGAAATGCTACACACCAAGCTTCAAGATGGCGGAAGAGTAAGACGTGATCACCTTCCTCCCCACAAATACATCAGAAATACATCTACGTGTGGAACAACTACAGACCACCTACTGAACGCTGGCAGAAGACCTCAGACCTCCCAAAAGGCAAGAAATTCCCCACGCACCTGGCAGGGCAAAAGAAAAAGGAAAAAAAACTGAGACTAAAGAATAGGGACGGGACCTGCACCAGTGGGAGGGAGCCGTGAAGGAGGAAAGGTTTCCACACACTAGAAGCCCCTTTGTGGCAGAGACTGCAGGTGGCAGCAGGGAAGCTTCGGAGCCGCGGAGGAGAGCACAGCAACAGGGGTGCAGAGGGCAAAGCAGAGAGATTCCCGCACAGAGGATCGGTGCCGATCGGCACTCACCAGCCCGAGAGGCTTGTCTGCTCACCTGCCACGGTGGGCGGGGGCTGGGAGCTGAGGCTCGGGCTTCAGTAGGAGCGCAGGGAGAGGACTGGGGTTGGCAGCGTGAACACAGCCTGAAGGGGTGAGTGCACCACGGCTAGCCAGGAGGGAGTCTGGGAAAAAGTCTGGGCCTGCCGAAGAGGCAAGAGACTTTTTCTTGCCTCTTTGTTTCCTGGTGCACAAGGAGAGGGGATTAAGAGTGCTGCTTAAAGGAGTTCCAGAGACGGGCGTGAGCCGCAGCTATCAGCGTGGACCCCAGAGACGGGCATGAGATGCTAAGGCTGCTGCTGCCACCACCAAGAAGCCTGTGTGCGAGCACAGGTCACTCTCCACACCTACCTTCCGGGGAACCTGTGCAGCCCACCACTGCCAGGGCCACGTGATCCAGGGACAACTTCCCCGGGAGAATGCATGGAGCGCCTCAGGCTGCTGTGACGTCACGCCACCCTCTGCCGCCGCAGGCCTGCCCCGCATCCGTACCCCTCCCTCCCCCGGCCTGAGTGAGCCAGAGCTCCCGAATCAGCTACTCCTTCAACCCCGTCCTGTCTGTGGGAAGAACAGATGCACTCAGACGACCTACAGGCAGAGGCGAGTCCAGATCCAAAGCTGAACCCAAGGAGATGTGCAGAAAAAGAGAGGGAAATCTCTCCCAGCAGCCTCAGAAGCAGTGGATTAAACCTCCATAATCTATTTGATGTATGCTGCATCTGTGGAATACCTGAATAGACAACAAATCATCCCAAATTGAGGAGGTGGACTTTGGGAGCAACGGTATATATATATATATTTCCCTTTTTTCTCTTTTTGTGAGTGTGTATGTGTATGATTCTGTGTGTGAATTTGTCTGTATAGCTTTGCTTTTACTATTTGTCCTAGGGTTCTGTCTGTCCTTTTTTTTTTTTTTTTTAACTATAGTTTTTAGCACTTGTTATCATTGGTGGATTTGTTTTTTTGGTTTGCTTGTTCTCTTCTTTCTTTTTTACATTCTTTTTTTTTTAATTACTTAGAAAAAAATTTAATACTTATTTTTTATTTTAATCATTTATTTTATTTTACTTCTTTTCTCACCTTTATTCTGAGCCGTGGGGATGACAGGCTCTTGGTGCTCCAGCCAGGCGTCAGGGCTGTGCCTATGAGGTGGCAGAGTCAAGGTCAGGACACTGGTCCACAAGGGACCTCCCAGCTCCACGTAATATCAAATGGTGAAAATCTCCCAGAGATTTCTATCTCAAAGCCAAGACCCAGCTCAACTAAACGACCAGCAAGCTACAGTGCTGGACACACTATGCCAAACAAATAGCAAGACAGAAACACAATACCATCCATTAGCAGAGGGCTGCCTAAAATCATAAAAAGGACACACACACCCCAAAACACACCACCAGATGTGGAACTGCCCACCAGAAAGACAAGATCCAGCCTCATCCACCAGAACAAAGGCACTAGTACTCTCCACCAAGAAGCCTACACAACCCACTGAACCAACCTTAGCCACTGGGGACAGACACCAAAAACGATGGGAAATACAAACCTGCAGCCCACAAAAAGAAGACCCCAAACACAGGAAGTTAAGCAAAATGAGAAGACAGAAACAGACAGCAGATGAAGGAACAAGGCAAAAACACACCAGACCTAACAAATGAAGAGGAAATAGGCAGTCTACCTGAAAAAGAATTCAGAATAATGATAGTAAAGATGATCCAAAATCTTGGAAAAAGAATGGAGAAAATACAAGAAACCTTTAACAAGGACCTAGAAGAACAAAAAAACAAACAAACAGTGATGAACAACACAATAAATGAAATTAAAAATTCTCTAGAAGGGATCAATAGCAGAATAACTGAGGCAGAAGAACGAATAAGTGACCAGGAGGATAAAATAGTGGAAATAACTATTGCAGAACAGAATAAAGAAAAAATAATGAAAAGAATTGAGGACAGTCTCACAGACTTCTGGGACAACATTAAATGTACTCACATTTGAAATATAGGGGTCCCAGAAGAAGAGAAAAAGAAAGGGACTGAGAAAATATTTGAAGAGATTATAGTTGAAAACTTCCCTGATATGGGGAAGGAAATAGTTAATCAAGTCCAGGAAGCACAGAGAATCCCATACAGGATAAATCCAAGGAGAAACATGCCTAGACACATATTAATCAAACTACCAAAAATTAAATACAAAGAAAAAATGTTAAAAGCAGTAAGGGAAAAACAGCAAATAACACACAAGGAAATCCCCATAAGGTTAACAGCTGATCTTTGAGCAGAAACTCTGCAAGCCAGAAGGGACTGGCAGGACATATTTAAAGTGATGAAGGAGAAAAACCTATATCCAAGATTACTCTACCCAGCAAGGATCTCATTCAGATTTGACAGAGAAATAAAACCTTTAGAGACAAGCAAAAGCTAAGAGAATTCAGCACCACCAAACCAGCTTTACAACAAATGCTAAAGGAACTTCTCTAGGCAGGAAACAAAAGAGAAGGAAAAGACCTACAATAACAAATCCAAAACAATTAAGAAAATGGGAATACATATCGATAATTACCTTAAATGTAAATGGATTAAATGTTCCAACCAAAACATAGACTGGCTGAATGGATACAAAAACAAGACCTGTATATATGCTGTCTACAAGAGACCCACTTCAGACCTAGGGACACATACAGACTGAAAGTGAGGGGTTGGAAAAAGGTATTCCATGCAAATGGAAATCAAAAGAAAGCTGGAGTAGCAATTCTCATATCAGACAAAATAGACTTTAAAACAAAGATTATTATAAGAGACAAAGAAGGACACTACATAATGATCAAGGGATCGATCCAAGAAGAAGATATAACAATTGTAAATTTTTATGCGCCCCACATAGGAGCACCTCAATACACAAGGCAAATACTAACAGCCATAAAAGGGGAAATCGACAGTAGCACATTCATAGTAGGGGACTTTAACACCCCACTTTCACCAATGGACAGATCATCCAAAATGAAAATAAATAAGGAAACCCAAGCTTTAAATGATACATTAAACAAGATGGACTTAATTGATATTTATAGGACATTCCATCCAAAAACAACACAATACACATTCTTCTCAAGTGCTCATGGAACATTCTTCAGGATAGATCATATCTTGGGTCACAAATCAAGCCTTGATAAATTTAAGAAAATTGAAATCGTATCAACTATCTTTTCCGACAACAACACTATGAGACTAGATATCAATTACAGGAAAAAATCTGTAAAAAATACAAACACATGGAGGCTAAACAATACACTACTTAATAACCAAGAGATCACTGAAGAAACCAAAGAGGAAATTAAGAAATACCTAGAAACAAATGACAATAAACACGATGACCCAAAACCTATGGGATGCAGCAAAAGCAGTTCTAAGAGGGAAGTTGATAGCAGTACAATCCTACATTAAGAAACAAGAAACATCTCAAATAAACTACCTAACCTTACACCTAAAGCAATTAGAGAAAGAAGAACAAAAAAAACCCAAAGTTAGCAGAAGGAAAGAAATTATAAAGGTCAAATCAGAAATAAATGAAAATTAATTCAAGGAAACGATAGCAAAGATCAACAAAACTAAAAGCTGATTCTTTGAGAAGATAAACAAAATTGATAAACCATTAGCCAGACTCATCAAGAAAAAAAAGGAGAAGACTCAAACCAATAAATTAAGAAATGAAAAAGGAAAAGTAACAGCTGACACTGCAGAAATGCAAAGGATCAAGAGAGATCACTACAAGCAACTCTATGCCAATAAAATGGACCACCTGGAAGAAATGGACAGATTCGTAGAAATGTACAACCTTCTGAGACAGAACCAAGAAGAAAGAGAAAATATGAACAGACCAATCACAAGCACTGAAATTGAAACTGTGATTAAAAATCTTCCAACAAACAAAATCCCAGGACCAGATGGCTTCACAGGCGAATTCTATCAAACATTTAGAGAAGAGCTAACACTTATCCTTCTCAAACTCTTCCAAAATATAGCAGAGGGAGGAAAATTCCCAAACTCATTGTACAGAATCCAACAGCACATTTAAAGGATCATACACCATGATCAAGAGGGATTTATTCAGGAATGCAAGGATTCTTCAATATACGCAAATCAATCAATGTGATACACCATGTAAACAAATGGATGGGGGCTTCCCTGGTGGCGCACTGGTGGAGAGTCCGCCTGCTGATGCAGAAGACACGGGTTCGTGCCCCTGTCCAGGAAGATCCCACATGCTGCGGAGCAGCTAGGCCCGTGAGCCACGGCTGCTGAGCCTGCACGTCCGGAGCCTGTGCTCCACAATGGGAGAGGCCACAACAGTGAGAGGCCCGCGTACTGCACAAAAAAAAAAAAAAAAAAAAAAAAAAAATGGATAGAGAAAAACCATATGGTCGTCTCAATAGATGCAGAGAAAGCTTTCGACAAAATTCAACACCCATTTAGATGCAGAAAAAGCTTTCAACAAATTTCAACACCCATTTATGATAAAGCCTTCCATAAAGTAGGCATAGAGGGAACTTTCCTCAACATAATAAAGGCCATATATGAGCAACCCACAGCCAACATCATCCTCAATGATGAAAAACTGAAACCATTTCCACTAAGTTCAGGCAGAAGACAAGGTTGCCCACTCCCACCACTATTATTCAACATAGTTCTGGAAGTTTTAGCCACAGCAATCAAAGAAGAAAAAGAAATAAAAGGAATCCAAAACGGAAAAGAAGACGTAAAGATGTCATTGTTTGCAGATGACATGATACTATACATACAGAATCCTAAAAATGCTACCAGAAAACTACTAGAGCTAATCAATTAATTTGGTAAAGTTGCAGGATAAAAAATTAATGCACAGAAATCTCTGGCATTCCTATACACTAATGATGAAAAATCTGAAAGTGAAATTAAAACACTCCCATTTACCATTGCAACAAAAAGAATAAAATATCTAGGAATAAACCTACCTAAGGAAACAAAAGACCTGTATGCAGAAAATTATAAGACACTGATGAAAGAAATAAAGGATGATAAAAATAGATGGAGATATACACCATGTTCTTGGATTGGAAGAATCAACATTGTGAAAATGACTATACTACCCAAAGAAATCTACAGATTCAATGCAATCTCTGTCAAACTACCACTGTTATTTTTCACAGAACTAGGACAAAAAATTTCACAATTTGTATGGAAATACAAAAGACCCCAAATAACAAAACCAATCTTGAGAAAGAAAAATGGAGCTGGAGGAATCAGGTTCCCTGACTTCAGACTATTCTACAAAGCTACAGTCATCAAGATAGTACAGTACTGGCACAAAAACAGAAATATAGATCAATGGAACAGGATAGAAAGCCAAGAGATAAACCCACGCACATATGGTCACCTTCTCTTTGATAAAGGAGGCAAGAATATACAGTGCAGAAAAGACAGCCTCTTCAATAAATGGTGCTGGGAAAACTGGACAGCTACATGTAAAAGAATGAAATTAGAACACTCCCTAACACAATACACAAAAATAAACTCAAAATGGATTAAAGACCTAAATGTAAGGCCAGACGCTATCAAACTCTTTGAGGAAAACATAGGCAGAACACTCTATGACATAAATCACAGCAAGATCCTTTTTGACCCACCTCCTAGAGAAATGGAAATAAAAATAAACAAATGGGAACTAATGAAACTTCAAAGCTTTTGCACAGCAAAGGAAACCATAAACAAGACCAAAAGACAACCCTCAGAATGGGAGAAAATATTTGCAAATGAAGCAACTGACAAAGGATTAATCTCCCAAATTTAGAAGCAGCTCATGCAGCTCAATATCAAAGAAACAAACAACCCAATCCCAAAATGGGAAGAAGACCTAAACAGACATTTCTCCCAAGAAGATATACAGATTGCCAACAAACTCATGAAAGAATGCTCAACATCATTAATCATTAGAGAAATGCAAATCAAAACTACAATGAGATGTCATCTCACACTGGTCAGAATGGCCATCATTAAAAAATCTACAAACAAATGCTGGAGAGGACGTGGAGAAGAGGGAACTCTCTTGCACTATTGGTGGGAATGTAGATTGATAAAGTCACTGTGGGGAACCGTATTTAGGTCCTTAAAAAACTAAAAATAGAACTACCATATGACCCAACAACCCCACTACTGGGCATATACCCTGAGAAAACCATAATTCAAAATGAGTCATGTACCAAAATATTTATTGCATCTCTATTTACAATAGCCAGGACATGGAAGCAACCTAAATGTCCATCAACAGATGAATGGATAAAGAAGATGTGGCACATATATACAATGGAATATTACTCTGCCATAAAAAGAAACAAATTTGAGGGGTTTTTTTTGCAGTGAGGTGGATGGACCTAGAGTCTGTTATACAGAGTGACCTATGTCAGAAAGAGAAAAACAAATACCTTATGCTGACACATGTATATGGAATCTAAAGAAAAAAAAAAAAAGGTCATGAAGAACCTAGGGGCAAGATAGGAATAAAGATACAGACCTACTAGAGAATGGACTTGAGGATACAGGGAGGGGGAGGGGTAAGGTGGGACAAAGTGACAGAGTGGCATGGGCATATATACACTACCAAACGTAAAATAGATAGCTAGTGGGATGCAGCCACATAGCACAGGGAGATCAGCTCAGTGCTCTGTGACCACCTAGAAGGGTGGGATAGGGAGGGTGGGAGGGCAGGAGACACAAGAGGGAAGAGATTTGGGGACATTTGTATATATGTATAACTGATTCACTTTGTTATAAAGCATAAACTAACACACAATTGTAAAGCAATTATACTCCAATAACGATGTTTTAAAAAAACAAAGATATAAAATTTAAAAAGAAGAAAAGAAATGCTACATACCATATGATTCCAACTATATGACATTCTGGAAAAGGCAACCTTGAAGATAATAAAAAGATCAGTGGTTGCCAGGGGTTTGGGGGAAGGAGTGGGGGCAGATGAATAAGTAGAACACATGGGATTTTTAGGGAAATGAAACTATTCTGTTTGGCACTGGAATGTTAGGTACATGACATTTACCTTTGGCAAATCCTGTACAATTGTGTGACACAAGAATGAACCCTAATGTAAACTGTAGACTTTAGTTAATAATAACAGTATATCAATATTTGTTCATCAGTTATAACATACACACTAATGCAAGATGTTAATAATAGAGGAAACTTGGGAGAAGAGGGATAATATAGAAACTCCCTGTACTCTCTGTTCAATTTTCTTGTAAACCTAAAACTGCTCTAAAAACTAAAGTCTGCTATTAAAAACACAAACAAACAAACAAAAAACCTAATTTGGCACTCTTATTTGTTAAACTGCTAATTGTGCTGTGGGCTTGGAAATCAATATAGCATTGTATAAAGGCACTAAATTCTAAAAGCAAGTCTACAAAATCATAAGTTAACTTTATAGAAAGTTATATTTAAATGATTTGATATTCAAGTTTATATCTATGAAATCAAAATAACTCATACCTAATTCAATGGTTTTTGTGAGAATCAAATACACATCTATGAGAACCAACTTTGAAAACTAATTTATAATAAATGTATATAATTATTTTAAAGTATAAATGTTTAAATGTTCATGTATTTTTTTATTGTTTACATAATTTAGCTATTGTTAAAACTACAAAAGCGGCAGGATCACTGGCTTTAAACTCAACCTCAATTATATGGTGGGAGTAGAGGAATGGATTTTTGTTAGAAATTTAGTAACATTCTTTCGTTTAAAAGCTTGTCCAGAAAAAAAAGCAGTTCAAAAGCTGAGCATTTTTCAGCTAAAAATAGGCATTCACAGACAAAATTAGAAAACCAAAAAAAACCCTCTTGCTTTTTCATGCCATATGGGCGGTGTACATTTTGAACAGCTGTCACTATCAGACTGGATAGTCTGGATGTCCTTGCTAAATCTGATGAACTTTGTATTACATATTCTTCTTCCATAGCAGGTAGGATTGTTAACAGGAATCTGTATTTAAGCTATCAAGATGGAGCAGAGGGCAGGGCAAGAAGTATAGCTACACTAATCACGGCCAAGTGCACAGTGTTGATCTTAAGGATCTCTGAAGAACAGAGTAGGAAGATAGAAATGACAGATAAGGTGGATTTGGACAAACCACCACATTGGCATATTGATGCCCCTGAGGGGACTTTGTTGAACATTTTCATCATTAACTTTTAGCCTCAGACTAAATTCTTCCCCAAGAACAGTCTCAGATTCCCTCTAGCAACTTCATCTCCTGATAACATGCATTTAAGAGGTTAGGACTTAAAAGCAGCTCCTTTCTCTCTTTCTTTCCTTCCTTCTTTCTTTCCTTCTTTCTTTCTTTCTTTCTTTCTTTTTCTTTCTTTCTCTCTTTCTCTCTTTCTCTCTTTCTTTCTTTCTTTCTTTCTTTCTTTCTTTCTTTCTTTCTTTCTTTCTTTCTTTCTTTCTTTCTTTCTTTTTCTTTCTTCCTCCCTTTCTCCCTTTCCTTCCTTCCTTCCTTCTCTCTCTCTCTTTCTCTCTTTCTTATTCTTTCTCCCATTTTTCCTTTTCTTCTTTTGAAGTCATTTAATGAGTGTCTTTTTTGTGACAGCCCTGATAACTGCTGAATTTTAAACTGTTAGAGACACAAAGAAATACTGATTGGCAAGTGATAAAACTCTACAGAGAGGCAGAGAGATTATGGGAGCACATGAGAGGAACCAAATCCAGGGAGTAACTGAGTCTTGAAGGACAGAATGAGTTATGGACTTTGAGGGGTGAGGAGAGGGGAGAAAAGGGGAAGAAAAAGACTTCAAGTAGGGAAATAAGTTGTGCAAAAAATTGAAATAAGATTTAGTACATGTCATGCATTTCCAGTACGGCTAGAGAATATGTATAAAGCAGTGGAAAGTCAGAGAAACAGGTCAGTATTAAACACTAAAGTGTCCTGTAACAAGAGAAAGAAGGATGTCAAATCCAATTACAATTATCATAGCAGGGTTTTAGGGAGAGCCAAAGCCCTGTGGGAGTTCAAAAGGGATGATAATAATGGTGATAAGTCAATTCAGGACTTACTCTGTGCAAGACACTATACCTCGAATAAAATACATAATATCTAATATAGTCTTCTTAATAACACCATAAATAATAATAACCACATTATTATCCCTTTTAAAGAACATAAGAAGTTTAGAGATCAGATTTCTTAATTTCCCCACAGTTATAGTGTTAGAGGATTCAAACTCAGGTCTTCCTAACTTCTGAGCTATAGTCGCTAACCACTATATGAACAAGCTTGGAAAATGTATAGCTGTATTCATTTTCACTTGAATACAGATAAACATATTTGTATTCATTTCTAAGTGATTGATAAATGTGTAAATATCCAACAATTGAAAATTTAATAAAAGATTAGAGTTAAGACTAAAATATTTATAAAGCACAGGTACATTGAGATTACAAATCAGCACAACTGATTTAAAAATGATTTAAACATTTATAAAGCATAGATATGAATTACTTAAAAGTAACAATTGTTAGTTTTCCACATTTTGGATCATAAGTATTTCTTGTGAGTTTTCACTGTTTTCTGGAGACTGACTATATTATTGATCCTCTATCTGTATTTTCTGTAAATCATTTTATGTATTAGAAATAAATTTATCATTTTCTAAATCATCATAGGCAATATTTCTTTACATGTTTTACACCTCTGGACCCTACCTCTTTGCACCTTCATCCCCACTGAAATTTTTCTAAAGTCCACTGAAGTTGCTCCTATTTCTGCTCTCATCATTAGTCAGGGATCCATGAGTCGATGAGGCAGCCAAAACCACACATATTATGAAAAGAGCATATTTTTTTCTCCTTTGGGCCTTACTTGCTCTTGCTTTGATATCCACCTATAGAACAGCAATTTTTGTGTTTGTTAATTCTCAAAACACATGTTATTTTTAAAATTATAAAATTAACGTTATATCACACAAAAATGCCATGTATTATCCTAAAGTATTGATATATAGACTATACCCCAATAGTCACTCCTAACCCTCTTTACAATGTTAATAGACAGTATGTATGTGTTCATACACATACACATACATACAACAAACACATATTTAGAACATTTTTACTAAAATATTTTATTGTGTAGATATTCCACTGTTATTTAAGAGTCTTTATTAGAGATATTTAGATTCAATCCAAGTTTCTCTGATGCAAACAATACTGTAATGAGCATAAAGTGTAGATATGCTTTTGTGGACTTACATGATTGTCTTGGTCAGTTTGGGTTGCTATAACAAAGTACCATAGACTGGGTGGTTATAAACAACAAAAATTTATTTCTCACAGTTTTAGAAGTTGGAAGTCCAGATTAGTGTGCCAGAATGGTCAGGTTCTGGTGAGGTTTTCTCTTCAGGGTTGTAGACTGCTATAGCTCATTGTACCCTCACATGGCAGAGAGAGGATGAGGGAGTTCTCTGGGGTCTCTTTATAAGGACACATGCCATTCATGAGGACTCCGACCTCATGACCTAATCAACTCTTAAATGCCCCACCTCCATATTACCATAATTTGGGAGTTAGATTCAACAAATGGATTTAGGGGGGCACACAAGCATCCAGTCTATCACAATGATCATTTCGTTATATTTTTTTAAGTTGAATTTTTAGTATCAAAGTGTATGTACATTTACATTTAGAAGCAACCTTTTACCTTTAGAGTTTTATGGAGTCCTTGATGAATATGAGTCATCAAATGACTATGGCACTGGAAATACTTATCCTGAAGTGGGTACATTGCAGAGCTTTACAAGCACAAATTTCCAAGGGCTTACTGAGTGGCAGATTTATCTACTTGATATCAGTAAAACACTGCATCAGAAATAATAGATACATTTTATGGCAAAGAGGTGAGTCATGGGCACAGAACCATAGTATTTGCTAAATCCATTCTTCTTAGCATATACAGCATCCTGAAAGCAGTCAATCTACTAGAACATGTGAATGGCTTTTTAAGCCTCTACTTAGGCACCAACTCAGGGACAATGCTCTATGGGGTTGAGGTGCTCTACTGAAAGGTGAGGTGTTGAACCAGTGGTTGCTATGATGGTACTATAGGCTGAATTGTGTCCCCCAAATCATATGTTGGACACCTTAACTCCTACTCTGATTATATTTGGAAGTAGCGGCTTTTAGGACATAATTAAGGTTAAATGAGGTCGTAAGACCGTGTTCTAATCCCATAAGATTGACAGTCTTATAAGAAGATGAAGAGAAAGAGATCTCTCTCTTTCATACATGCACACATACACACACACACTGAGGAAACGTCTGTGACGACACAGCCAGAAGGTAGCTGTTTGTAACCTAGGAAAAGAATTTTAATCAGGAACTGAATTGGCCTGCAACTTGATCTTGGACTTCCAGCCTCCAGACTATGAGAAAACAAATTTCTGTTGTTCAAGTCACCTAGTTTTATGGTATTTTGTTTATGGCAGCCCCAGCTGACTATGATGAAAGGATTGAAGTTTCTAGGTAAGGTAATAATAGTGAATGGATAATTGCAGACATCATGTCCCAAAAGGGGAAGGCAATCAAGGGCTCACTGTTTTAGGAAAGAGGTCTAATTCACTCCATTAGGAAAACTATCTACACTACAGGAAGTGCAGGCTGGAGGTGAGATAAAAGTGGAATGGGTGGTAGAGAAAGTTAATGATGATTATTACATATAATTTATGGATCAGTTACCCACAGTAAGGAATATCACTCTGTGAAATAACTCAAGTCTCATGTATTTTTAGCCATTACCACTGGCTATCATTTTTGAAGGATTAGTAAGAAAATGTAACTATAAGTGCAATACAAGTGAATCTGAGTAATAGTTGAAGTGGACTGGTGCAGATGCTTCTGATGTTCCATGCTACATCACTTGGGGCTCAGGTCCAATTTCACTGGCACTTCCAATGTACGCTGACAAAATCCCACCTTGAGTGCCTGCCACTTCTCTCTACTTTTTGCTTCAACGTTATCTCTGAAGCCACAGATGCTCACTCAGCCTTAACAAGGAGCTAGTCATTAGACAGAAGAGTTAACACCATTGAAGGCAAATCTCAACCAAAGAGTAAACACTGGTCTCTCACTCTTTTTGAAGCAGCAGTTCTGTGGTATGTTCTATTGGGTTCTCAGTATCCCCAGTGAGATAGATACATGGTGGCGCACAGTGACGACCTGCATAATAAGGCTCCCTTTGATGGGTTTTCTCCTTCCTTCTTTTATGACTCTCTCTCCTTCATACCACCTTCTCAAATAAACTACATGAATCGAAGTCTTTGTCTCAAGCTCTAGTTTTGAAAGAACCCATACTAAGACCTCTGGAATATTAAAACCTTCAAGCATGTAAATGTAAATTTAAGTGGCTTCCTCCTTCTCCTTTTGTAAAACAAAATAAAAACAAGATGGTGTTTAGGCTTCTGAATTTCATCATTTACTGAAAATTTCAACTCTTCAAATATTGGCAACAAGCTTATATTACTTCATATTTGCAAAACTGGACTTAAGACTTCTTTTTTTAAATTTTTTTTAACATCTTTATTGGTGTATAATTGCTTTACAATGTTGTGTTTGTTTCTGCTGTATAACAAAGTGAATCAGCTATACGTATACGTGTATCCCCATATCCCTTCCCTCTTGTGTCTCCCTCCCACCCTCCCTATCCCAACCCTCTAGGTGGTCACAAAGCACCGAGCTGACCTCCCCGTGCAATGCAGCTGCTTCCCACTAGCTATCTATTCTACATTTGGTAGTGTATATATGTCAATGTTATTCTCTCATTTCATCCCAGCTTACCCTTCCCCCTCCCCATGTCCTCAAGTCCATTCTCTACATCTGCGTCTTTATTCCTGTCCTGCTCCTATGTTCATCAGAACTTTTTTTTGTTTTTTTAGATTCCATATATATGTGTTAGCATATAGTATTTGTTTTTCTCCTTCTGATTTACCTCACTCTGTACGACAGACTCTAAGTCCATCCACCTCATTACAAATAACTCAATTTCGTTTATTTTTATGGCTGAGTAATATCCCATTGTATATATGTGCTGCATCTTCTTTATCCATTCATCTGATGATGGACACTTAGGTTGCTTTCATGTCCTGGCTATTGTAAATAGTGCTGCAATGAATATTGTGGTTCATGACTCTTTTTGAATTATGATTTTCTCAGGATATATACCCAGTAGTGGGATTGCTGGGTCATATGGTAGTTCTATTTTTAGTTTTTTAAGGAACCTCAAAGGAAACAAATAAGATGAAAAGACAACCCTCAGAATGGGAGAAAATATTTGCAAATGAAGCAACCGACAAAGGATTAATCTCCAAAATATACAAGCAGCTCATACAGCTCAATGTCAAAACAACAAACAACCCAATCCTAAAATGGGCAGAAGACCTAAATAAACATTTCTCCAAAGAAGATATACAGATTTCCAACAAACACATGGAAGGATGCTCAACATCATTAATCATTAGAGAAATGCAAATCAAAACTACAATGAGGTATCACCTCACACTGGTCAGAATGGCCATCACCAAGAAGCCTACAAACAACAAATGCTGGAGAGGGTGTGGAGAAAAGGGAACCCTCATGCACTGTTGGTGGAAAGACTTCTTTTAGAATGTTGGAAGATCCCCGAAGGGGTTCTGTCATCTACAAACATTAGATGTGCATTCTTTCCCTATGAGTAGAGTTATACCATTCCACTGTACTTTAATACAGTGCATAGATAAGCCCTTGGCTCTAAAAATATTGACATTATTACATTTTATCTTCATCCTGATTGAACTACCTACCTTAGTTCAAATACCACCTCTAAAATCTACCACTGTTCAATGCTCAGTCTTAAAATAGCTAGTCTCTGGTAGACCACAAAGAGTTTCACCCTGCATTTGTACAGTTCAGCCCTCTGCCAAAGACCTATGGGAATCATGTATAAACTTCTGTGCTCTTTTCCTGCATATCTTTCTCCTCCCTAGTTCCTGCCCTAAAAATTCAGCTAATTTGTCAGCTCCAAAATCTAATCTCTGCCCCTTCAGCTCAGTTTTATTGTCTTGATATGATAGGACCCCTTACTAGTTGCATTGTAATCAGGAGAATACCCCAGGAAGAAAACTCAGGCAAATGTGGGGCTTACTTTATTTTTCTTCTTTCAGGAATAAAACTTTTGTGTGACCTGTTTTCCAGTGGAGGTTGAAATAGTTGCCTTGTGCATTTTGTCTTTTTCATGGCTGGTTGCAGCATGAGGGCAAGTTCAGTGTCAGTTATCCAGTCATGGAGAGTAGTGGAAATTACAGTTATGGCATATTACAATGTAAAATGTTATCAAAACCCTATTTGCCTTTTTATATATTTGTAGTACCCTCTATGTGGTGACAGTCATCTCACAATACTTTTTAAGAAACAAATAGATCTCTAGACTTAATTTTTTGCATTCAGAATTTTTTGTAGTTCTGTTGACAAGTCCTTCCCTGATCTTTATTTCCTGAGTTCAGTTAAAGATGGCTGATTTGGCCTTGCTACAAGGTCAAGATTTAATTATCCTTTGTTGCTTTGTTTTATATTTTTACTATCATTCATTTATTTTTTTCCCATTTGCATATGAGAAATAGTTGCCTCTTCCGATCTTGAATGTTTCAGAATTTCTGGGTGGTCCACATTCTCGTTTATCTCCTTGCAACTTTCCTACTCCCCCCACTCCAGTTCTTTTCTCAGATCATCTCCTTTTACAATCTCATCAAATGCAGTCAATAATAACTAGGCACGCTAATAGCATCTGTTGCCCAACCTCTTCATGTTGAAATATAAACTGACTTTTGGTATTTTTTTGCCAGTTGGCACTTATACTAAATATTTCACTACTGCATACCATGTGCTGTTATTTTCCAACCTCTAACTGTAGTTTTCTCACCATGTTCCATCTGTCTTAAAATCAAAGTCACATCATTTATTTTTTTAATTGTTATTATAGCAGCACCCCACTTCTAGTACTAATTTCTGTGTCAAGTTTTCTATATGTAATGTTTCTTGAAACACACAATCCTAAAATCTCAGTGGATTTTTTTACAGTAGTATTTTCCCTTATCCAATATGTACAAGCTGCATGTCAGCTGTAGTTCTTGATGTTCTCTTTAGGAACCAGGATGAAAAACCAGTACTTATCTGTGACAATGCCATAATGATGTAGCAATGAGAAAAAGATATGATGAAATCATGAAATGCTTCTTTAAATTTCCACTCAGAAGTAACAAAGTCATTTACACATACATTTCATTTTCCAATCCATTAATCTAACCAAGCCCAACATAAATGAAATGAAAACTATAATCCTTACGTAGCTGAGATTCTGTGGTAAAGGACCTTGCATGAAGGGGCCCAGACAGAAAGACATTGTATATTTTGAATGGTAATTCAATGTATCACGCCAGATTTATGTTTCAAAATGATCTCTTTGGTTGATGTGTTGAAAACAAAGTTTAAGAAGGCAAGGTAGAAGCAAGGAGATCTGTAATCCAGGTAAGAGAGAATGAAGGCTTAAAAAGAGTTGTGGCAAGAGCTGAAGATGAGGTTGTTTTCTGGATATGTTTTTAGGGAAGAGTCGGTGGGATTTATTGATTTATTACTTATTAAGCATATGTGAAAAATAGGACACAAGATGACATAAAGGTTTGGGCCTAGGCTTAGATTTCATAGTACCCAGACTTAGTCAAACTGCAAGGTCTAAGAACCCAGTCCTCAAGACTATCCTTGACTTCTGACATCAACTGCAAGGCTATACAGTTCCAAAAACCAACTTCAGATTTGGTAATCTGCTAGGAGTCACAGAACTCACTGGAAAGCTATGCTACTCACAACATTAGTATATTATAGGGAAAAGAGGCAGATTAAATTCAGCCAAATGAAGAGCATTAGGTAGAGTCTGACAGGGTTCCATATGCAAAGCTTTCACTGTCCTTTCTTATGGAGTCAGAATGCATTACACTAGTGGCTTCAATGTATGACAATACACACAGGGTCCTGCCAATGGGGAAGCTTACCTGATCTTTGGTGTTGAGTTTTTAACTGGGGCTCCTTTATTTGGTCATGATAGATTGGTTGCCCATGTGGTTGATTTTAGAGGTCAACCGACAACACGTGAACTAAAAGCCCTTACCCTAAATCACATGGCTTGTCTTACTGATATAGTCATTCTACACTCTACCAGCTGACATATTCAGTCCTTTGCCCAAATAAAGATAGTCCTATCAGGTATTAGAAGCCAAAGGCAAAGGGAAGACCTTTCTTTGGGCAAGTCCAAGTTATTTTCTACATACATGCTTATTTTCAAACTAATTATTCTGTCCAGAGAGACTGCATTGCCCTGTGTTTTCAGAACAATCATACCTCTCACCCCAGACGAGTCAGAGTGCCATCAGCTTTATGAATTACATTTCTGCAACACAAGACAACAGTGAAATAAATCTTGTTGAGACAACCATAATATTGAGAACTAGTGTTATAAAAGAAATCAAAAAGGTAATTTGATAGAAAGCAATGGCTGATTAGGTGATTTGTAATTTAATAGACTTATGCTAAATGGCTTTGTGAGGAGGGGGCATAATCTGAGTCTTGAAGAATAAGAACTGAAAATCGAAGAGAAGAAAAAATTTCAACATGAGTAAAGAAAAAAATTAGAATAAAAAATGAAGCAAGTATGGCTGGAGCACAGTAAACTAGGATTGAGAAGTATGAGATTAAAGTGGAAATGGAAGTAGAAATCAGATTATGCAGGGCTGTAACAGACACCGTGAGTGCCCATACATCTTGAACCCTACCATTTCTGTGTTTTCAGACTTGCAGAGGCTATATCTACATTTCTGTGCCTGGGAGCTTTTTGTGCCAGCCAGAGGTATGTAGAATACTACCCACACTCCATCACTCTTCAAACAGTGACTAAGAAAATATGCATCCATTTTACCTCCCTTCTGAAGGTTGGGAGAGCTGGAAATCCTGTGATGTATTGCTTATACTATTTCCTAAAGTGAACCCAGTTAGCGAAGTTCCAGTCTTCCTTCTTTTCTCTGGATTTTCACGTACACTTTCTTGGCTCTTTTCCTTTCTGGTACTGTGTCCCTACTCATCTACAAGGATTTCCAGTACTTCAAAAAAAAAATTACAAAGCAAACAACTCTTACTTGCACTTGAATTCTTGCCCCTGAGTTTGCTACAGAGGGAATCCAAAGTAACACAAAGACAGAAAAAAAAGGAAAACGATGGAAGGATTTTAAACAATGGAATAACAATATCTAATAAATATTTCAAAAAATTACTCTGATCTCTGTGTGGAAAAGGCATTAATGGAGACGAGATAAAAGTAGAAGCAGAGACCCTTGAGAGTTGTTGCAATACCTGGATAAAAGATGATAGTGATTTGGAAGTGTGTAAGGACAGAGGATATAAATGGAATCAGGAAACTCAAAATATATTTTGGAGATAGAATTGACAAGACTGCTTGTTGGGTTGGATATGCTGGGTTTAGACAATGGAAAAATCAGTATTGATTCCCACATTGTTTGGTGATTTTACTTTATGAGATGACAAACTCAAGGTGGAGGAAATTAATAAATTACTTAATTTGGTGGGAGTGATCAAGGGCTTCATTTTGGGCATATTTAGTTTGCCTAATAAGACACTTAATTGGAGAGGTCAAGAAGGCATCTGAACATATGTTTAGTACTAGGAGGAAAGAGCTAGGCTAGAGATTTAAATTAGGGATCCATCAACTTATAGATGCTATTCAAAGTCATTGGACTGGATGAGATCATCTACAAAATAAGAGGAAAAGAAGTAAATTAACACATTATTCTATAAATAGTTTTAGATAAGTAGCTTTCTTGGCATTCTATAAATTAACAGTTTAAATATGAATAAATTAAATCAAAGAGAATTAGAAGAAAATATGCATAATATCATATACACTGGAAGTGAAGGTCCTTATAGACAATACCATAATCAGAAAGTATAAAGAGTTTGGACCATAAAAGTAAAAAACATAAAAAAGTGTACATCAGAAGATGGCGGAAGAGTAAGACGCGGAGATCACCTTCCTCTCCACAGATACACCAGAAATACATCTACGCGTGGAACAACTCCTACGGAGTACCTACTGAACGCTGGCAGAAGACCTCAGACCTCCCAAAAGGCAAGGAACCCCCCACGTACCTGGTTAGGGCAAAAGAAAAAACTAAACAGAGACAAAAGGATAGGGACGGGTCCTGCACCAGCGGAAGAGAGCTGTGAAGGAGGAAAAGTGTCCACACACTAGGAAGCCCCTTCGCGGGTGGAGGCTTCGGGAGGCGGAGTGGGGGAGCTTGGGAGCTGCGGAGGAGAGCACAGCAACAGGGGTGCGGAGGGCAAAGCGGACAGATTCCAGCGCAGAGGATCGGGCCGACCGGCACTCACCAGCCGAGAGGCTTGTCTGCTCGCCCGCCGGGGCGGGCGGGGCTGGGAGCTGAGGCTCCGGCTTTTGTCGGAGCGCCTGGAGAGGACTGGGGTTGGCGGCGTGAACACAGCCTGCAGGGCGTTGGTGCGCCGCCGCTGGCCGGGAGAGAGTCCGGGGAGGGGTCTGGACCTGCCGAAGAGGCAAGAGACTTTTACGTCCCTCTTTGTTTCCTGGTGCACGAGGAGAGGGGATTAAGAACGCTGCTTGAGAGAGCTCCAGGGACTGGCGCGAGCCGCGGCTAAGAGTGCGGAGCCCAGAGACGGGGGACGCTAAGGCCGCTGCTGCCGCTGCCAGGAGGCCTGTGTGCGAACACAGGTCACTAGCCACACGCCCTTCCGGGGAGCCTGTGCAGCCCGCCACTGCCAGGGTCCCGGGATCCAGGGACGGCTCCCCCGGGAGAGCGCACGGCGCGCCTCAGGCTGCAGCGTCACGCCGGCCTCTGCCGCTGCAGGCCCGCCCCGCACTCCGTGACCCTCCCTGCCCCCCGGCCTGGGTGAGCCAGAGCCTCCGAATCAGCGGCTCCTTTAACCCCGTCCTGTCTGAGCAAAGAACAGACGCCCTCCGGCGACCTACACGCACAGGCGGGGCCAAATCCAAAGCTGAGCCCCTGGGAACTGTGAGAACAAAGAAGAGAAAGGGAAATCTCTCCCAGCAGCCTCAGAAGCAGCGGATTAAAGCTCCACAATCAACTTGATGTACCCTGCATCTGTGGAATACCTGAATAGACAACGAGTCATCCCAAATTAAGGAGCCCTGTGGATGAAAGGCTCTTGGTGCTAGAGCCAGGAGTCAGTGCTGTGCCTCTGAGGTGGGAGAGCCAACTTCAGGACACTGGTCCACAAGAGGCCTCCCAGCTGCACATAATATCAAACAGCAAAAATCTCCGAGAGATCTCCATCTCAACGCCAGCACCCAGCTTCACTCAATGACCAGCAAGCTACAGTGCTGGACATCCTATGCCAAACAACTAGCAAGACAGGAACACAACCCCACCCATTAGCAGAGAGGCTGCCCAAAATCATAATAAGTCTACAGACACCCCAAAACACACCACCAGACGTGGACCTGCCCACCAGAAAGACAAGATCCAGCCTCATACACCAGAACACAGGCACTAGTACCCTCCACCAAGAAGCCTACACAACCCACTGAACCAACCTTAGCCACTGGGGACAGACACAAAAAACAACAGGAACTGCGAACCTTCAGCCTGCAAAAAAAAAAAAAAAGGAGACCCCAAACACAGTAAGATAAGCAAAATGAAAAGACAGAAAAACACACAGCAGATGAAGGAGCAAGATAAAAACCCACCAGACCTAACAAATGAAGAGGAAATAGGCAGTCTACCTGAAAAAGAATTCAGAATAATGATAGTAAGGTTGATCCGAAATCTTGGAGATAGAATGGACAATAGAATGGACAAATTGCAAGAATCAGTTAACAAGGACCTAGAAGAACTAAAGATGAAACAAGCAACGATGAACAACACAATAAATGAAATTAAAAGTACTCTAGATGGGATCAATAGCAGAATAACTGAGGCAGAAGAACGGATAAGTGACCTGGAAGATAAAATAGTGGAAATAACTACTGCAGAGCAGAATAAAGAAAAAAGAATGAAGAGAACTGAGGACAGTCTCAGAGACCTCTGGGACAACATTAAACGCACCAACATTCGAATTATAGGGGTTCCAGAAGAAGAAGAGAAAAAGAAAGGGACTGAGAAAATATTTGAAGAGATTATAGTTGAAAACTTCCCTAATATGGGAAAGGAAATAGTTAATCAAGTCCAGGAAGCACAGAGAGTCCCATACAGGATAAATCCAAGGAGAAATACGCCAAGACACATATTAATCAAACTGTCAAAAATTAAATACAAAGAAAACATATTAAAAGCAGCAAGGGAAAAACAACAAATAACACACAAGGGAATCCCCATAAGGTTAACAGCTGATCTTTCAGCAGAAACTCTGCAAGCCAGAAGGGACTGGCAGGACATATTTAAAGTGATGAAGGAGAAAAACCTACAACCAAGATTACTCTACCCAGCAAGGATCTCATTCAGATTTGGTGGAGAAATTAAAACCTTTACAGACAAGCAAAAGCTGAGAGAGTTCAGCACCACCAAACCAGCTCTACAACAACTGCTAAAGGAACTTCTCTAGGCAAGAAACACAAAAGAAGGAAAGGACCTACAATAACGAACCCAAAACAATTAAGAAAATGGGAATAGGAACACACATATCGATAATTACCTTAAATGTAAATGGACTAAATGCTCCCACCAAAAGACACAGATTGGCTGAATGGATACAAAAACAAGACCCATATATTTGCTGTCTACAAGAGACCCACTTCAGACCTAGAGACACATACAGACTGAAAGTAAGGGGATGGAAAAAGGTATTTCATGCAAATGGAAACCAAAAGAAAGCTGGAGTAGCAATTCTCATATCAGACAAAGTAGACTTTAAAACAAAGACTATTAGAAGAGACAAAGAAGGACACTACATAATGATCAAGGGATTGATCCAAGAGGAAGATATAACAATTGTAAATATTTATGCACCCAACATAGGTGCACCTCAATACATAAGGCAAATACTGACAACCATAAAAGGGGAAATCGACAGTAACACATTCATAGTAGGGGACTTTAACACCCCACTTTCACCAATGGACAGATCATCCAAAATGAAAATAAATAAGGAAACACAAGCTTTAAATGATACATTAAACGAGATGGAGTTAATTGATATTTATAGGACATTCCATCCAAAAACAACAGAATACACATTTTTCTCAAGTGCTCATGGAACATTCTCCAGGATAGATCATATCTTGGGTCACAAATCAAGCCTTGGTAAATTTAAGAAAATTGAAATTGTATCAAGTATCTTTTCTGACCACAACGCCATGAGACTAGATATCAATTACAGTAAAAGATCTGTAAAAAATACAAACACATGGAGGCTAAACAATACACTACTTAATAATGAAGTGATCACTGAAGAAATCAAAGAGGAAATCAAAAAATACCTAGAGACAAATGACAATGGAGACACAACGACCCAAAACCTGTGGGATGCAGCAAAAGCAGTTCTAAGGGGGAAGTTTATAGCAATACAAGCCCACCTTAAGAAGCAGGAAACATCTCGAATAAACAACCTAACCTTGCACCTCAAGCAATTAGAGAAAGAAGAACAAAAAAACCCCAAAGCTAGCAGAAGGAAAGAAATCATAAAAATCAGATCAGAAATAAATGAAAAAGAAATGAAGGAAACAATAGCAAAGATCAATAAAACTAAAAGCTGGTTCTTTGAGAAGATAAACAAAATAGATAAACCACTAGCCAGACTCATCAAGAAAAAAAGGGAGAAGACTCAAATCAATAGAATTAGAAATGAAAAAGGAGAGGTAACAACTGACACTGCAGAAATAAAAGAGATCATGAGAGATTACTACAAGCAACTCTATGCCAATAAAATGGACAATCTGGAAGAAATGGACAAATTCTTAGAAATGCACAACGTGCCAAGACTGAATCAGGAAGAAATAGAAAATATGAACAGACCAATCACAAGCACTGAAATTGAAACTGTGATTAAAAATCTTCCAACAAAGAAAAGCCCAGGACCAGATGGCTTCACAGGCGAATTCTATCAAACATTTAGAGAAGAGCTAACACCTATCCTTCTCAAACTCTTCCAAAATATAGCAGAGGGAGGAACACTCCCAAACTCCTTCTACGAGGCCACCATCACCTTGATACCAAAACCAGACAAGGATGTCACAAAGAAAGAAAACTACAGGCCAATATCACTGATGAACATAGATGCAAAAATCCTCAACAAAATACTAGCAAACAGAATCCAACAGCACATTAAAAGGATCATACACCATGATCAAGTGGGGTTTATTCCAGGAATGCAAGGATTCTTCAATATACGCAAATCTATCAATGTGATAAACCATATTAACAAACTGAAGGAGAAAAACCATATGATCATCTCAATAGATGCAGAGAAAGCTTTTGACAAAATTCAACACCCATTTATGATAAAAACCCTGCAGAAAGTAGGCATAGAGGGAATTTTCCTCAACATAATAAAGGCCATATATGACAAGCCCACAGCAAACATCATCCTCAATGGTGAAAAACTGAAAGCATTTCCACTAAGATCAGGAACAAGACAAGGTTGCCCACTCTCACCACTCTTATTCAACATAGTTTTGGAAGTTTTAGCCACAGCAATCAGAGAAGAAAAGGAAATAAAAGGAATCCAAATCGGAAAAGAAGAAGTAAAGCTGTCACTGTTTGCAGATGACATGATCCTATACATAGAGAACCCTAAAGATGCTACCAGAAAACTACTAGAGCTAATCAATGAATTTGGTAAAGTGGCAGGATACAAAATTAATGCACAGAAATCTCTGGCATTCCTATATACTAATGATGAAAAATCTGAAAGTGAAATCAAGAAAACACTCCCATTTACCGTTGCAACAAAAAGAATAAAATATCTAGGAATAAACCTACCTAAGGAAATAAAAGATCTGTATGCAGAAAATTATAAGACACTGATGAAGGAAATTAAAGATGATACAAATAGATGGAGAGATATACCATGTTCTTGGATTGGAAGAATCAACATTGTGAAAATGACTCTACTACCCAAAGCAATCTATAGATTCAATGCAATCCCTATCAAACTACCACTGGCATTTTTCACAGAACTAGAACAAAAAATTTTGCAATTTGTATGGAAACACAAAAGACCCTGAATAGCCAAAGCAATCTTGAGAACGAAAGAAGGAACTGGAGGAATCAGGCTCCCAGATTTCAGACTATACTACAAAGCTACAGTTATCAAGACGGTATGGTACTGGCACAAAAACAGAAAGATAGATCAATGGAACAGGATAGAAAGCCCAGAGATAAACCCACACACATATGGTCACCTTATCTTTGACAAAGGAGGCAGGAATGTACAGTGGAGAAAGGACAGCCTATTCAATAAGTGGTGCTGGGAAAACTGGACAGCTACATGTAAAAGTATGAAATTAGATCACTCCCTAACACCATACACAAAAATAAGCTCAAAATGGATTAAAGACCTAAATGTAAGGCCAGAAACTATCAAACTCTTAGAGGAAAACATAGGCAGAACACTCTATGACATAAATCACAGCAAGGTCCTTTTTGACCCACCTCCTAGAGAAATGGAAATAAAAACAAGAGTAAACAAATGGGACCTAATGAAACTTAAAAGCTTTTGCGCAGCAAAGGAAACCATAAAGAAGACCAAAAGACAACCCTCAGAATGGGAGAAAATATTTGCAAATGAAGCAACTGACAAAGGATTGACCTCCAAAATTTATAAGCAGCTCATGCAGCTTAATAACAAAAAAACAAATAACCCAATCCAAAAATGGACAGAAGACCTACATAGACATTTCTCCAAAGAAGATATACAGAGTGCCAACAAACACATGAAAGAATGCTCAACATCACTAATCATGAGAGAAATGCAAATCAAAACTACAATGAGATATCATCTCACACCAGTCAGAATGGCCATCATCAAAAAATCTAGAAACAATAAATGCTGGAGAGGGTGTGGAGAAAAGGGAACCCTCTTACACTGTTGGTGGGAATGTAAATTGATACAGCCACTGTGGAGAACAGTATGGAGGTTCCTTAAAAAGCTACAAATAGAACTACCATATGACCCAGCAATCCCACTACTGGGCATATACCCTGAGAAAACCATAAGTCAAAAAGAGTCATGTACCAAAATGTTCATTGCAGCTCTATTTACAATAGCCCAGAGATGGAAACAACCTAAGTGTCCATCATCGGATGAATGGATAAAGAAGATGTGGCACATATATACAATGGAATATTACTCAGCCATAAAAATAGACGAAATTGAGCTATTTGTAATGAGGTGGATAGTCCTAGAGTCTGTCATACAGAGTGAAGTAAGTCAGAAAGAGAGAGACAAATACCGTATGCTAACACATATATATGGAATCTAAGAAAAAAAAATGTCATGAAAAACCTAGG
This sequence comes from Globicephala melas, assembly GCF_963455315.2. NCBI lineage: Eukaryota > Metazoa > Chordata > Mammalia > Artiodactyla > Delphinidae > Globicephala > Globicephala melas. The sequence continues at coordinate 21,547,670 of NC_083330.1, forward strand.
AGTGAAAGAGGAATAAAGACACAGACTTACTAGAGAATGGACTTGAGGCTATGGGGAGGGGGAAGGGTAAACGGTGACAAAGCGATAAAGAGGCATGGACATATATACACTACCAAACGTAAGGTAGATAGCTAGTGGGAAGCAGCCGCATAGCACAGGGAGATCAGCTCGGTGCTTTGTGACCGCCTGGAGGGGTGGGATAGGGAAAGTGGGAGGGAGGGAGACGCAAGCGGGAAGAGATATGGGAACATATGTATATATATAACTGATTCATTTTGTTGTGAAGCTGAAACTAACATACCATTGTAAAGCAATTATACTCCAATAAAGATGTTTAAAAAAAAAAAAGAACCATATTCTGAAATTGATGTCCTATTTCGCTTGGCATCTTCCCATTTATTTGCGAATAGGACATAATAGATGTTTTCCTTGTCACTACAATTTGAATTCTGTATGTAATAGTAAATAAGCATACTAAATTAGACAATAATAAAAAAAAAGTGTACATCAGAAAAAGATCTCAAAGTAATATCATTGAAAGAAAGATATCACAATAAGAAAATAGTTTTATTCCATTTCTCTCTGTATATAGTTATTTATTTATACACGTGATCCTTATGAATATACAGGAAGTCAAACATTTAGATAGAAAAAAAGACATACAATATGAACAAAAACTAATGAAAAGAAGAAATTTAAATCTCTGACAACCATATTAAAAACATAAATAAATAAAAAGCTGCATTATGCTGGTAAAAGAAGACATAGAAATTAATCAATTAGTCAATACTTTCCTTTACCTATCAAAATGTAAAAGTTTTAAAATGATAATGTCATATGTTGGCAAGTTTACAGAATAATATACTCTCTGATTCTTCAATCATGAGTATATTATGGTCCAATTTTCTGGATGACAATTTTAGAATGGTCTTAATCAAAAGTCTCATTGCTCTGATACTGCTGTTGCTCTTCTAGTAATTATCCCCCCAAATAATTTAAAATACTTATATTTTAAAAATTTACCTAGTGAGGATAAAGCAAGAGAGGTACTGTGGTAAACTTGGGATTTATATATTTTCTTTGAGGGATATGAAGATAAGATTCCTAGTTATCATTTTGATATCAATAATGGTGGTCAAATCCCTCACACTTCCAGGGTTAAACCTCACAGAGATTGTGACGAAGTTGTACTCAGAAATATACAACTTAAAAGTACGTGGAAGAAGAAACAACTTGAAGAAACAAGGATGCTGTGACAGATTCTGAAAAGGGAAGCTTCTCAGAATGATGCTGATGGTTTCCCTTTGGGATACAATTTTAGGCATTTTGATTTCTAGTTACAATAAAAGGTTAATGAGGTCAGGAGAATTTAAACAATGAATGGCTAATGCCAATAGATTTAACTTTCTAGAGCTTTGCAAGGTTTGATTAGTTCTTAATGCAATAAATACTTCGAGGAATTAATATTCTATTGAACGTGTGAGGAATAAGCAAATTTGAGTTTTTCTAATTCATACTCAATTTCATAAAATCACCACATAGCTAACATCTAAAAACGCACAAACTCAGAATAGAGTTTGTGTTACGTTTTAATTATTTTATCTCAAATTAATTCCATACCTAAGCAAATAATAAAAGCTTTTAATGCACAAGTGTTTGCCAAACTGTTAAACTCTTTGATATTCTTTGTCTCATTCAACACATAATAAATATTTATCGTGTGTTGTGTACACTTCTGTGAACAACTTGCAATTAAATTATTGCTAGACTAAACAAATTATCTTGACTCACAGTTAATCCTTAAATTATTAAATACTTTGTTTCTAAACTGTATATATAATTTATACTTCTAATTAAATGTATTTGAACAAATCAAAAGCATAGCAAACAGAATACTGATAATATTTCTAAGAGGTACTTTTCTTTCCTACACATATTCTTTGAAGATAAATGTCTCCAGAATAATTTGCTTTCTCTGCTTTAACAATTGAGAATCTCATTTAAATAAACCAAGGGCTTCCCTGGTGGTGCAGTGGTTGAGAGTCCGCCTGCCGATGCAGGGGACGGGTTCGTGTCCTGGTCCGGGAAGATCTCACATGCCGCGGAGCGGCTGGGCCCGTGAGCCATGGTCGCTGCCTGCGCGTCCGGAGCCTGTGCTCCGCAACGGGAGAGGCCACAACAGTGAGAGGCCCACGTACCGCAAAAAAAAAAAAAAAAAGTCATAAAATAAAATAAACCAAAGTCTTATAGGTAAATGCTACTCAAATATTAATTAATGATTGAGGGGAAAATTTAAAGTGATTTTTAAAAAATTACTGTAGATCTCTGAATCTGCATAAAATACTCCACATAAAATATTATTTTTATGCAGAGCTAACATGTATGGCATATGTTTATGAACTGCACAAAGGGACAAGACAAATAAGGCTCATAGAGGCTGAAATCCACTAAAACCTCTGCTAGGCTAGGCCATATGGGAGACAGTACATCTACCCTGGGGTGAAAGTTCATGAAATGAGCCATGTATGCTAGAGTTGGTCTTGATTTGATGCCTTTTTGTGCTTTGCAGCATAATTACAAGTTGAGTACATAGAATTTTTTCCCCAAACCATTTTGAGGATAAGTTGCCAGCTGGATATGCTATCATGTCTTAATATTTTAGTGTCTCTTTCCTACAAACAGGGACTTTCTCCTATGTAACCACTGTATGAGCGGGAAATTAACATTGATACTTCACTATGAGCTAATAATCCTCAGATGACTCAAGTTGCACTAAATGTCCCCAGAATGTTCAGAATTGCACATTGTCTTTAGTTGTCAAGTCCTTTTTGTCTCCTTCACTCTGAGACATTTTCTCAAATATTACTCAGCTATAAAAGAAGAAATAAGTAATGCCATTTTCAGCTACATGGATGAACCTACAGATTATCATACTAAGTAAGTCAGACAGAGAAAGAACAACATCATATGATATTGCTTACATGTGTAGTCTAAAAAATACTATACCAATGAACTTATTTACAGAACAGAAATCGATTCACAGACATAGAAAATAAACTTATGGTTAACAAAGAGGGAATGGGCGAGGGATAAATTGGGAGTTTGGGATTAAAATATACACACTACTATATATAAAATAGATAACCAACAAGGACCTACTATATAGCACAGAGAACTATAGTTAATATAACTTGTAATGAAAAAGAATCTAAAAAAGAATATATATGTATATAAAACAATCACTTTGCTGTATACCAGAAACTAACACAACATTGTATATCAATGATATTTCAATAAAATTTATTTAAAAATCATATGTATGTTCTGAGAAAGTTGAAGCTATGTAAATATCCATTCCTCATCAAACTTTTGTTTTATTTATTTATTAATTTGCATTAATATAGACTCAAGGTCCGTATCCTATTTTATTTAAGGGGTTATAATCCACTACTATATTTTGGTATTCATATTGACAGAGTTTTGACCAGTTGGAACCTCTGCATACTGGCTCCTGTGTACTTTATTATATCCCATTATCCTTTGAGCACTTTCGTGCTTTGGGACACAATAGAATAGTCCAGATCAATCTTATGATTTTCCTGCCTCAACCCCTACTTAAAAGATTTCAGTGCTTGTTGTACTTATAGCTGTGGGAGTGTCACTACCAGGCTCTCTCAATGGTGAAAGTTAGGGTACAGTTTTATATCTATTTATAAATGTTGAAATATTTGTACCACTACCTTCATACCCAATCCAAAGTTACAACGCTAATTCAAGTTTATTTTCTGTCAATTATCTTTAATACATGTATATTAATTAACAAGCAGTATTTAACCAATCTCACATTGCTACCACTATCCCCCCCACTAGGAATAACCCCCTTCATCACATTGGTGTTTTGACAATTTATGCTAGGCCACCACTCTCATGGGACATACTTGTTCATTTTGCTCTAGCGCTGACAACCCACACCAAGACAACCATCTACATGAACACCACGCAGACAGCTCAGACTCTGAAAGCCTTGGCCAGGCCAGCTCTCCCATGTGACGTCTGCCTCACACCTCTCAGCCCTAAGAGGCCATGCTAGTGTGTCCCCTGTAGAGATACGCTCCCCAGCGTAATTGAGCTCTGATACCCCAGGCCGGTTTGGTCCTTTCCATGAAGGTCCTGCTTGCACTTCTCAAATGTTAAGACCCCACTGTCCTCCTGCGCCACCTCCAGCCTCACGCAACTACCCACCCACATACACCCACACACACTGCACAGCTAGCCTCCCTTCTCTGCTCAAGCACTGACGGCCTGTGCTAGGTAAGCACCTACATGGACACGTTTCTTGCCCCACCACAGCTCCTTCCCACTGTTTCAGCCATGGATGCTCACCTTGTGCAAACAGTTTTAGGGCTGAATTATTCAGAAGGAGAAGGGAAGAATAAAGAGAGACAGATGGAAAGCTTCTGTTTGTTTAAGTTAGGTGCAGAATGCTACATTAATTATACTCTTCACTTTATGATGTATCAACATCCATGGTAGAAGCTAAGCCCACATCTTGTTTTACTTATTTTTAATAATTTCATGATTCACTTTGTGTGTTAATCTGTTTATATTTTATTTTATTGAATGTTATATTTAAATTTTATTCCAAATTATGCATTTTCTCCATCTCTTTCTGTTTTTTATTTGTCCCACTATTTCTTGTGGCTTTTTAAAATGTTGTATTCTATATTTTAATTAACTGATAATTAAAATTTAACATCTGTTTTTAATACTCAAATTTTTCCTCTGTTGGCTTGGAAGTTTACTCATTTATTCTTTTCTCATAGTGATTATAAAATTGTACAATATTTGTGTATCAAAGTATAAGGCTACATTTTAACCTTCCTTCCACACAATACCCTAAAATACTTGGTTCCTCCTTTCAAACTTATTTGTTATTATTTTTCTTTATGTTAATTCTTTTTATGTAGCCTCTTTAAATGCCAGTTATTATTATAATATTATTATAATTATATAATAATAATATTATTATTTTATTATATAATAATTATATAATTATATTGCCCTTATATTATATTAAAAATTTTATTTAGAATGACCTTTATTTTTTGATAAATTTTTGTGCAACGTTTCTTCTTGCTTCTCAAATTTGTCTTTGGGATCATTTTCCTTTGTCTAAAGTTTAAATGTGTGCCAATATGCCTAGATGTAGGCTTAATTTTATTTTAGTTTTTCAGCTTGGTATAAAATGTTGAGAGAATGATTTGGATATTTAACAGTCATTTGTGTTTAAAAAAAAATTGAAGGAGAAGTAAAATGCAATTTCTTTACTTGATAAGAAAATCTACTTATCCCTTACACAAATTTTTTTAAAACCACAGGAAGCATCATATTAATGATGAATGTTAGAAGCATTCTTTATTTAGGTCAGCCAAAAGACAAGGACGTCTGCTGTCACCACATCTAGTTCACATTATTTTGCAATTCCTGCACCATGCAATAAATCAAGAGAAGAAAAAAAAGTGTTAAAATCAGAAAGGTAGGAAAATTGCCATATTTTCTAGCAACACAATTGTTCATGCTGAAAATCAGTCTATTGGAATTAATAAATGGCCTGTAATTTCATGGATCCATGACTAATATACAAAATAATAGGTTTCTTACACATGAGCAAAAGCCATCAGACAAAATATAATAATAAAATTTATACAATTCACAACTGCAATAAGAACAAAAGTAGGACACTTAGAAATAAGTAAATAATAAAATCATGTGAAGCACTTGGGGAAATGTAAAATTTTATTTTTAAAATTCTTATGTGAGATTAAGAGGCTAAACTTTTTTCTTAGACAATTCTTATGAAGAAAAAAAAGAAAGAAAATGTGCCTTTTCAAATATCAGGAAAAATTCTAACCAGTAATAATTAAAGTGGTTTGATCTCCTTACAGAGATACACAAAGTTAGCACTGGACTAGATTATAGAAGCCAGAAATAGCCTACCAGTCACTATTAAATTTTCTGTTCATATGGAAAAGTAATTAGATCCTTGTTTCTGGCCATTTAAAAATAAATTATCATTAAATTAAAGATATAAAAACATGAAAAGCAAGACAAAAACTCTGAAGAAAATGTAAGAGAATATTTTTATGTGTTTGTATAAGAAAGAATAAGGAAGGGTTTTACTCATTTGTATAGGAAGTATAGGGCAATATTTCCTGGACAAGACACTAAAAAAGGCAATGTGACAATTTTTATTTTTAAAAGACAGTCTTCTGCATAATAAAAGTCACTAAAACAAATTTAAAAGATTATTCTCTTTGGGGGGAAAATATATTTTAAAGATAATAAATGACAAAGGGTTAATCTCTATAAGAAGAGCCTCTTATCAGTAAATGAGAAAATGACAAATATACCAGTATAATAAAAGAGTAAAAGATGAATTGGCAGGTCACACAAGAGCACACTTGAAGCTCAATAAGCATAAAGCTGCTTTAATTTCACTAGTAAGCAGGTGAGTGAGGATCCTGAGTTCTGCAACTAGGCTTCCTAAATTCCAAAGCTGCTCAACCACTTCCTGGTTATGTAACTCTGGGCAAGTTATTTGTGGTTTTCGGTGTCCTCTTCACTCAAAACGAGAATGATAATGCCTCCTAACTTCACATATTTATTGTGAGAACTAAATGATGAGGACATGTAAAAGACTAGAGCAGCGCTTGGAGCAAGGTGACAGCTCAATAAATGGTGCCTGTTAGTCTTGCTGTCAGGGAGGTCCTTAGGTAGAAGGAACAGGAATGTAGTCTTGTGAGTATGAAGTATGCAGTGAAGCCAAAGTATCTTGAGTAGAAAACACCACTTTGGAGAGAATGAAACACTAGTTTAAAGGAACAATATTCCAGGAAAAAATATGATCAAGACAATACATAAAATAAAGCATTCATTTTAAAATTTAAAATATATACATCTCTATGTTGTGTTGGATTATGAGCATATACTAAATACATTAAAACATGATGGGGGAGGATACATACCAAATTCAGGCTAGCAGTTAGCTCTGAGCAGGACTGCAGGGGAATGGGTTAAGGAAAGAACTTCAGTGGCATAGGTAGCATTGTATTTCATAAATCAATCAGTCAATAAATAATAAATAAATGGACCTGTGGTAAATAAGTCAAAATGTCAACAATTGTTAAATCCAGATGCTGGAAACACAAATGTCTATTATTTATTGAAATTTTTTCTGTATGTTTAAATATTTCATAATTTCAAATTTTTTAAAATGGGTTGAATGCAGAGCACTATATTTGCATGCCTGGTAGAAATATTCTCCCTTTATTTTATAAATAGTTATTCATGTACATATTTTGACTCTGCTGCTAAATATAATTTCTTGACAACACAAGCAATTTTTTTTTCTAAATTTTATCGCTTAGCTCTGAACACAGTGTTTGATACAGAACAAGGATGAAATAAAAGTTTGATGAATGAATGAGTGAATGTTTTACTGGGAACTTTGGCATTTAAAATTTTCAGTACAGACATCTGTAAATCATTCACAGAAACACCTACAAATGAACTTTTTTATTTGTTATAAATATAGGAAACAACCAAAGAAATATTTTTAAATGTTAAATTTCTACTTACAATATTGGAAGGGAAATAATTGTGTCTTCCAAACAAAATTCCTATGCTTTCTCTTCACTCTTTTTATTTTTTAAAAAAATGTTTTTTTCATTTATTTTTAAACTCTGTATTATACTTTTTTTATATTCTGACTCTCACAAAATTATTCTAGTATTATAGATAAATGTTCAGAAGTTCTGCAACCTTAATTGAATATCTAGGAGTCATCAGAGGGAAATAAATTAGAGGCTGCCAACAATGAAAGGGTTTTTAATTCTTTGATGAGGAATTTATGTTTTCCTCTCAAAAACAGCAAAGAATGTAGTATTTTTTCCTCAGGATCAGGTAGTTAATTATTTTTGGCTCTAAAATATTTGTTCTTTTTTTTTACTATAAGTTTATTTGTGCATTTTATGTTATTTTATTGACTCTCACTATAGAATCATGAAAAACTAATTAAAAAGAGGAAAACCTCCCAAAATGGAACAGAGCAGGAGAAAGAACTACTTTTGGAGAAAAGAGATGTTTCAGATTGGTTACACACACACACACACACACACACACACACACACACACACACACACACACACACACACATGCAAGCTTAGTTTAATGAGAGGCACAAAACAATCCGATGAGACCTGAAGATTTGCTTCAGGAATAAGGATCTAAGATAATTTCTTACTGTTTTGCTTTGGGTTGTGTGTTCCCTTTCCAGTGAAAATATGTAAAAGAATCATCTGAGCACTAAACAATTTAAATGCAATCTTATTTTGTCTTTTAATTCCTTTTAAATGCTTATATGAAATTCAGATTTCTCTCAGTTTCTTTCTTGCTGTTTTCCTTTTATCACTTGTTCTGATATAATGTATAGAAATCCTACATATTTCTATACGATTTCTACTAATAGTCTCCTTCATTTACTTTACTATCTGTTATGATATTTCTTACTAAAAGAATAATTGGTGCTGTTAAAAATACTAGATTTAATTAATTGACACTATTCCTGATAATCCTATTATATTTTTTGTGTTGGTGAAACAAACAATAATTCATGGGTACTAACCATCAAAAAAACAAAACTAGATCTGAGTATTTTGAATAAATCTATAGGGAAAATTTCAATGAAAGATTAAAAATTAATATTGCAAAGATTATATCTTACTTGAAATTTCTGTGTGTTCTTTAATAATAAGTTACCAGTTGCCAAAGGTGAATATGAATTCAGGAAAGATGAATGGAAAAAAATATGTAATTCATTTTGTGACTAATATAATCATTTAAAATATGTTCAGCCAGTTAAGATGAACTGTTAACTTATTTTACTTACATAATTTCATTTATACCTTTACTTATTGAATAAGTAATCTATTTTTTAGCATAGTACAATGCATCAGTCACAGTTAAACACTGGGGTAGGAAGAGTTTAAGCCCCGTCTCTACTTCCAAGGAAGGACCATCAAGCAGGATCTAAGCCGATATGCTGGGAGAGAGTAAGGACAGTGTGTGTTTGCTTTAGTTTTTATCACAGTGCCTGATACATAGTTAGCACTCAATAAATACTTGCTAAAATACATCAATTAACAGAACAAAAGGTCCAGTAAGATTATGCCAAAGTGCTAGGAACAGAAAGAAAAGAGGGACTAATTCTGTCTGTGGTTGTCAAGAAGTGAAAAGGATGAGCTTGATCCCATGGTTGAGTTTGATCCCATAATTCAGTTTGAGAAGACAGAGCATTCTTCTTTGGTAGAATGTCTACCATCCATACCAAGTGATTCTTTCTGATGTGCCAATCATAGGAACATGATAACCCCTTACACACATATCCAGCCATCCACAGATGGGCACTTGTCCCAAGATTAGGCAATCAAACTCATTTTGGTAAATTGAATTTATAGAAGTCAAGTGAAACTGACATTAACAAAATGTTATTTTCACTTACAGAAATTTTGGTTTTGATACAGTGAGTTAGGGATTAGTAGCAGAGAAAGATGCGGCTTAAAAGTTCCTTTTACATCTATTATCTCACAGAATCTTTAAAAATCTTCATGAAGTAATTTTAACATCTCTCAAAGATATCATCTCTCTTTTTTTATTCAAGAGGGCTTAGTCTGAGCTGTGGAAATAGCCCCCCTAATGACCTGCCTTCAGGATTCCAGCCCTCCCACTCTAAATTCCATCTCCTTAGTAACTACCAAAGTCCCAAAACACAACTTTAATCAAATTACTTAATGACTGCTCACTGACTATAGGTAAAAATCCAAATGATTTAGGATAAGCATCATCTCCTAAACTCCTGCTATAAAATGCAAGTTTCTTACATTCTGAACTATTGGAAATTTCACAAGCATGTCATGCTTATAATCATTAATTTTTTTCTATACTTCCCTGGGTTGTATTTTCTCTGCCTAGAACATGTATAATAATATTTGTCACAGTGCAGTGAAATCTTTTGTTTACATTTTTAATTACCATACTGGATTAGATAGCATGTTCTACTTACCTCTTAACACCTGGACATAACACAATGCCTAGCAATTTGTTAGTGTTTAACACATGTTTATTGATTATGTTTCTTTCTCCACCATGATAAGAGTCAAGGAGATTAAGTGACTTGTTCAGCCTTCGTAAAAGAAGAGACCAATATTTAAACACAAGTCTTATGGTTCTAGTTTAAACTTGTTTGAATTTACCTCACTTCCCAAACACTGGCAGACCAGAAGTCTGCAGAAAATTAATGCCGAGGGAACAAGTAGCAGCTTTCTAGTAGTTTCACAGACTCAAACTATTTGTCACTGGGGATCAGGTAGAGGGGAGGATTGAAGAAGGAAAATAACCAAAGTTATGGCTCTTTGTACCACCATTTTCTGTCTAGCACTTGTATCAGTAAATTTTATATTAATTATGAACCAATGAAGGTAAACTGAATTTTTTTTTCTAATTAGTATTTAGTGTCATAGATGAATACAATACTAACCCCAAAAAGTGACATTATCCTTATCTCTGCCCCAGCAAACACCCTTCTTTCTTTCTTTATTGCAAATTTTTATTCTTATAAATAGGATCTTTTGCGTCTTAACAATTTAATTCATATGCCTTATGTGATATCTGAATGCTGACATTTTTTGGCGAAATTTCTTGTTTTCATTAATTGCCAGTAAAATGGCCCAGATTGAACTTATATCAAAAAAAATTCCAATTATCTCCAGATTTTTTGTATGGGAGGATCTTGGTCTTTTCACCTTAGTCAGATTTATTTTTGTACTTGGCAACTTTTTATGAACTTTTGAGTCTACACAGTTTCTCTTAGATGCTATTTATTTCATTATCATTCTGTATTCAAAAGAAAGAAAAGACAACCTTGCAAAATTAACTAAAAATATCTTGGTTTTAATTTTATAATAACTCCTGAACTGTGAAAATGTAAATATACTCAATTTATTATTTGACAACAAAGTGACTGATAAAGGCATTTATATCATTAATTATAAGTTTAAAATTTTGAGAAATTTTCCCATTGTGTAGATACTTGATGGCATGATTAGTAACAAAATTCAATGCATGTTATGACACAGAAGAACACAACTCACTAGAGAAATGTACAGGAAATGGAGCTGCCTTGGGGATTATATTAACTGTATTTCCTTATTTTCTGTATTTTTGATGCTCCAGCATTTGGAACTTTGATCCTGGAGACAGTGTCCCTCCCATTGCTAGTTAGTTCTTAGAGATAGCAAACAAATCCCCTGCCAATGCATTTTTTTTTTTTTTTTTTTTTTTTTTTTTGCGGTACACGGGCCTCTCACTCTTGTGGCCTCTCCCGTTGCGGAGCCCAGGCTCCGGACGCGCAGGCTCAGCGGCCATGGCTCACAGGCCCAGCCGCTCCGCGGCATGTGGGATCTTCCCGGACTGGGGTGCGAACCCGTGTTCCCTGCATCGGCAGGCGGACTCTCAACCACTCCGCCACCAGGGAAGACCCATGGGTACCTTTTTAACACATGGATGCTTATTATAATAATCTGAGGCATTTCAGCAGTAAGTAAAAGAGAAGTAAGGGAGGTCACAAAAGGAATAAATGCACAGGATAAAGGATAGAGTATAGATGATCTCTAAAATTCTTTCCAGCTCTGAGATATTATTATTCTATGATGATAATACCCATAATTGGCTCTTAATTAATGTATCAGTTTTCACTTTCATAGAGCTATGTATATATAAAATACACAATAAACATACATATACTGAAATACTCTTAATACAAGTACCAGCAATAGATTTAAAAATGAATTTACTGTGTAAGGTTGTAACACCTAAAGTATGTGATTAAGTGTGATCTCAGGGAAGAGGGACATGGAATGGTTATGACTGATCTCTCAAGAAATTTGTGTATAAACGAAACATAAAGGAAATGATGGAGGCTCACTGAGGTAGCCTAGAAATCCAAGATGATAAACTTAAGTATTTTCTTAGGGGAGGTAACATGGCTTTCTGCAATGGAGCCTATTTAAGAGGTAAGCACCTAGAATAATTGTTGCAAGTGCTAATTCGTGAGCTGAGAACTAGAGTCCTCTCTGCACTTTGATTTTATTAACTCTTTCAGGAAGGGTTTGATCTTAGGTGAGGATGTAAAAATTGTACCATTTAATGGATTATAGTTAGAGACCTTAGTATCAAACTCATGTTATCTTAATACAGATGGTTACATATAGAAATGTTTATAGGTATGTGCATATGAACAGGTTAGTATACATTTATGCATTTCTTCACTCTGTCAGTTGAGAGGGCCTAAAAGAAACAATATGCCAGTAGCAAAGAGCATACCTGGTCCCTGGATCTTGGTTTCTAATGCCACTCTCCAATAAAACATACCAAGGCCACTGGAAAAATGGCTGATTCTAAGACTCAGGTAGGAAATATGCAAGATGAGCCTAGAGCATCACTTAGTTCCAGAAATTAAGGAAGTAAATGAAAAAAAATAACAATGCTAAGATATGTTAAAGGGACAAAGGAAGTAGATGAAAGAACTCATGATAGCCAAAGCTGGAACAGTTTGAGCAAGAGAATAAGGTAGTATTAGAGTGTAACCCGAAGTATAAAATAAGTATTAATGAATCATACTGAAGCAAAAGATTATCGAATAAATAAATAAATTGTGAAGAAGAAACAAATTCCAAGATACACCTCCCTCAAGGAGATACTGCATATTCCCCCATTCGCTTCATATTGGCTGTGCATAATAACTGCCTTCCAAAGAGTACAGAAAAAAAAAGAATAATTTTACAGTGGAGAAATCTGACAAACACTATCTCAGCCAGGTGATCAAGGTTAACATCAACAGTGAAAAGTCATGTTGATCGTATATGCCTGTGATATTGTGATTTTTAATGAGGAATATATATTTGGTCTTTGTCTCCAATTTTGCCACAAAACTCTTAAAACCCTTGGAGTTTCCAAAGTGTTGGAAGCCATAAAGGTATTTTTTTTGTTATGAGATAAACTTTGGGCCACCTAAGGATGGGGTGGGGGGAGCTGGTGGCCAGTGGACCCAACCCAGTGATTAGAGGGCTGCAACTTTGAGTCCCACCTCCAGACCTCTGGGGAGGGATGAGGGGCTGGAGATTGAGTTCAATCACCAATGGTCAGTGATTTAATCCACCCCTCTTACTTAATGAAGCTTCCATAAAACCCCAGAAGGGTGGGGTTCATAGAGTTTCCAGGTTAGTGAACAAGAGCACTTCCACACATCACATCATGCTGGCTGCAAACTCTACAAGAACTCTACAAGCTCATTGTTTTCAGGATCTTGCTCTATGTTTCTCTTCAGCTGGCTATTGATTCATATCCCTTGATACTCTTTGTAATAAACTGGTAATCTAGTGAGAAAACTGGTTTCCTGTGTTCTTTGAGCTGCTCTAGCAAATTAATGGAGCTCAAGGAAGGGGTTCTGGGAACCTCTGATTTATACCCAGTCCCTCAGAAGCACAGCTAACAACCTGGACTTGTGATTGGCAACTGAAGTGGGGGCAGTCTTATGGGACTGAGCCCTTAACCTATGGAATCTGATGCTATCTCCAGGTAGATAGTGTCAGAATTGAATTGAATTGTAAGATAGCCAGCTAGGGTCAGAGAATTGCCTGGTGGTGTGGGGAAAAAAAGCCACACTAGTGTGGAACTAGGGTGCAGAACCATAGTACCCTTGAAATGATTGATGAAAATGTGATCTTCCTCTCCCAGACACATAACCCCAGTCTAATCACGAGAAAAACATCATGCCAATACTAACTGAGGAACATTCTACAAAATACCCGACCTGTACTCCTCAAAACTGTCAAGGTCATAAAAAACAAAGAAAGTCTGAGAAGATGTCCCAGCCCAGAGGAGCCTAGGAGACTTGACTACTAAATATAATGTGGTATCTTTCATAGAAACCTGGAACAATAAGAAGCTGTTAGGTAAAAACCAAGGAAATCTGCATTTCTACCAGCGAAGCACAAGGGTTCCAACTTCTCCACGTCCTTTCCTTGCTTTCTGGTGTTGTTTTGTTGCTGTTGTTTTGTTTTTTTTATAATACATGTTTGGACAACTTGAAGTAATATCTCACTGTGGTTTTGATTTGCATTTCCCTGATGATTAGTGAATCTATTAGCCATTTGTATATCTTATTTGGAGAAATATCTATCCAAGTCCTTAGCCTAATTTTTAACCTGGTTATTAGGTTTCTTGTTATTGAATTGTATAAGTTACTTACATATTTTGGAAATTGACCTCATATCAGATATATGGTTTGCAAATATTTTCTTCCATTCTGTAGGTTGTCTTTTCACCCTGTTGACAGTTTCCTCTGCTTTGCAGAAGATTTTTAGTTTGATACAGTCTTGGAGGGGAAGAGTGTTTGTTTGTTTTGGCGATATTGGGGAGATTATTTTTGTGAATCTGTTAACTCCACTTATCCTGGCACTTATTCTCCACTTATCTCAGAGCTTCCCCTCAGTATGTCTCAGTAGGAAATGCTGCAGAGGTGCTAAGATGCCAAGACCCAAATCCCCTCACTTTTGTGGTCCCAAACATGGCCATAAAATCCCCAGGCAATTTATCCTTGTTTCAGGCATCTTTTTCTTCAACTCCATTGTAACATACAAATACCATCATTTTCTATGTATGCCTTTTGTGGAAAGGATAAAGAAGGAGGCCTTTTTGTGACAGTCTTTGGGAGAAGAAAGCTGGTCTTTAGCCTTGGTTTGCTTCTGTTAATAGTTTCACCCTAAGGAACAATTGTCTATATCTACTCTTGAGACAATTAAATTAATATTTTATCAGATAATAGATGACTCAGGTATTGATGGGGATGTACAATGTTAAAACTGAAAAGTATATTGTGATTTTCAGTTATTTGCTAAACGTATCCCAAACTCAAGACAACTCTCTAGCTGTCGAGTTTTGATTTCAGGGACATTATAAAATGTATTCTTTTAAGTTCAGGTTAACCAAAAAGGTTACCCAGTGGTTCTCGGATTCCTAAATAAACATACAATAAGCTAGACAGAAATTCTCAGCCTGTCCTTACAATACTGGCTGTTAACAACCACAATTAAGGCAGACTACATATCAATTATTATTTGTCTGGAAAATCAACTTCCTTAAGCATAAAAGGAAGTGAGGCAGCCCGCTTTACTGTCTTCCCTCTTTAGCTAATTAGTACTGTTTTTAATGGCTTCATCTGCCCAGGATCAATTGTCTAATAGGAACAGTGCTCTGTCAGTTAACAAGGTGAGGAACTGTAGAACGTGATTATGTCTGGCTCCAAAATTGTGCTTTAAACAACACTAAAACAATCATGTGACAGAATAAATAGACTAATAGACCCAGGCAGTATTTTTGTCTAATTCTTGTACAAACTTAGTGTTCTAGTAACATTTATGGAAAAATAAAAAGGAAAGCATACGAGAAAGAGAAAAAAATGAAGGGAGATTTAAAGACAAACATAAGACCATATACACACAAACGTGCACCCCCCCCCATACACATATACATAGAGAGTCTCTAAAAACTTCAGTTAAGAAAGGAACCAAAAGTATTATAAACTCATACTTAACGAGTATTACCATAAGGAATGTTGATGTGATGATGAGCCCTATTTTCCAAAAATGCTTTTTGCAAAAATAAACTGTACCGTGGTTGTGCTGATTGTAACATAAACTATGTTCATTTTCCGATCAAAAAACACATTTCCAGTCAACCCAGTGAAGAAATGGGTACTGATGATATTCACCTGTATGCAAGTGGCTTTTAGAATCTCTTACCAGATTTATATAGCAATTTTGATTCTAGTAAATGTGCTAAACAATGGACTGTCTAATAAAGACATATCTGAAAATATTAATTTATACTATTCTTCCTAAGCTGATCTAGGACTGGGCTCATGGAATGAACCAAGACAAACTGAGATGACTGGCAGAGAGTAGTCATTATCCTGAGAGGTAGTATATGCAGTGGTTAAGGGCATGGGCTCAGGACCCACATTAACTGAGCTTAACACCACTATTTACTAGTTTGTGTAACTGGGGCAAGTTACTTTACTTCTATCTCAGTTTTCTTATCTGTACAAAGGGGATGATATAAATAAGATTTTTATAAAGATTTAAGGAGTGACTCAGGAACTCAGAGAACAATCTGACACAAAGGAAGCATTACAGAAAGTTTAGCTATTATTAGGAGTATCAAAAAATACTTTATCTTGATCAATTAGTTGAACACAGGCACTGACAAAGGTATTTTCTGAGCCAATAACTCTCATCATGCCCCCTTTCTTCAGTTTATCAACAATGCAAGAAGAGTCTGATTTGCTCTAAAAATGTTACACCTTGAAATATGCCAATTCTCTAAAGCTGTGTTTTTCAAAGTGCTATCTACAGACCAGAAGTAGCAGCATTACCCAGGAACTTCTTAGATATTCACATTATCAAGCCCCATCTAGATCCTACTCAGTCAGAAACTTTGAGGGTGGAGTCAGCAATCTGTTGTAAAAAGCCTCCCGGATGATTCTGATGTATACTAACGTCCAGATCCGCTGGGCTAATACTCCAAAACTCCAGGCGTGTTTCTCCTCACTACGAAATAAATGAATTCTTAACTACTAAAAATACAGGTTTCTTATCAATGGAATAATATAGAATTGTTCAAAATAACTCAAATCTATCCTCGAATCCATGTTAATGTCAAGGGGTTTTAAAATCTTAAAAAAAAAGTCCAAAGCTATTAACCAAAATGCCTAGCTTTAGTTTGAAAATATTAACATCATCATGCAGAAGAAAAATTTTAGAGAAAAGGGAAGAAATAATTGAGTTATGAAGAAATAAGACATTAAAGGTGTGAATCAAACACTTTTTCTGCTTGGAGAGCTTACATGAGATATGGTATGTTACATAAATTGGTTTAAATAATTCTTATAACCCAGCTTTTCATTTTATTAATTAATTGTAAATAACTAATTGATTACTTATTAAACTCAGAGCCCAAGTTTTCTCCATTTTTATGAAACATTTAACATGTTTCTTTGGATGGTGCAATATAGTATACAAATGCCTATGACAATGTGGCATCTGTTGAACATATCTGGCCTACAGAATTGCTTTATTTAAACTGACCAGTGTTTTGAAAATCAGGAAATTTTTCATAAACATTAGAAATTCCAGCTTCTCTTGAAAAACTGTAAGATCTGCATTACCACAGATCTTTGCATTACCACAAGTGTTCTGTTCTCTAAGACTACGTAGCATCTGCTTTCTTGGGTGCTGAGTTTGACTGCCTCTAGCTCAGCTGACTTCAGTCATCAGACATCTGACCTTGTACCCTATCCTCAAACAAGCCTGGGACAGAAACCCTAAGCAAATGGCAGATCTCTTCCCAGGCTACTTATCTTCCCCGTGTCTCCACTGGTAAAATATTAAAATCTATCAAATAGAATTATTCCAATGGCTTGGGGGGTGGGGAAATAACATGTAGACAAAATTTTAAATCTATCACTCTTAGCCTCATTACATGTATAGTCAAACAATGAAGCTATTATATCTCTGTAGATTTCCCTGAGCCTAACACAGAAGAGGGAATAGGTGTACAACTGAAAGTCTCTTCTGGAATCAATATCAACTGTAGGATTTATGCTTTGACATTGAAAACCTAGATTTGAAAACCTAGATTTCCACTTCAAAGTTAGAATTTTAAAAATGAGAACATTGGAAGAGATAAGTTAAATCCAAATGTATTAGGTATAAGGTAGTATAGATTTTATGAAAGTTTTTTTTTTTTTCTAAAAAGAGAATTATTTGCTAGAAAAGACAGTTTAGATATCTCTGGAAACTTTGGTTTTAATGTTAGTCCAGCTGTGAGTGGCTTTGTGGATATGAACTAGTCATTTAACCTCTCAGGCCCTCAGAGTACTCTTCTATAAAATGAGGAGGCTGGACTGAGGTACCTTCCAGCTCTCAAAGTCTATTCTGTGATTCTAGGATGCTGGGGGCAGTCAATTCATTTCAGTTTTTTTGTATAAATGACATCCAGTGTCATGAAATAATGTATCAAGAGCAGCAGCAGGGTCCTTCTATCCTGAATTTGGTTTGAAGCCAGCAGATAAGGTTGCTTGAATTCATTTTCTTTCTTTGGTGAGGGGATAAGTTTGACGACCTAATGGGCCTTTTCCATCTCTTGTATCTTTGATGAAGCTACTAGGCCTCTACGTTGGGAACTGCAAAGAGTTACTGTGGTGAATTCCCCTTTGTAGTGATTTTTCTCTTTTTCATCATGTTTGACATTTTTGCAATTGTGCTTTGATTCAGATTATATCAGCTACGTAGCTCAGTGTGCTAGTGAGCTGAGACTTTGCTAAGATATAGATGCCCAAGTATAGAAATTGAAAATGACAAGCTCAAGTTCTGCCGCATGCTGTTTATATACATTATTTGAAGTAGCTGGGTGCAGTTCAGTGAAGTTCCATAGTGGTCATATGGGCTTCAACAAAAAATAGTTACTTATTTTCTTTTATACTTATTTACTGGTAAATTACTACAATATCCCTTTCTTTTCTTTTCTCTTTTTTCTTTGAACAATTTCTAAGGTGCATATTCCCTGGCAGTCCATTTCAGGAAATAAAAATGGATATTCCATGAAAATGGACTTTAGTTATAAGGATATTTTGCTTCAAGCAAAGGGAAAATAAAAACATTTTAAATTCAGTTCTTCCAGCAAATAAAAGTTTGGGAAAAAGCAATCAAATTTGCTTTATACACTTCATCATTAAAAAATCATCTTTTACAGCTTTCTAAACAGTGGAGAATAGAAAAATACAACAAAGGTGGGAAATTATCCAGAAAATAAAGTAAAAACATTAAACAGAATTTTCATAGACAAAAAAAAGCCCAGTTTTGATACTGTTAATTCTGAAAATTATATGTATATATATAAGTATACACACACACACACACACATATATATATATACACATACACACATACATACTTATACATTTGGACCAAACCCATACAAAGTTTGGATTTTACATGTTGCTTTCCAATGCTGTAAGTAATTTAGAAAATTCCTTTAATTCCTTTAATATTTCAGAGTCATTTCCAAAAACCGACTACAATGAATAAGAGAGGACATAAAAGGAAAAGCTTCAAGGAAGAGAAAGGAGAGTGAAGTTTGTAATTATTCTCCAAGATGAATCACAATTATGAAGTAATCTAAGAATCAAACATACCAAAGATGAAACAGTGGAAATTTTTCTTTTACCAACATTCTTCCTTAACAATAAAAATGATAAAAACACTAAATTTCCATTAACTGAGTTTGTGTTGTTCAGAAAGCATGATAAATTTGTTAATAGTAAATGAATCGAATGCAAGTCTCAAATACAATTACAGTTGCAAATAATTGTCAAATTCCTCCTCTATAAAAGTTATTTAAAATTTAAATAGGAAAACAATAAAATGTTAAATTCTCTCTAAGTCACTTCAATGCTAACATGCTTAAATAAGATAAAAGCAATTTTAGTATTAAGTTTTTAGTTAGAAATAATATTAGGTAATAACAAGATTGTGAGCATGTGCACGCACACACACACACACACACACACACACACACACTAGCATACCCTGCCTGTTAACAAGCCATTGAAATTATGGTCCATTACTGTATGTTTTGAATTAAATTTTGACTTTTATTCTCCTTGCTTTAAAACAGAACTCCTTCTATTTATAAAGAAATATTTCTACTATAGGATAAACATGCATGTTAGAATTCAGATTCACTAGAAAGTGAAAGTAGTCTAGATGATGCTAATATTTAAATTAGGCAAGGAAGATATGCTTGACAAAGGAAGTTTCCACTGAGCCCCTCTTCCTCCACCCAGGTTTTTAAATTCAAGTAATGGTCAATTAATGGAATTTTCTATTGCGGTGAATACTAGTTCTTATTGTTAGTTTTTTATTCACTGGTCTGCTTGACACTGATTAACTTTTGCCAAGGGATTCCTTTTCTTTACACAAAGATGTGCATCAGAACAGATCTTCACATTGATAGAAACAGTGCATGAGCATTTAGTCAGTTATCTTTATTTCACACCAAAAAAATCATATTGCTCCAGCAGTGAGAAATAAGTTTCTTCAAGAGCAACAATGAACCAAATTATACTAAATCATTCTTTTGTAATTTTTAAACCCAAGCTCTTTTTAAATTTTATAGCATTAAATAATCTTAAAGCATGTTAAATGAATGTAGTCAACACACACTTCTAAATATCAGCTGTACAGGAAATGAAAATCCAAACAATTCAGCTAATAAACTCTTCCTACCCATCACTAAAAAAAAAAAAAAAGGAATGATGAAGTAGAAGAAACACAACCATTCCAATTGGGTTATGTATCATCAAAGAAACATTTAGGAATACAATAAACATCTCAAATCAAAAGTTCAATAATAATACAAATAGATAAAGTGAAAAGGAATAATAAAGTGAGAGATAATTGAACTTGGGAGGAAAAAAGAAGAAAAGATAACAGAAATAAATATTAAACTAACAGATACCCCAAAACCAATAAGTTTTAAGGGAAACTTACTAAAAAGGATAGAATAGCAATTATAAAACAATAAGAATAAAAATAAAATAAAAAATAAATTAAAATGGTCAAACAGAAAATAGTCTAAAGGTTAACCAAAGAAGATCTAACATCTGCACAATTGGAGATTTTGGGAAAAAACAAACAAACAAACAAACAAAAAAACAATGGAAGAGTAGTAATATTTTTAAACTATGATACAAGAAAAATCCCTGTAAATAAAATGAGAAATGTTGAAATGACAGTTTCTATGCTGCATAAAAATTAGCAAAAATTTAGCAGCTTAAAACAACACACAGTTTTTGTCTCACAGTTTCTGTGGGTCAAGATTCCAGGCATGGATTAGTGAGTCCTTGGCTCAGAGTCTCACAAGCTTACAACAAAAGCTATAGCTGTGTTCTCTTCTGGGAACTGGACTAGGGGGCAATGTTTGTTGGCAGAATTCATTTCCTTGCAGCTGTATGACTTCTTTATTGCTAGAGACCACCCACATTACATGCTGCATGATATTCCCATAAGCATTTCACAACGTGGTAGTTTGCTTCTTCAAATCCAGCAGGAGAATAAGAAGTCTACTAGCAAAATGGTCTTATATACAATAACAAAGTCATGGGAGTGATAAAACATCAAGTTTCCAATATTCAATTGCTTAGAAGTCAGTCATGGACACCATTCACACTAGAAGTTGTATGAATACCAAATGGCAGGGACCATTGAAGAGGTGTCACATTAGGGTCTGTCTACCATAAAGGCCAAACTGATGTGAAAGATTCAACCAGTAACAATCTGAAACAAGCTGAAAATTCTTTTTAAATTTGTCTTCATAATTCATAGTTCCTCCATAATAGAAACACTATTCAAATAACTATAGAGTGTAAATAAATCAAGAATTTTGAAAATAAAGTTAATAAAAAAATTAAATAACACAAAATAAAACTGAAAAAAATGAAAATATATTGGATTAAAAGCCAAATTTAATGTCACATTATTAGAACATGTTGGTAATAATTTTTATTCTTTTCCTTGTTATAACCAGAATTCCCATTTTCTTTGCACCATATTTTCTACTTCCAATTATTTTTATTAATTAAATAATAGCTAATCAGCAAATATATATTAAATATTTGCTACTAATCATTATGTAACAGGCACTGTGCTAGGCATGTTGAAGTCTTAAAAATGCAATATTTCTTTAAAGCTGGAACTGTCCATTTTTAACTGGAAGTACATTCTGTATTCATATTTAAGTAATAATAGAAATTCTAGGAAAGCAATCTAACACTCTACCCTTTGTGTTCCTTACACTCATATCCTTTGCTTAGATTGGTAACTTTGATACCTGTTTTCAATCTGTCCTACACTCCACCTCCTTATCATTGGACTCTTTTTACACTCTAGAATCTTGACTTCTAATTCATATTTATCTTTGCTCTCTGCTCTGGATTTGCCATATATCTAGAGCCACAGGGGAGAAAGTTTCCATCCCAAGGGATATGGGACCTCACTAGATGGGCAAGCCTTCCCTGTGCCTAATGTGGGAGAAGGAACATTAAGTCAGTCTAGCTTATTAACATCTCCGATGTATTCCTTTCTGCTTCAATCAAAATCACCTTCATTATCATCTTCCCCATCATCATGATCAACACCACTGAATATTTGTCATGCAACTCCAAATATTCACATCAAATTGAATGCTAAGCACTTGAAGTACATTAAATTAAATTAGATAATTATCTATTGAGACTTTATTGTTATCATTTTAGAACAGTTGAAAAACCTCAGTTACACAGAGGTTAAATGACTTGTCCAATATGTAGTTAATGTCAGAGCTGGGATTCAAATACTAGGCCAGTCTGATTCCAAGACAGACAGTCAACCACTGCACTGGACTGCCTTCCATTATCAATGTTTATTAAGCATTTAGGATGTTTCAAGCTTAAAACACCATTCTTTCCATGATATAGTTACAACTATCTACTGCAATTTAGATATACTTAAGGGTTGCCATATACATTACTGATTTAATAATATTACCCTTATTTTAGAACAAAGCTGATTTCTCAAAACTTTATAGTTATCATTCCATTCACAAAAGCTAAAGAGTTATAAGATTGTACATAACAGAGGAAAATAAATATCATTGTAATTTTATTGAAAAAAGTTTAAATCTATATATAAAACTTTGAAATCCATGGTGATGGAAACTGAAACTATTATTAAAAGTAGATGCTTTCCTGAAACGAAAAGAGGCTGTGAAAATAGGAAAAATAATTTTTAAATGGATACAATTTGTTGCCGTAAAACAAACTAAATCTCTTTGGCGTCTGAAATAATGAAGAAAAGAAGTGAAGAATTGCTGTAAAGATCATTAAAGATTTAACTCAGTGAATAATCAGGTTATAATAGCCAAGTGTCATACACATTCAAAATGAGTGACTCACACCTTATGACAGTAGATCCCTGACCTGCTGCAATCCCTGGACAAAATAACAGGTATCCCAGAACTAGCCCTGAAACAACTCAACACCTTACTTTTGAAGGAAATTTGCTAGTCCTTCAAAAAGCAAAATAAAGAGGAAAGGCATATATTTAGAGTAAATCATATATGGCCACTCAACCTAAGAATTACCAACATGATAGTTAATATGAAGACTTTAGAAAATGCTAAAGCTACATATATTCAGCATGCACACACACATACATACATTCACACATGCATGCATGCACACATCCACAGAACACACTGGGTCCAAATCTTTATGTTTCCTTGGTAGAGGAAGATTTAATCCATAAATTAATTTAGTATATCATGTATTATATAAATTATATAATATCATTGTTAAGTCACTAACTATTAATATAAAGCTATGAACAGAATTGTGTTCTTAGTACTAAGAGGCTGGTCTAAAAAGCAAGGACAGAGAAAGAGAAAAGGAATTTGGATCAGAGCAGACATACACAAGCAAGCACACAAGTTATTGTGTACTCATCAGATGTTCCTAAGACCTTGAAAAGTTATGGTTATAAAGGAATACGCATTCTGGAGGATAATGAGTGTCAAGGAATGAGGTGGGATGGCTTTTATGTGGTTTCCAATTATCAAATAGTATGTTAAATATCCTATGTGATAGAAGATATTGATTATGTTCTGTTAGGAAATATAAACCAAAACAAAAATGATAACTGAAATATTTAACAATTGAGATTATGACAAAATTCTGAATGTAAGTAGATGCACTAACAGTCTGTTTTGTGGCCTCTTTCAAATTTTTTTGGCCATGCCACACAGCTTGTGGTTATCTTAGTTCCTTAACCAGGGATCAAACACATGCCCCCCATAGTGGAAGCAAGGAGTCCTAACCACTGGACTGCCAGGGAATTCCCTGGCACCTCTTTCTCAAGCCCTCCTTCAGAGGTAGATGGCTGGGTTGTCTACTTATCTGACTGTCTTACTTGAGAATCATTACATTTAAGCTTATTATTTTTTACTTTAAATCTTAATTACATAAGAAATAATAATCATTCAATAAACATTTACTTATGAATAAGATTATAGCTTAACACATGATTACTAAGCAATAATAAGCTTTTTCTATGGAACATCAGCTCTTATCCATTAACATTTTATTGCAATAGACTACATCTTAACATTTACGTGCTTGTCCACATGCACAAGTGCAGGACAGAATGTGCCTTTCCTGTCCATTCTGGCTTAGAGTAGTGGGACCTAAAACTGAGCTATGCACACCCATTTCTTCTCCAAGACTCACCAATAAGCTAGGTCACTCTTCTTTCCTTAGGGAGGAGTGGAGATTGGTAGAAATTTAAGCCACATGTGTTACTCTAGCTGAAGTCCCTCCACCATGAGAATATAAGGAGAGGGGAATAAAGGCTTTCCTTTAATCTTCACTACTAGGTGTTGAGGCAAAGCCAGAACACAAAGTGGAATCCAGGGCAGTGTTCTTTCTTCAGTCCACTTGACTTCATTATGCACTAAATGGAATGGATTGAAGAAAGCACAAGGTATATGATGTGGACTGAAAAGAGAGGTTAATGGGAGATATATAAACTCATTCCAATTTCAACTTAGTAAATTCTTGAAACTTAAAAAAAAAAATCACTACTGAAGCAATTGTAAATTTTGACCGGGGTTAGTCCAACACCTGTCCACAACAAGAAGAACTTCAGTTCCTTTATTTTTTTTTAATATTTGAATTATATTTTATTTATTTTTTTAATACAGCAGGTTCTTATTAGTTTTCAGTTTTACACACATCAGTGTATACATGTCAATCCCAATCGCCCGATTCATCACACCACCACCACCACCACCAACCACCCCATCACCGCTTTACCCCCTTGGTGTCCATACATTAGTGCTCTACATCTGTGTCTCAACTTCTGCCCTGCAAACCGCTTCATCTGTACCATTTTTCTAGGTTCCACATACATGTGTTAATATACAATATTTGTTTTTCTCTTTCTGACTTACTCCACTCTGTGTGACAGTCTCTAGATCCATCCACCTCTCTACAAATGACCTAATTTCGTTTCTTCTTATGGCTGAGTAATATTCCATTGTATATATGTACCACATCTTCTTTATCCATTCATCTGTCGATAGACACTTAGGTTGCTTTCGTGACCTGGCTATTGTAAATAGTGCTGCAATGAACATTGGGGTGCATGTGTCTGTTTGAATTATGGTTTTCTCTGGGTATATGCCCAGAAGTGGGATTGCTGGATCATATGCTAATTCTATTTTTAGTTTTTTAAGGAACCTCCATACTGTTCTCCATAGTGGCTGTATCAATTTACATTCCCATCAACAGTGCAAGAGGGTTCCCTTTTCTCCACACCCACTCTAGCATTTGTTGTTTGTAGATTTTCTGATGATGTCCATTCTAACTGGGGTGAGGTGATACCTCATTGTAGTTTTGATTTGCATTTCTCTAATAATTAGTGATGTTGAGCAGCTTTTCATGGGTTTCTTGGCCATCTGTATGTCTTCCTTGGAGAAATTTCTATTTAGGTCTTCTACCCATTTTTGCATTGGGTTGTTTGTTTTTTTTTAATATTGAGTTGCATGAGCTGTTTATATATTTTGTAGATAAATCCTTTGTCCATTGATTATTTTGCAAATATTTTCTCCCATTCTGAGGGTTGTCTTTTGGTCTTGTTTATGGTTTCCTTTGCTGTGTAAAAGCTTTGAAGTTTCATTAGGTCCCACTTGTTTATTTTTGTTTTTATTTCCATTACCCTAGAAGGTGGATCACAAAAAATCTTGCTGTGATTTATGTCAAAGAGTGTTCTTCCTATGTTTTCCTCTAAGAGTTTTATAGTGTCCAGTCTTAGCTTTAGGTCTTGAATCCATTGTGAGTTTATTTTTCTGTATGGTGTTAGGGAGTGTTCTAATTTCATTTTTTAAATGTAGCTGTCCAGTTTTCCCAGCATAATTAATGAAGAGACTGTCTTTTCTCCATTGTATATCCTTGTCTCCTTTCTCATAGATTAGTTAACTATAGGTGCATGGGTTTATCTCTGGAATTTCTATCTTGTTCCATTGATCTATGTTTCTGTTTTTGTGCCAGTACCATATTGTCTTGATTACTGTAGCTTTGTAGTATAGTCTGAAGTCAGGGAGTCTGATTCCTCTAGCTCCGTTTTTTTTCCCTCAAGACTGCTATTGCTACTCAGGGTCTTTTTTGTCTCCATACAAATTTTAAGATTTTTTGTTCTAGTTCCATAAAAATGCCATTGGTAATTTGATAAGGATTGCATTGAATCTGTAGATTGCTTTGGGTAGTATAGTCATTTTCACAATATTGATTCTTCCAATCCAAGAACATGGTATATCTTTCCATCTGTTGGTATCATCTTTAATTTCTTTCATCAGTGTCTTATAGTTTTCTGCATACAGGTCTTTTGTCTCCCTAGGTATTTTATTCTTTTGTTGCAATGGTAAATGGGAGTGTTTCCTTAATTCCTCTTTCAGATTTTTCATCATTAACGTATAGGAATGCAACAGATTTCTGTGCATTATGTTTGTATCCTGCAACTTTACCAAATTCATTGATTAGCTCTAGTAGTTTTCTGGTGGCATCTTCAGTATTCTCTATGTAGAGTATCATGTCATCTGCAAACAGTGACAGTTTTACTTCTTCTTTTCCAATTTGTATTCCTTTTATTTCTTTTTCTTCTCTGATTGTCGTGGCTATGACTCCCAAAACTATGTTGAATAGTGCTGAGAGTGGACATCCTTTTCTTGTTCCTGATCTTAGAAGAAATGCTTTCAGTTTTTCACCATTGAGAATGATGTTTGCTGTGGGTTTGCCATATATGGCCTTTATTATGTTGAGGTAGGTTCCCTCTATGCTCACTTTCTGGAGAGTTTTTATCATAAATGGGTGTTGAATTTTGTCAAAAGCTTTTTCTGCATCTATTGAGATGATCATATGGTTTTTATTCTTCAATTTGTTAATATGGTGTATCACATTGATTAATTTGCGTATATTGAAGAATCCTTGAATCCCTGGGGTAAATCCCACTTGATCATGGTGTATGATCCTTTTAATGTGTTGTTGGATTCTGTTTGCTAGTATTTTGTTGAGGATTTTTGCATCTATATTCATCAGTGATATTGGTCTGTAGTTTTCTTTTTTGTAGTACCTTTGTCTGGTTTTGGTGTCAGGGTGATGGTGGCCTCATAGAATGAGTTTGGGAGTGGTCCTTCCTCTACAATTTTTTGGAAGAGTTTGAGAAGGATGGGTGTTAGCTCTTCTCTAAATGTTTGATAGAATTCACCTGTGAAGCCATCTGGTCCTGGACTTTTGTTTGCTGGAAGATTTTTAATCACAGTTTCAATTTCATTACTTGTGATTGGTCTGTTCATATTTTCTATTTCTTCCTGGTTCAGTCTTGGAAGGTTATAACTTTCCAAGAATTTGTCTATTTCATCCAGATTGTCCATTTTATTGGCATAGACTTGCTTGTAGTAATCTCTTATGATGCTTTGTATTTCTGCAGTGTACATTGTAACTTCTTCTTTTTCATTTCTAATTGTATTGATTTGAGTCCTCTCCCTCTTTTTCTTGATGAGTCTGGTTAATGGTTTATCACTTTTGCTTATCTTCTCAAAGAAACAGCTTTTAGTTTCATTGATCTTTGCTATTGTTTTCTTTGTTTCTATTTCATTTATTTCTGCTCTGATCTTTATGATTTCTTTCTATCTGTTAACTTTGGGTTTTGTTTGCTCTTCTTCCTCTAGTTCCTTTAGGTGTAAGGTTAGATTGTTTATTTGAGATTTTTCTTGTTTCCTGAGGTAGGCTTGTATAGCTATAAACTTCCCTCTTAGAACTGCTTTTGCTGCATCCCATAGGTTTTGAATCATCGTGTTTTCATTGTCATTTCTCTATAGGTATTTTTTGATTTCCTCTGATTTTTTCAGTGATCTCTTGGTTGTTTTGTAACGTATTGTTTAGCCTCCATGTGTTTGTCTTTATTACATATTTTTCCCTGTAATTCATTTCTAATCTCATAGCATTGTGGTCAGAAAAGATGCTGAATATGATTTCAATTTCCTTAAATTTACTGAGGCTTTATTTGTGACCCAAGATGTGATCTATCCTGGAGAATGTTCTGAGGGCACTTGAGAAAAAAGTGTAATCTGCTGTTTTGGATGGAATGTCCTATAAATATCAATTAAATCTATCTGGTCTATTGTATCATTTAAAGCTTCTGTTTCCTTATTTATTTTCCTTTAGGATGGTCTATCCATTGGTATAAGTGAGGTGTTAAAATCCCCCACTATGATTGTGTTATGTTGATTTCCTCTTTTATAGCTGTTAGCAATTGCCTTATATATTGAGGTGCTCCTATGTTGGGTGCATATATATTTATAATTGTTATATCTTCCTCTTGGATTGATCCCTTGATCACTATGTAGTGTCCTTCCTTGTCTCTTGTAACATTCTTTATTTTAAAGTCTATTTTACCAGATATGAGTATTGTTACTACAGCTTTCTTTTGATTTCCATTTGCATGGAATATCTTTTTCCATCCCCTCTCACTTTCAGTCTGTATGTGTCCTTAGGTCTGAAGTGGGTCTCTTGTAGACAGCATATAGATGGGTCTTGTTTTTGTATCCATTCAGCAAGCCTGTGTCTTTTGGTTGGAGCATTTAATCCATTCACGTTTAAGGTAATTATTGATATGTATGTTCCTATGACCATTTCCTTAATTGTTTTGGGTTTGTTTTTGTAGGTCCTTTTCTTCTCTTGTGTTTCTTGTCTAAAGAAGATCCTTTAACATTTGTTGTGAAGCTGGTTTGGTGGTGCTGAATTCTCTTAGCTTTTGCTTTTCTGTAAAGCTTTTGATTTCTCCTTCAAATCTGAATGAGATCCTTGCCAGTTAGAGTAATCTTGGTTGTAGGTTTTTCCCTTTCATCACTTTAGGTGTATCATGCCACTCCCTTCTGGCTTGCAGAGTTTCTGCTGAAAAATCAGCTGTTAACCTTATGGAAATTCCCTTGTACATTATTTGTCATTTTCCCCTTGCTGCTTTCAATAATTTTTCTTTGTCTTTAATTTTTGCCAGGTTGATAACTGTGTGTGTTGGCGTGTTTCTCCTTGGATTTATCCTGTATGGGACTCTCTTCACTTCCTCAACTTGGTTGGCTATTTCCTTTTCCATGTTAAGGTAGTTTTTTACTATAATCTCTTCAAATATTTTCTCAGGTCCTTTCTCTCTGTCTTCTCCTTCTGGGACCCTATAATGCAAATGTTGTTGTGTTTAATGTTGTTTCAGAGGTCTCTTAGGCTGTCTTCATTTCTTTTCATTCTTTTTTCTTTATTCTGTTCCACAGCAGTGAATTCCACCATTCTGTCTTCCAGGTCACTTTTCTGTTCTTCTGCCTCAGTTATTCTGCTATTGATTCCTTCTAGTGTAGTTTTCATATCAGTTATTGTATTTTCATCTCTGTTTGTTTGTTCTTTAATTCTTCTAGGTCTTTGTTAAACATTTCTTGCATCTTTGCCTCCTCTCTTTATCCGAGGTCCTGGAACACCCTCACTATCATTATTCTGAATTCTTTTTCTGGAAGGTTGCCTATCTCCACTTCATTTAGTTGTTTTTCCTGGGTTTTATCTTGTTTCTTCATCTGTTACAGAGCCCTCTGCCTTTTCATCCTATCTTTCTGTGAATGTGTTTTTGTTCCCCAGGCTGCAGGACTGTAGTTCTTCTTGATCCTGCTGTCTGCCCTCTGGTGGATGAGACTATCTAAGTGGCTTGTCTTGAGTTCCTTTTTAAACAGCAAACAACAGATAACCCAAAGTCTTACATATACTAGAGGCACAAAAAATATTTACTGGGTATCTAATAAACTGATTCCATGATGACCTAAAAATTTACTCCTCTTATCTGTGCCAATATAGTAGTACCTATAAAAAATAGAAATATATCACTAAGTACTATCCACTATGATTAATATAAGATCCCTCAATGGAAAAACAAAAAAAAAGATTCAATTTAATAGTATCTGCAAAAATATTTCCTGTAAATATTAACATAACTTAACTTCTCACCACCCATACACATATATTCACCTCTTATAAAAATAGGAATTAATACATATGTGAGATAATAATCATAACAATATTTTTATGTATTTATTTATCAAACAACCCATACATTGTTAGTATAGACATCGTGCAAAGTTAAAACATATTCAAACATCAAGATCCACATTCAGGGCTTCCCTGGTGATGCAGTGGTTGATAGTCCACCTGCCGATGCAGGGGACGCGGTTTCATGCCCCGGTCTGGGAGGGTCCCACGTGCTGTGGAGCAGCTGAGCCCGTGAGCCATGGCCTCTGGGCCTGCGTGTCCGGAGCCTGTACTCCGCAGCGGGAAAGGCCACGGCAGTAAGAGGCCTGTGTACTGCCAAAAAAAAAAAAAAAAGATCCACATTCAAAAAACATAAAATAACCACCTTTAACCATAAATAAAGTTTAAAAGATTAAACATATACAGAAAATGTGGGAATGAAAGGCAGTCTCTGAAACTCCTAGCCAAAATGCTATAAAGGGCATTTCACTCCTGCTCAGACCCAGAGATCTCTGCTTGGACATTTCTCTTGGACATAGTAACTGAGGCCCTACACACCTTCCTAGCAGCATGCGCTGGCTCTGTTAAACCTGCGTCATATGCGTATGTCCCCAGAGTTTTTAATTTAACTTATTTTATTTATTTTCATAAGGACCTAGGATGGTCCAGACCACAAACGTCCTTGCTGTCACAATTAGAGTTGGTACAAAATTTTCAGTGCTATCTGAAATGACACATACTGTGCATGTTTAATTGGTATCTGAAAGAGAACATACAAAATACATACTTTTTCTATAAACTTTAAATGGCAGAGCTGTTTTTGTCTTCTTTGTCCAGTGATAACTTTAGACACATTTTCCATTGACAATATCATAAATGCCATAAAGTTCTAAGCACTGTGTTCAAGTATAAAAACACATAAAATGCAAAACACACTGTCTTTCGATATATAAAATTAATCGAGAATTGACTACAT
Organism: Globicephala melas; assembly: GCF_963455315.2. NCBI lineage: Eukaryota > Metazoa > Chordata > Mammalia > Artiodactyla > Delphinidae > Globicephala > Globicephala melas. The sequence goes on from NC_083330.1 coordinate 21,578,974, forward strand.
GCAGAAAGGTGAAGAAATCAATTCTAGGTGAAGGCAGAGAAAAGAGCATTATTATGTTATCCTCTTAATTTACACATTACATTCACTTGAAATGCACCACCATTGAATTTTACTTCAGTGCTCTCTCCCAACTCTTTTTGCTTTAAGGGAAAAAATGTGCATGTATATATAATTTTTAAGGTAGAGAGCCCCAAGGGCAGGAAAAATAATGTTTGCCCCTCAAATCTTTCAAAAAAAATTCCTATAGCATCCATGGACTCAGAGATGTTTGCACCTTCTTTTAGTTAATTGAAACATTCTGATAAACCACAGGGTTCTGTCAGAATAAGATTATGAAACAAGGTCCTTTTTCTAGTTGCTGCTGTTGTTACTATTTTTATTGAATAAAATGAAAATTACAGATGTAAGAAAGAAAGAGGAAAGGGGGAGGAGGAAGAAGGGATTTTGTCAAGGAAGAGAGAAAGGAAAGTATAAAGGAAGAATGGGAGAAACAAAAAATGAAAGGAAGGAAAATAAAGAAAATGTATTTTTATTTGAGATTATCTATTCCTTTCAACATTTCCTGTTATGAACTATCATTGGGAAGTAAATAATTTTTAATTCACAATAAAGTCTTTTAATATCAAAATTAGGAAATACCTATGTCATTATGATTTTATCAGGTTAATTAATATTAGCACTCATTCTATTTCCAAGCACTCTACATAAACAATGCAACCACTAAAACTGAATGATAAAACAAAAAAATGTATAATAATAATGCATGACTTTTAAAAATGTCACTTTTTTTTTAAAACTAGAATTGTGTGGATAGCTTATAACAATTAAAAAGTAGTTTCATAACTTCATTTTTATTTATGAAAAATTCAATATGTATAGAAAATGTTAATCTGCATTTTAAAATCCCCCTAAAATCTTCCAAAACTAGCTGCAATAATTTCTTCTTTTTTCTTTAATTTATTTATTTTTGGTTGTGTTGGGCCTTCGTTGCTGTGTGCAGGCTTTTCTCTAGTTGGGGTGAGTGGGGGCTACTCTTTGTTGTGGTATGTGGGCTTCTTATTGTGGTGGCTTCTCTTGTTGCAGAGCACAGGCTCTAGGCACGTGGGCTTCAGTAGTTGTGGCTCACGGGCTTTAAAGCGCAAGCTCAGTAGTTGTGTCACACGGGCTCAGTAGTTGTGGCATGCATGCTCTAGAGCACAGTCTTAGTAGTTGTGGCACACGGGCTTGGTTGCTCCACAGCATGTGAGATCTTCCCGGACCAGGGCTCAAACCTGCATTGGGAGTTGGATTCTTAAGTACTGCACCTCCAGGGAAGCCCAATAATTTCTCATTCTACACATTCTTCTTAGAATGTGACTTAGAAATTCTCTCCATTCAGAGGTTAGGTCAATATTTCCTCTCCTTAAATCTGGACAGGGCTGTGAGGATGAAAGATATGATGCTGTGTGACTTTTGAGGTAAGATCAAAAAAGGCTGATACGTCTTGTTCCTGCTTCTCTTGGGCTTTTGTTCTTAGAATCCTGCCTCTGTGCAGTGAGGAAGACAAAGCAGCCTGTGGAGGGCTGTGAAGAGGACCCAATGGAGCAGAGACACACTGCTCTGTGCCCTGCCCAAATCAAAGGAAATTGATCAAAATAAATTATTGTTGTTTTAAGCCACTACGTTTTGGTGTGGTTTGTTATGCAGAAAGAGATTTCTGGAACACCATTATAGACACAGTTCAGCAACTTCAGTAGAAAGAGAATGTTTTATTCTTTCATTGTCTGTACAATATTCCCAGGAAAGATTCTGAACACATGTTCATGTGTGCCACCATTTTATCAACAAAAAATTGGCTATTTCTGTTTGGGTTACATAAACCTACCACTGTTTCCCAAAAATAATAAAGATGTTCTTAACTTAAAGGTAATCCATATTTTCAAGACCTTGTTTTCATCCAGATAAAATTGTCAGGCTTCATCAGGAGGTTAAGCTACCTAGCTACTGCTGGAAGTTTTATATTATGCTTCCTATGTCTCCAAGAGATTAATTGGTATGTGAGCTTATTAGCAGTAAATTGTTAAGAAATGCTTCCAAATGCAGCCTTGATGGATATTTGAATTAGCCAATTATCATCTACACTATGAACACAGTAATTTATAAATAAGTAGCACAGCACAAACAATTTTAACTTACCACAAATGCCTAAGAAAATATAATTTAATTATCACATATAAATTTATATGGCTATTTAATTCACTGGTCACCACATGAAAGGGCAAAAAGAAGTTAAGCCTAGGAACACTTTTAGAAGTATTAACTTGTGAGTTGGAAAAAATATTATCTATAAGTAAAAGTATTAAATGATAAAAATGTCAACAAATCAATTTCAGGTAGATTAGGATTTAAATATTAAATATTTAAAATATTTAAATATTAAAAAAAACTTTAAAAAATTAATGGGTATCTCAGTCAACTTAGGCTGCCATAACAAAATACTATAGACTAAGGGGTTTAAACAGAAGAAAATTATTTTCTTACAGTTCTAGAGGCTGGAAGTCTGGGGTGAAGGTGCCAGCGGGGTTGGGCTCTGGTGAGAGCTCTCTTCTTGGCTTGCAGATGGTTGCTTTCTTGTTGTATCCTCACATAGCAGAGGAAGAGAAAGAGGAAGAGAGAAAGAGAGAGAGAGAGACAGAGAGAGACAGAGAGAGAGAGAGAGAGACAGAGAGAGAGAGAGAGAGAGGAAACAAGCTCTCTGGTATCTTTTATAAGAGCATTAATCCCATCATAAGGGCCCCACCCTCATCACCTCATCTAAACCTAATTATCTCCCAAAGAACTAATCTCCAAGTACTGTACCATGACTTTGGCAGTTAGTACTTCAATGTATGTATTTGAGGCGGGGGTCCAGGGGGAAAATTCAGTCCATAACAGTGGGAAATATAGGTGAATATCTTTTATACCTGAAGTAGAGAAAGATTTCTTAAACAAGAAACAAAATAATTGACCATAAAATAAAGTTTGATATGCTTAAAAATATTTGTAAGAAGTTTCCTCTCAGGTTTCCCTGGTGGCACAGTGGTTAAGAATCCACCTGCCAATGCAGGGGACATGGGTTTGAGCCCTGGTCCAGGAAGATACCACATGCCATGGAAAAACTAAGCCTGTGCGTCACAACTACTGAGCCTGTGCTCTAGAACCTGCGAGCCACAACTACTGAGCCTGCGTGCTACAACTACTGAAGCCCACGACCTACAGCCTGTGCTCCACAACAAAAGAAGCCCCCGCAATGAGAAGTCCATGCACCACAACGAAGAGTAACCCCCGCTTGCTGCAACTAGAGAAAACCTGCATGCAGCAGTGAAGATCCAATGCAGCCATAAATAAATAAATAAATAAATAAATAAATAAATATTTTTTTTAAAAAAAGAAATGTGACATTTAAGAAAAAAAAGAAGAAGTTTCCTCTCAGCTCTGGATAAAACTCTATCCATACCTTCTTGAGGAATCTCCTAAGACTTAAAGGATCATATTGGGAAGCTTTAACACCTCACTTACACAAATGGACAGATCATCCAGACAGAAATTTAATAAAGAAAACACAAGTTTTAAATGACACAATAGACCAGATAGACTTAAGTGATATTTATAGAACATTCCATCTGAAAACAGCAGATTATACTTTCTTCTCAAGTACACATGGAACATTCTCCAGGAAACGTCACATCTTGGGTCACAAATTAAGCCTCAGTAAATTTAAGAAAATTGAAATCATATCCAGCATCTTTTCTGACCACAACACTATGAGATTAGATATAAATTAACAGGGGAAAAAATGTAAAAAACACAAACACGTGGAGGCTAAACAACACGTTATTAAATAACCAAGAGATCACTGCAGAAATCAAAGAGGAAATCAAAAAGTACCTAGAGACAAATGATAACAAAAATACAATGATCCAAAACCTATGGGATGCAGCAAAAGAAGTTCTAAGAGGGAAGTTTATAGCAATACAATCCTACCTCAAGAAACAAGGAAAATCTCAAATAAACAATCTAACCTTACACCTAAAGGAACTAGAGAAAGAAGAACAAGCAAAACCCAAAGTTAATAGAAGGAAAGAAAATCATAAATATCAGAGCAGAAATAAATAGAAACAAAGAAAACAATAGCAAAGATCAATACATCTAAAAGCTGTTTCTTTGAGAAGATAAACAAAACTGTTAAACCTTTAGCCAGACTCATCAAGAAAAAGAGGGAGAGGACTCAAATCAATAAAATTAGAAATGAAGAAGAAGTTACAATGTACACTACAGAAATACAAAACATCATAAGAGATTACTACAAGCAAGTCTATGCCAATAAAATGGAAAATCTGGAAGAAATTGTCAAATTCTTAGAAAGTTATAACCTTCCAAGACTGAACCAGGAAGAAATAGAAAATATGAACAGACCAATCACAAGTAATGAAATTGAAACTGTGATTAAAAATCTTCCAACAAACAAAATCCAGGACCAGATGGCTTCACAGGTGAATTCTATCAAACATTTAGAGAAGAGCTAACATCCATTCTTCTCAAACTCTTCCAAAAATTGAAGAGGAAGGAACACTCCCAAACTCATCCTATGAGGCCACTATCACCCTGACACAAAAACCGGACAAAGATAGTACAAAATAAGAAAATTACAGACCAGTATCACTGACGAATATAGATGCAAAAATCCTCAACAAAATACTAGCAAACAGAATCCAACAACACATTAAAAGGATGATACACCATGATCAAGTGGGATTTACCTCAGGAATGCAAGGATTCTTCAATATATGCAAATCAATCAATGTGATACACCATATTAACAAACTGAAGGAGAAAAACCATATGATCATCTCAATAGATGCAGAAAAAGCTTTTGACAAAATTCAATACTCATTTATGATAAAAAAAAAAAACCCTCCAGAAAGTGGGCATACAGGGAACTTACTTCAACATAATAAAGGCCATATATGACAAACCCAGAGCCAACATCATTCTAAATGGTGAAAAACTGAAAGCATTTCTTCTAAGATCAGGAACAAGACAAGGTTGTCCACTCTCACCACTATTCAACATAGTTTTGGATGTCCTAGCCACAGCAATCAGAGAAGAAAAAGAAATAAAAGGAATACAAATTGGAAAAGAAGAAGTAAAACTGTCACTGTTTGCAGATAACATGATACTATACATAGAAAATCCTAAAAGATGTCACCAGAAAACTACTAGATCTAATCAATGATTTTGGTAAAGTTGCAGGATACAAAATTAATGCACAGAAATCTCTTGCATTCTAATACACTAACAATGAAAAATCAGAAAGAGAAATTAAGGAAACAATCCCATTCACGATGGCAGCAAAAAGAATAAAATACCTAGGAATAAACCTACCTAAGGAGGTAAAAGACCTGTACTCAGAAAACTATGACACTGATGGAAGAAATCAAATGGAGGAAAGACAGCCTCTTCAATAAGTGGTGCTGGGAAAACTGGACAGCTACATGTAAAAGAATGAAATTAGAACACTCCTTAGCACCATACACAAAAATAAATTCAAAATGGATTTGAGACCTAAATGTAAGACTGGGCACTATAAATCTCTTAGATGAAAACATAGGAAGAACACACTTTGACATAAATCACAGCAAGATCTTTTGTGATACACCTTCTAGAGTAATGGAAATAAAAACAAAAATAAACAAATGGGACCTAATGAAACTTAAAATCTTTTGCACAGCAAAGGACAACCCTCAGAATGGGAGAAAATATTTGCAAATGAATCAACAAAAGATTAATCTCCAAAATATATAAACAGCTCATGCAGCTCAATATTAAAAAAACAAACAACCCAATCCAAAAATGGGCAGAAGACTTAAATAGACATTTCTCCAAAGAAGACACACAGATGGCCAAGAAGCACACGAAAAGCTGCTCAACATCACTAATCATTAGAGAAATGCAAATCAGAACTACAATGAGGTATCACCTCACACCAGTTAGAATGGGCATCATCAGAAAATCTACAAACAACAAATGCTGGAAAGGGTGTGGAGAAAAGGAAACCCTCTTGCACTATTGGTGGGAGCGTAAATTGATACAGCCACTATGGAGAACAGTATAGAGGTTCTTTAAAAAACTAAAAATAGAATTACCATATGACCCAGCCATCCCACTACTGGGCATATACCCTGAGAAAACCACAATTCAAACAGACACATGCACCCCAATGTTCATTGCAGCACTATATACAATAGCCAGGTCATGGAAGCAACCTAAATGCCCATCAACAGAGGAATGGATAAATAAGATGTGGTACATATATATGATGGAATATTACTCAGCCAAAAAAGGAACAAAATTGGGTCATTTGTAGAGAGGTGGATGGACCTAGAGAGTGTCATACAGAGTGAAGTCAGAAAGAGAAAAACAAATGTCGTATATTAACGCATATATGTGGAATCTAAAAAAATGGTACAGATGAACAGGTTTGCAAGGCAGAAATAGAGACACAGATGTAGAGAACAAACCTATGGACACCAAGATGGGAAAGCGGGAGGGGGGGCCGTCAATTGGGAGATTGGGATTGACATATATACACTGATATGCATAAAATAGATAACTATTAAGAACCTGCTGTATAAAGAAAATTAAATTTAAGAAAAGGTAGATAAGCAAAAGACAACAAATTCCCAAAGTTTAAAAAATAAAAGAGCATTAATTCCTTCATAAGGGCCCCACCCTCATCACCTCATCTAAACCTAATTATCTCCCAAAGACCTAATCTCCAAATACTGTATCATCACTTCGGCAGTTAAGATTTCAATATATGTATTTGAGGTGGGGGTGGGGGACATTCAGTCCATGACAGTGGGAAATTTAGGTGAATATGTTTTAGACCTGAAGTAGAGAAAGGTTTCTTAAACAAGAAACAAAATAAGTGACCATAAAGTAAAGTTTGATATGTTTAAAAATATTTTTAAGAAGTTTCCTCTCAGCTCTGGATAAAACTCTACCCATACCTTCTTAAGGAATCTCCTATGACTTAAAGGATCATTTCCTATGAGACCATCTAAGGTGGTAGTTGTTAGATGCTCTCATCTTAAAAATGTGTATTAAAACATCTTTAAAAATGTTGATTTTATTTAATATTTGGGTATTTAACATTCTTAGCAGGAGGATTTTTCAGACTATACACTCAATAATATTGCAAGAAGTGAATGTTCCAAATTTACAAAACATCCGTACAAAACTGTAATGTTAGAAGAAAAAAATTGTAGACCTTGGCTGAAGATGCTGTAAGTTACGATAAAAGGACTAGGTGTTACTTCTTTGGAGAATGGAAGAGTGCATTCTTCATTTTATGTGAGATATTTACATTATGTTAGGTTGGAGCATTTAAGAAAGAGTAATCAAGTGATTATTAACTAAAATTAGGTAGCATATTTCTATTTTTAACTTGATTAGCTAAAATAGTTTTATATTCAGTACCAGAATATGTTCAGAAAAATCAGTATTTAATCACGGATGGTGGATGCTGAAATCCAAATGAAATTTAGGAAAAGTCACTTGGAAATCTGTACTGGAGTCTTGAAAGGTGTCCTAAAAAATATCATCTGATATATCCAACTAAGGTTGTTACAAAAATATTTTAAATTAAATACTATCTTTGGAAATTAATTCATAAGTAACTTAGTAAATATTAGCTGAGTGCCTATGGTAAATCAGTATTAAGTGCCTACAGAAAGGCCATTCTCTGGGTGGGGGTATGGACAGGCAGACAATAAACAAATAAACACAATATAGATGATATGACAATAAGTCCTATGAAGAAGGTATGCTGTTCCATATAGCTGTCACCTTCCATATGTCAGATAAAATGAGAGTCCTTTAACAAAGGTAAGGCTACTCCCTTTGGGCAGCACTGAGGACAGCTGTGCTGTTGCCTTTTGACTGACCCTGAGGCAGCCCTCAGCGGTCAACTAGAATTGCAACAAAAATCAGTGTCAAGTTTCCTATAGACTTGGCACAGTGGGCAGTAGCTTTAGAGTCCAGCCTCAATAAGGAATCAAAATCCATCTTACTAAAAATCAACAGAACTGATCACATTAGATTTTTTTTTTGAGTTTTTTGCAAATACTTAAGGGTGGGGGATGGGAAAAACGTCATTTGAACTCCAAGACTGCAGTCTAACTCCAGTTCAAATAAGAGATGACATTTCATCTTACTTCCCACACCGTCACTATGTGAACTGCAAACTTCAATTCTAGCTAAAATGTCCTTTTATCCAACTAATCAGGAAAGTCAAAAAATTATTTAAATAATATAGAACATTGACAAAAGACAAATTGAGTTATTTTGGAAGTCAATCAGTAAAACAAGCCAAAACTCAGTGAGAAAATGATTGAGTAAAACACAGTAAATAATTTCTTAAATTAAAATGATCAAGAAAACTGCATGCATTTCTCTTCAAAAATATATACTATATATCCCATTATTTTATTTTGTTTTTCTCAAATGTCACTATTTTTAGTATAGACATATTGTTGCATTGTTGCATACCTTTAAATGAGGGAACTTACACGTTTTGTTGATTGCTTTATTTCTTTTTTTCCATCTCTACCCATTCATATAAATTACCTTTCTAAAATATATTTAATTGTGTTTAAACTCCAACCTCTTCTAAATCAATTTTTTAATCAATTTTTTTTAATCTGCTAAAAGGCATTACTCAACTCTCTTTGTAGCCAATAAAGATAGCGAAGCACTTGCTGGGCAATGAAAACTGTACACAAATTAGCAGAAAAATATGCTAAGAAAGTTCTAAGATAAACTATTTCAAGAACAAAATGAAAATCCTAAGATCAATAATTCAGACAGATTTATTGAATCCCTGCTCCTTACACTGATATACTACAAGCAAATGCACTCTATAAGGAATCTTGAAAGATAATGAAGAGAAGGTTTTGATATCTTATATCTCGGGAAATGGTATATTTTTAACTCAGAAAAATTCACACACATTTCTTTTGAAATCTTAGGAAAAGAACTTTCTCTCCGGATGACCCCTGCTTGCAAGTTCCCTACCAGAAATGAATTGTTTGGGAAAATAAATCTTTCAAGTTTGGAAACAGACAATTTGTCCTGGCACACTGACCCTTCTCTAATCGAAATTAGTATGATAAGTTCTCAAAACATTCTTTCCTCAGCCCCACCTCTCACTGTGTTTCAAAAGCACATGGGCACTTTTAGTTTCTAATAATCAAAAGCTAGGAATGGATGAAAAGGGGGGCAAAAACAGACTTCACTATTCTGCTGGATTTTTTTTCCTAATGAGCTTAACATTTCATAATATGGTGTCGATAAAGGAAGATTGCATTGTTGTTGTTGTTTAGAATTAAAAGGACCTCTCTCTCTGCTGACTGCAGGAAGGAATCTCTCTGAAGCATCACACAGTCAGAAGGGTGCCATCCTAGCTACCTGAGTCAGCCACATGAGCTCCATCACCATCTGATTCTTTCTCCTCCTTCCTCAAGTTTTTCAGACAAAGCCTGGGGATCAAAGAGAATCAAGATCCACACTGAAATTACTATATATTTTTTCTAAGTGAGAAATATGCCTTTCCAAACTGTAAAGAGTCCTAAAAAGCAGGGTAAAACCAGGTTACCTTCCCTGTAAGACTTCCCCACAGAGGTGTGCTTTGCTTTTTAGCCTTCACACCACAATAAAAGAGGAAGAAACAAAGTAACTGATGACATAATTTCTAGGCAGAAGATATGAAGATACCTTGTTAGTTTCTTTCCTACTGAGCTGGGTAACAATCTGGATTGCTTTCTTAGGTACTGTTACTCAAAAATAATTAAGACAATCACCCCGGTGAAACTTTCCTTACAAAATACATAAGCCTCTCAAAGATAACAAGAAACAGACTAAGCTTCACCTTTTGTACTTGACTGAACTGAAGAGATGCTACTCATTCAGGTTCCTTAGATATTGTTATTACTGGCTTAAAGAATAGTAAACTTATATTTGTAAATCCAGATTTATCTTGCCTAATGAATGTGAGTCATTAGAATGGTTCATATCTAGAAAGATTTTCTTTGAGAATTTTAAAAGCCACATAAGTAATTTCTATTATAATTATAATTCAATCCTCCTTAAAATTGGGAAATGTTATAAAATAAAAATAAAATCTTGATGTAGAATTTGCAAGTCATTTGCATTTCAGTCCTGTGGGAAAGTCATGACAGTGTTATTTTGCTCATTTTGTGGAATTACGTGACAGGTATTTAGGAAATTATATATACAGGTATGCAGAATTACTTAGACAGGTAACAAAGGTCAAAGTTGGTCTCGAACCCATGTCTTCCACTTGTAAAGCTAGCTCTTTTGCCAAAAATCAGTCTTGAGACCACTTAAATGTCATAATGTCTTATCAAGTACAATAGAAAATTCTTCTTTGAAGGCCTCTAAAACTAGGGTTGTCTCATTTATTATTGGGTTAAACCAATAATAAAGGGGTGAAGGAGGTGAGTGCATAGAGAAGAAAAAAGATTAGAGAAGCTTCCTTTTAGTCCAACAGAAGTTTATCATTTTGACAGTTTCCAAGTGGAGCTGAAATAAAATTAAACGGAGTTGATAAAAGTCACAAGGGTCCAAAAACTAACCAACAACAATAACCACATTCTTAAATGGAGAACAAATGGAATGAAATCTTGAATAAAGTTTTGTTAAAAACTAAAACTAGGGCTTCCCTGGTGGCGCAGTGGTTGAGAGTCCGTCGGCCGATGCAGGGGACACGGGTTCGTGCCCCGGTCCAGGAAGATCCCACACGCTGCGGAGCGGCTGGGTCCGTGAGCCATGGCCGCTGAGCCTGCGCGTCTGGAGCCTGTGCTCCGCAACGGGAGAGGCCACAACAGTGAGAGGCCCGCGTACCGCAAAAAAAAAAAAAGAACTAAACTAAAACTAGAGTGCCTCATGTTTTGAAACGCACTTAATATTGAAATGGAGCAGGACCCCATGGTCCTTGCCCACCATGTCCTCTTCCTGCCTTTTGTCTGTAGAAGAACTTTAGCTAAAGAAAATTTAATCATAGAAGTGAGAAAATGCAGAAATGAAGGAAAACCGTCAAACAAAACCAAATAATAATAGTGTAGTCATTAAGCAAAGTCGAGGACATTTAGTTCCTCCTCAAGGGCTATACATAATATTCTGAGCCCTATCCTTTGAGCTGACTTATAGAAACTGAAACCCCCAGCAGGTGCAAGAAATTAGCTACATGATGCCCAGACTGTAGCCATGACATAAGTGGCCACAATTCCGAGAACTGGCCTCGAAGAAATGGGAACAAACTGACCCTGGAACTGAAGATTAATGGTACTTAAAGCAATCATGATGACACTGATCAGACCACTGCAGGACTAATTTCAAGATGACTGTCAGAGCTGCCTGCTCTGTTTCTGCATGTAGCGCCCTCCCTCCATCTATAAAAGCTCTTGCCCATTGTCAGTGGGGGGAGGTTGGCCTTTGGACAAGAGTCTACCCTCCATGCCATCCCCCCATTGCCAGCCTCAAAAATAAAGCAAACTTTCCTTTCCACCAACCTTGCCTCTTTATTTGCTTTTGAGCAGCGAGCAGACAGACCCCCACTTTGGGTAACAATATGGCCAACCTTATTTTTTAAATCATGTGTTTATTTCAATAAAATTCAGTATGATTTCCACAAACATTTGTATATTCATTTAAAGTCATTGAAACAAAGAAGGAAATTTTGTCAGTACATCTTTTATCTTCTTTCTGATCAGTTATTAACTCACTGTTTTTTTTCAAAAATAGATGATATGTAAAATACTTTGCCTATAAACAATCATTTTAATTTAGGGAACAGTGTCCTTTTATATGTAGCTTAAGTTGAATAATATATTTAAATAATCTTGTGAACTTCTAATGAGTTACTTAATTCCAGTTGTGACAGTGCCAAAAGCTTTAGTAGAGAAACATCAATTTCTAGGACATATTTATTATTTATTGGAAAATTTTTCCAAATATTATAAACTGTATCAATATAATTCAACAAAATTTACAGAATGTGTACTGTTTGCCAAACATTATGCTAAGAACTAGTGATGCTGAATGTCATCAACAGTTAATAATTACCACTGATGATTAATTAGCAATTATTTACACCTATAAGTCACCTGACAGTATATGTTATGATAACTTCTTTCCCCAATCAGCTTAGAATTACAGAGTGAAAATAAAGTGAGTCTGCAAGGAAGGTTCAGTTAGCTATTTTTTAGTATAGTATTTAAATGAAATTAGTTTCTGTTCTTTTATGTTTAGTACTGATTATTAATCATAAAAATGGTTTTGCCACACAACATATCCAAAAAAGATTTCTTCAAATGGAAAAATATACACATTAACATAAATAGCGCCTCTTGCATTCTGTGTTCTAGTTATCAAAACCCATACAAATTACATGATCTCCGCCAGTTTCAGTTTATTCATTTGTAGCACAGGTTTTGTGTCTTTGTGATGAGACAAGCACACCAAGCTGAGTCTTTTTTCCAAATAAACCTTTTTCCACCTGATGAGAAAAAATGAAAATATTTTCATATTTGAAAATAAAAAGGGACAACATTTGCCAGGAATAGGAATTGGAGAAATTGTCATAATTAAAGAGAAAATTATGAACAAAAGTTCAGAGACAAGCTAACAATATAATGTGATAAATACTAGTGAGAGGCCAGGAGTCATTGGGCAATGACAGAAACACCCTATATCTGTGTTTACAATATAGTAGCCACTAGTTGTCATGTTGCTATTGAGAAATTGAAATTTGGCTATGACCATTGAATAACTAATTCTTTTAGCTTATTTTATTTTGATTAATTTCATTATCAATATGAAAACTAATGCTGTATTCAGTTATTAGAAAACCTTTAAGTTTTAAGTATTAAAAATGTTATCTTAGTCATTTCAGTATTCCCTCTTCCCATCATTTCTGTTATATCTGTTAGATGGACATTGTGGAGGGACAGACTGTCAAGGTGTTGAAGCAGAAGTATCTTATACTTACGAATATATATATACAGTTGAACCTTGAACAACCATTTGAACTGCAGGGATCTGCTTATAATCAGATTTTTTTTTGAATAGTAAATACTACAGTTGGTTGTTCCACTAATGGGTAACTGCAGATAGAGAGGAACCTCACAAGGGAGGGTCAAATATAAATTATGCATGGATTTTCGACTATGAAGAGGGTGGGTCCCTCTAACCCCTGAGCAGTTCAAGGGGTCAACTCTTTATCTTTGTAAGGTGTCTTCTAAGATGTCTGTGTATGCATCTGTGCCTCAGTCCACTAATCAATGCTGCATTGTCCCAAACTCCTTCTAGATTTTTATTCTGAGGCTGTTTTCTCTCAGTGATTTCTGGGACATTCACAGCAACACAGCACACTTTCTGAAGCTTATGGGCCACACTGGGCTGTGGAAAATTCTGGGGAACTGTCTGTGGTCATTTGCTACTTAGACATATTACACAGATTTTTTTCTTTATTCCTGTAAATCTGGGTATCTCTGTCGCACAACTGGATTCAAATCCTGGATTCACACTTACTAGCTATGTGACTTTGGCAGATTATCTAACTTTTCTGTATCTGAGTTTATTCATTTTTATAAAAGAATAGCAATAGTACATATCTCATAGGCTGTTTTTTAGGATTTATAAAATTAAATACTTACAAAACTTTTAGAGTTGTGTCTTATACATTGAAACTCTCAACAATTGTCAGGTCTCACATCTTGTTCCCAAGATTCTAAGTTACATGGAATAACAAGTTATTTTTGACTGTTTGAGATTCTCGGTTAAGTTTTGTTTGTTTGTTTCATTCCACCATAGTAAATATTGCTCAGATTTATCTACGGGACATAGTATAAAAATTAATTCTGCCTGTGATTACTTCATGTCAAAATGAATGTCATCAGTCAGTCTCTCACACTTACACACACATTAGGAGCCACCCTCTTAACAGACTTAAAGTTGCAGTTACATGGACAAGATTTAATGTCCTTCAGCTTCCTGTGGAAAAAATCTCTCTTGCTCTATTAACTGCTTTATCTCATGTGGTAGTCATTGTAGGTTACCTGACTCAATTTCTATTTCCAGCCCTTTCTCCCTTGTCTGACTTCATTATAGAGGATGTAAAAGCCAACAATCTAAATCACCATCTTTCCTTTCAGCAAGAGAATAAACCATATGACATAGTGCAGGACAAAGAGGTGTACACAGAAGTCTTCTTGTTCTGTTTCTTCCCCATCTTCATTTTTCTTTTTGGAAGGAAAACAACTGGAGGGCTTCAGGGTCAGGCAACCATTCTATGACCATAAAGGAAAAGTCTTGTAATTTCTCAGGCAATTTGTTTATAATGAGAAGTGAGGAAGAAATAGGAAGAAAATTCCAGGAAGAAGCATTAGCATATGCAATAGATATGGGGCAGAATAAATCATATGCTAAAAATAAAAACTTTCTATTCTCCAAATTCAAAAAAAGATTGTTCTCTGGCCATTGTCCCAAGCTGTGAATTATTAGCCAACAGGAACTGACTTTAAATCTATCCCAATCCAACTGTGATCACGCCTTTGTTTCAGCAACAATGCCTCTGAACACCAACCAATCAGCAACAGGGACACTTTTCTGAAAGCCAATCAGCAACAGTCTCTAGTGCTTACACTTCAGAAAGTCAATCAGCAGCAGCCACAATCGGAAAGCATGTTTCCACAACTGACAGTCAGCCAATGCCTAAAGATTTATGCTTCTGAAAATTCTCCACTTCCAGAACTCCTTGTTTCCTAAAACCCTATAAGATCAGCATTTTCCTTAAGAGACACTGTGCTTTGAAATTGCAACTCTCCCTTGCTTGGCAAAGAATAAACTATGCTTTTTAGGTATTTTGCTTGTTTCAAATATTAAGTGATATCTTGTTTTGATAGTAAGTATAAAATAAGAGAGAGTTCCTGGAGGAACAAATGGAAGATAAACCTGGAAGAATCACTAGCAGACAGGATAGAGTACTTCTTGGCCAAATTTCATAACTTTTAGCTTTGTACCAAGATTAACGATGAGCTGTTGAAGGATTGTCAGTTGGTATGAAGGAGACTATTATGATAAAATTTACATTTATAAAATGTTACTTTAGCTTCAGAGTGAATATGGAATTGGAAACACTAAGTGGAGGCACTTCCGCAGATACATCAGTAACCATTTAGGAAAAGAATTATTGCAGCTTGGATTAGTGAGATATTGGAGGGGATGGAGAAATTTTATCAGATTTGAGAGATAGTTACAAAGTAAAATCAAAAGAACTTGCAAATAGATTAAAGAAAGGATGTAGAGAGATGGAAGTGTTGTGGATGAATCCTTGTTTTTGGATTTTTTGCTACTGAATGGACTGTGGGGCATTCACCCAGATTGGGATCAACAGAAAAGAATCAGGTTAGGAGTAGGAAAAGAAGACCATGAATGTATTTTGAATATAATGAGTTTGCAATGCCTTTGAGAAATTTATGAGAAGATTTCAAGGAGCCATCATAGAATACATGAGTCTGGAGCTCAGAAAAGAGATATAGGCTGAGAAGACAAATGTAGAGGCATCTACCTATGGAACTCCATATATTTCTGGCTTAGAAGAAGATGCATCTGTAAAGGAGAGAGAGAAGAAATATAGAAGGAACAGCCAGAGAGGCGGAGGAAAATCTAGAGAGTTTGGTGTCAGGGAAGTCAAATAGTCTCTCAGGAAGAAGGGAGTAGTCAACAATGTTGAATGCTGCTGAGAGGTCACATACAATGTAACCTGAAAAAGTGGCCCAAGGAATCAGTGCTCTGAAGATCATTTGTGACCTCAGCAAGAGCTATTTTGCTGGATTAATAGGAAAAGGAACGAGATTGGGATTAAAATAAGGAGTAGGAGTTGAGGAAATGGAAATGAAAAATCACAAGAGTAGCCAGTCATGTTAATACATTTCATTGGGAAGATCAAGGACTATCTAGGGAGATACCCAGAAAGGGAAAGAGGAGAGGTTTTTTTGGGGGGATGGGGAGGAGTAAGGGTTTTTTTAAAATGAGAAACTCCCAGTATATAAAATGCATCAAACTTACATTTTCAGTAAACTCTACCTTCTATTAACAGTTACATGGTAGCAAATTCTCATAGGAATGATATTATTTACAAATATATATAGATTCCAACTTAAACTAAAACAGTTCACCTCCAATTAGAATTATTATCAAACAGTAGCCAATTTCACTTTTTTGCATGTTAGTATATTTTAATGTTTTGTTAACCTAAGACTGTTGACTTCTAGTTCATAATGATGTTTCATATCTTAATAAAGTTTTGTTTTTATTTTTTGCTAACTGTTAGAGCTTCCATTAACAAATATATAGAGAAAAGATTTCTGTAGCAGGGGGCAGCTGCATTTAAACATATAGATTAGCATGGGGTAACCAGAAAGAAAATTGTAAAGTGAACTTTAAAGAGATAGAATTGTTATTTTGCTTTTTAAAAATTTCTCCTTGACAACGTTGTTCATTTGTCGTATTGCTATTCTGTGGAAATGTAAGCTAGAGTAAATAACTGCTTTTGACACAGAATATAACTCTACCACACTGCAAATGCTATCATATAATAATGCCAGAAATCTACAAACTGGTAGATAGTGAAAGTAGATTCAATGAATATATAAAATTAAGACCTGAAGAGAGAACAAAGATCAATGTTTACTTGCATAACTAACTGGGAAGAAAGGGCCACCAAAATTTTAGGCACAGAAAGTGTTCATTATCACATTCCAGTGACCACAGATATGCTTCCCCAAGGTAATGAATGGGGGAATCAACAAATGCAGCTGACTGACCAAGGAGTAGCATTAGTTCAATGAGAGGTCATTGCAATGTGTGTCTTTTGAATACTTTGGCAAAGAACATCTGAAGTTCTTCTTTGAGTAAACAAGTGTTTCAGCACAAGGAAAACTGCAAAAGCCCCTTATCCTACTGGCTTTGATGCAGAGAGGTAAACAAGATCAACAGAATGCCAGAAGTACAGGGAACAAAGGATTTTATAACATTCTCCATCCTTTCAGTCCTGTCAGAATTTAAAGAGAAAATTGCATCATACCATTGAAGCTTCCCAATTGGTCTGCCTGCCACTATTGGTAAACCTCAGGGACTCACAAGCAGGGCCCTTTCAACTGGGAAATTAGTGCAGAAAGCCAGCTGGTTATCTGCTCCTGTTTCAGACCTGGTACAAATGTGTCTAACTCCACATAGAAGCATGAATCCCTGAATTTTGTTGCCAAAATTTACTTCTTTCTCATTTTCTAAGTTAATTAATGATAAAACCAATGTCTAACACTTACTGAACATTTACTATGTGCTACTAATTGGGCTCTTTCCTTTCTAAATATTGTCTCATTCATTCTCCTAAACAAGTTATGAGGTTGATAATGATATTTTCCCTATTAGGAAACTGAACCACAAAGTAATTAGTACTTTTTAAAGTGCACACAGACAGAAATATGAATGAGCAGGGTTTAAACTTGGGAGTTTAACCCCAGTATAGAGACTTTAAACCACAAAGGTATGTTTAGCTATGTTTATAGATAAAATTAATTTCATAACCTTATCTTATAGCAATGTTTCCTTTCCATACTGGAATTATATTGAGCACTTTTCCTTTTCAGTTTTAATACTTAAGATTTAATTCCATTAATGTTATTACATATTTATTCTAATCTTTCTACATTTTGTTTTGATGAATTATATATATATTTTGTTTCTTTTATTTTATAAATAAAAACATTTAATCTGCATTTGATTTCACCATTTATAGCTCTAGCATTTTGTTTTTTTACTTTAATTTTTATGTTTAAAATGTGTTTATTATATTTTTGACTTCCCTTTAATATTTAAAATAACTTCTATGGTCGTGTTTCTTCCCATACAGCAGACTAAATGTCTTAAAAGACCTCTTAATAACAACAAGAATAAAATGGAGTAAACATCTTTTAAAAGGCATTGCTAAACTGATACAAAAATAAGGAAAATCCCTTAGGGATAAAAATTAAGAAGAAATAGAAACCAGTGTATGAAACTGAAATTCTAACCATGTGTTTTCTGGCGGTGCTTGTTAATTCCCAGAAGCAATGGGATTGAACATTAAAAAGTCCAAGATCCAGAAGACAAAGCCTTAGGCCTATCCAAAGTCTATAACGAGAATGCAGATCACACAAAGTCAGGACCCTCACGTAAAGCAAAGACTAGAAAAACTGCTTTTGTATTGTTTTGTTTGTGAGGACTTCAGAATAAACTGAAGTCCGCACAATGGCCTACAAGACCCCACATGATCTCACCACCATTACCTCCCCTACCAGTTCTCCCTCACATACATGCTCCAGCCACACTGGCCTCCTTGCTTTTGTTGACCCCATTTTAGTAACTTTGCATTGGCTAACACTTCTGCTTGGAACTTTCTTCTCCCAGGTATCCACATTTTCAATTCCTCATATCTTTAGAATCTTGCTCAAACTTCACCTTCTTAATGACACCTTCCATTGCCACCCATTTTAAAATGATAACAACTTTCCACCACAGCACCACCAATATCCTACACCATACTCAGGCTTTACTGTGCATTTTCTCTTATGTAACACTTCTAGCCTCCAAAGGACTTACTTATATCTATTGTTTACTGCCTGCCTTGTCCCACTATGCTTCATATGGACAAAGATCTTGGGTTTTTTTTCTCTTTTTATTTTTCATTAAAATATCCCAAGTGCCTAAAAAGTACCTGGCTTAGTAGGCAAATTTGCTGAATGAATACTATCAAATAAAGATTTGATAAAATTTGAAAAAGAATAAACTTATCTTTCTAGGACCTAAAAATATAATTAATGAAACTGTAGTATTGACAAGTGAAATAGCAGATCATATAAAGCATAAGGAAAAATTACTTAACTGGAAGCACAATTCAAGTGTAGTAAATTTAAAGAAATTACAAAGACTTAGACAATGAGATGGGGAAAAAAATAGAGGTTAAAATATATGGAGAATAGTAAAAAAGTTGAAGTTTAATTGATGTTCCAGAGAAGAGAACAGAGAGAGAAGGTTAGGCTAAATTTAAATCATATTATGGTTGAGAATTTTCCAGAATTGAGAAAAGACAGGTATCTTTCAAGTCAGGAAACCAAATAAATTCCAAGAAAAAACAAAACAAAACAAACAAACAAAAAAAACACATGGGCATATGAATAATAAGCGCAGAAAAGATAAAAAGAAGTTTTAACAAGAAGCCTAAAACTACTAGATTACCACAAATAATAACAATGGTAGCTTCTCAATAGCAATAATAGCAGCTACAACACAATGAAGAAAATATCTTCAAAATGTAAGGAAAGGAGGGCTTCCCTGGTGGTGCAGTGGTTGAGAATCTGCCTGTCGATGCAGGGGACACGGGTTTGTGCCCCGGCCCGGGGAGATCCCACATGCCGCGGAGCGGCTGGGCCTGTGAGTCATGGCCGCTGAGCCTGCGCGTCCGGAGCCTGTGCTCTGCAACGTGAGAGGCCACAACAGTGAGAGGCCCGCGCACCGCAAAAAAAAAAAAAAAAAAAAAAGTAAGGAAAGGATAAATTCTAAGTATATCTTACAGTCCACTGAGGTGAACTGTCATTAAAGAACGAATGTGAAAATAAAGACCCTTTCAGGGAAGCAAAAACAGAAAATTCACCAATAAGAGGCCTTATCAAGAGGATTTCTGAAGAATGAAATTTCAGACGGAGGAAAATAATTCCAGGAGGAAGTTGTAATATTACAGAAGTTTAATGAGTAAAGAAATTGGTAAACATCTGTGTAAATCTAAACATATATTTACTTTATAACATGGTAACAGTAATTTTGAATATAGGAATTCATAAAATAAGGTAGAACTAAATATTTGACAATATAAGTGAAAGAAAATTATAGGAGTTAAAGCATTCAAAGTCATTGTATTATTTAGGAAGAGATGTCAGTTAACTCTAGACATGAACTGTGTTAATTTGGATTCTGTGGAAGCAGAGCCTAAGACATTGATTCTTATAAAGTGATTTGAGGGAGTGCTATACACTTAAAAGTTCAGCAGCACACTGTTTGTATGTCATATCTCAAAATAAAGAGTAAAAAAGGGAAAGAAAAGGAAAAGAATAAAACAGAAAGAAAAACTGTGGAGGCAACTAATATGGTACTTAGAAGTAAACACATTGCTTAAATGCTTATATTAGAAAAAAAAAGAGAAACATCAATAATGTATCTAACTTAAGTTCAGAAAATACAACCACGCTGATCTATAGTAGCAGAAGGAAGGGAGTGATAACGACAGGAGTAGAAATTACAGAAACAAAACAGGGAAATAATTCAATATAAGGCAACAATAAAATGAAAATGTTTTTCTTTGCATAAATTAATAAGATACACAAAATTTTGCCAGTTTGAGTAAAATAAATAAATTAAATAAATGAGATAATGCCCCTTCCCAAGCTGGAATATTAATACAGACTAAGAAGTTATTTAAAATAGTTAAAATGTTAATATTTTTATGTCAAAACATTTTAAAAGAGAGAATGTAGTGTCTCAGGTAATGCCTTTTAAAAATTCTCAACAGTCATGCAAAAGATGATCAACTACCACTAGGGAAAATCACACTCCCTCCCCTTTCCCAGAACCCTCCTACTATGGGAAGGAAAAGACTTAAATCATTGGAGGAGGGGCAATATTATATCTTCTTGTCCTAAGGACCATGCAACATGGTTGAAGCAAATATATGTATCTGCACTTTGGGGAGAGATAGGAAATAGGGAAATCTCCTTCCCACTCTCAAGAACCAAGCAAAGATCCACTGCTTCTGGGGAAGGGCAAAAATAGAAGCTGTATGTCACTAGAGGAGGGGCAGAAAACCTCTTGGGCTTAGAATCCTGATATTATAAATACATTGCAGAGCAGATACCTGCTACCACTTGTGAAAGGGCAGAAACTGTCTCACCTAAGATTCCCACAGATCACAAAGACAAGGCACAGTGTGGCTGCCTTGTGAAAGAAGGGGAATATAGGAATTCTGAAAAAGCCTAAGCACACAGTCACTGCCTAAGACAGAGATGACAACATGAACCAAGAAGCCCTCCTCCCCCACCAGAATTCTAGGACCAAGTTAAAAGACTAAAGGCCTACCTACCTGTCAGAAGGGAGAGACCCTTCTGCAGGGCAGTCAGTCTTGGGGAACCACAGAAAACAGAGGATAGAGAGGGAACACTGAGAGAATCCTCTGGCACCAAACGACCCTCACTAAATGTAAGGTAGTAGCAACCCACTGTTTAATTAAACGAGGAGGCCATTAGGCTAGGTTGACTCTAATGCCACGAGAGCTTACCTAAGCAAACAAAAATCTAAGTCTGTAAATGTCTCAAAGTTGTTAAATAGGCTTTCATCTATAGTCAATCAATAATTTTATTGCTTTGCTTCTGCCTTTTCTATATCAAAGTCTCTCCGGAGCTCCTGTAGGTGGAGCACTCACTACTTCTGACTTGGCGCTACCTGATTTTAATTGATTTTTGCTCAAAATAGACTCTTAAAATTTTTAATATGTCTCAGTTTATCTTTTAACACTACCACTGAAGGAATTTGAATCCTGTGGTGGATTCTGGGTAAAAATAGCAACAATCAAACTCAAACCAAGTTCAACTACTGATTACATAGAATTAAATCACACAGAACCTAAAAAAAAGCTTGTCCATATCAAATCATAAATAATATTTATTTGTCTCCACAGTCATTCTACATACAATGCAAATGTAAAGTTTTTAAAAAGCCAGAATATAATGACCCATCATCTAGTGATAAAGCAATCACCAAAGGTAGATTCAGTAATGACACAGATGTTGGAATTATCAGACGACATTAAAATAACTATTACTACAAAATTTTATGTATTAAATATATGTTAGCACAATAATTATTTTCAAAAACAGAAAAAGAGCAATTAAAATAATTAATAATAATAATTAAAACTAAAAATATAATGTTTTAGTAGAAAAGATGAACAACATGCATGAATGTATAATGAGTTTCAGCAGAGTTGGAAACTATAAAATAAAAGTTAAATGGAAATGCTAGGAATTTGTAAAATTCATCTAAATTTATCTAAATCAGAGATAAAGAATTCCTTTGGCAGATTTATGAGAAAAGTGAACACAGTTAAGTGAACACACATTGTTACATGAAGATGCAACAATGGAAATTAACTAAAATGAAAAATAAAGAGACAGAGGAGAGAGAAATAGACCTGAAGAGCTCTGAGACAAAAACAAATGATCTGACATACAAGAAATTAGAGTTCCAGGAGAAGAGACAGAAAATGGGCCAGAAGAAATAGTTGAAGAGAGCTGTGAATTTTCCAAAACTAATGGAAGACATCAACCATCCAAGAACCTCAGAGAACCCCAAAAGTAGGATAAACACACACACACACACACGCACATGCACACACACACAGACACACACATCCAGAGTCAAATCAAAGATCAAGAGGAAATCCTGAAAGCAGCCAGAAAAGAAAGAAATATTACACAAAGATGAACAAAGGTAAAAGCTAAGAATCCTTGTCAGAAACCACACAAGTCAGAAGATAATGGAGTGATACTTTAAAGTGTTTAAAGAAAACAAACAAACAAAAAATGTTTAGCCAAAGATTCTATACCCAATGGGAAAAAAAACTTTAAAACTTAGGGTAGAATAAAATATTTTAGAAAAATCTGAGAGAATCCATTGCAAGTGGATTTGTAATAAAAAAAAATTAAAGTTCTTTAGACAAAATAATTATGATACCAGTTGAAAAAGTTGAATTAACACAAATAAATGAAGAACACTAGAAATGATTTTTTAAAATGAATTACTTAATTTCTGATTTTTTAATCAGTTTAAAATAATTTGTTGTGTACAGGTAAACTGCTAACCATTTATTATGAGGTTTATAATATACTTAGAAGCAAGATGTATGGCAAGATGTATGGCAAGATGTATGGTACAATGGATTAAATGAAGGAAATATAAGTATATTCATAGTATATGTGAAGTGGTATATCATTTGATAAGATAAAGATGCATATTGGAAACTCTGGAACAACCACTAAATAAATAAATAAATAAATCTAATGAACAAGTGGTGGAGATAAAATAGAATAGTAAAAAAAAAAATTCTTAATTCAAAATAAGGAAGGGAAAGAAGGGGGAAAGTAAGAACAGTTGGAAGATTCAGAAAGTAACTAGCAAGATGGGAGACTTAAATCTAACAATATGGATGATTTTATTAAATATAAAGGTTGACACAAACCAATTTAAAGGCAGAGATTGCCATGTCAAGACTTCACTCTTTGCTGATTACAAGAAAGGAATACAAACATAAATGTATAACTACATTGAGTGTAAAAAGAAATATATGTATACTTTTACTATAATGTGATACCACCTCAGCCCTAACTAATATTTTTACCTAATGTCAAAAATATTTTTCCAACTAACTAAAAGTAAAACTTAGTGTACAAAAGGATTGCTTGTAAATAAATATGTAAATAGTTCTGTGACTAACTCATTGTTTTACATTTGGTACATTTGTTTCTGCTAATAAATTTAACTTTCTCACTTTTCTGCTTGTTTGTTCAGTCTGGATTAAAATTAGACTTTCAAAATAAACTGTAAATAGTTTTGTTTCCTCTTTAAAAAGTGTGTGTGTATATATATTTAAATATATATATATATATTTCAAAACTAGGAATGTTATCAGATGTAAAGATGAACATTACAACATGATAAAGGAGCTAATTCATCAGAAGCACATAATCTGCCTCTGCCCCTAACAAAAGAACTCTAAGGTATATAAAACATATACTGATAGCTCTAAAAGTAGAAACAGGCAAATCCACAATGTTAATTGAAAAGTTCAACCCTTTTTTATTTAGTAATTGTTATACAACATATGCAGAAAATCAGTAAGATTGTAGAAGATCCGAACACTGCTATTGTGAAATTGACCTAATCGACATTTATAAGGCAACTACCTAAGAACAATATAATACAACTTTCCACATGGAACATTGACCAAAGTAGACTAAATTCTAGCCCATAAAATAAATTTCTAACAATCGAACTCAAAGAAAGAAGATTTTCTGACCACAAAATACTTAAATAAGAAATCAATAACAGAAAGATAACTGAAAAAATCTTCAAATATTTTGAAATTAAAGAAAAGCAAATTAAACCCAAACTAAACAGAAGGAAATAATAAAGAGTACAAGCCAATGAACTTGAAAATATAATAACAAAAAAAGAAAATCAATAAAACAAAATGTTGTCTTATAAAAAACTGATGAATCCTTATATAGACTGGCCAAAGAGAAAGAGAGAGAATACACCAATTAACAACATCAGGAATGAACATGGGGCATCACTACTGATCCCACAGACATTAAATTTTGCTCCTCATTTTATTGCACTTCTCAGATGATGCATTTTTTACACGTTGAAGTTTTATGGCAACCCTGAATCAAGCAAGTCTATTGAGACTATTTTTCCAACAGCATTTGCTCACTTCATGTCTCTGTCACATTTTAGTAATTATCACAATATTTCAAACTTTTTCATTATTGTTATATTTGTTATGGTGATATGTGAACAGTGATCTTTGGTGTTACTACCATGACTTGCTAAAGGCTCAAATGATGGCTAGCATTTTTTAGCAATAAAGTATTTTTTAATTAAGGTGTGTACATTTTTTTAGACATAATGCTATTACATATGTAATAAGCTACAATATAGTATAAACATAATTTTTACATGCACTGGGAAACCAACAATTTTGTGACTTACTTTACTGCAATGTTCACTTTATTGTAGTGGTCTGGAACAAAACACACAATATTTCTAAGGTATGCCTGTACTGTGAACAACACTGTGGCCGTAAGATCAACAACTTGGATCAGCACACTTTTCCTATAATGCATCAGGAAGTAAATATCTTAGACTTTGGGGGTCCCTATTGGAACTACTCAATTCTGCAGTCATAGCATTAAGCTGCTCTAGTTATTACTATTTACTTACTAGTAAACAAGTGAATCCCTTTTCCCTAGGATAAGAAAAGGGACAAAGATGTCCACTTTCACCACTCCTATTCAACATTTTACTATAGGTCTTAGACAATTCAATAAAACAGAAAAATGAGAAAGTAATAAGCATAGGAACTGGAAAGGAAGAAATAGAACTGTCTTTTTATTTAAAGATGATATTATTTTCTATAGAAAAAAATTCCAAAGAATCTACAAAAACAGCTACTAGAATTACTAAGTGGTTTAGAAAGGTGAGAGGAAAACAAGGTGAATACACAAAAATCAAATGCATATCTATATATTAACTATGAACAATTTGTAAATTAAATTTTAAAATGCCATTTACAGCAATGTCAAATACCTGAAATAGTTAAGGATAACAAAATATATGCAAAACTTTTTATACCAAAATCTTGATGAGAGAAATTAAAGACTTACAGAGGTGAAGAGAGATACTATATTCTTGGGTTGGAAGACATTGTTTACATGTGAACTCTTTCTAAGTGTATCTATGGATTCAAAGAAATATCAATCAAAATCCCATATAACATTTTTTTGAAGAAATACTTAAAATAGGTAAAATATTTCTAAAAGAGAAGTTTGAGGACACATACTAGTTGATCTCGAAACTTGCCATGAAGTTAAAATGATCAAGAAAATGCAATAGGTTATATACATCGATCAATGTAATAGAATAGTTTCCAAGTAGACCGATGTGTGTATAGTCAATTGATTTGACAAAGATATCAAACTAATTCAAAGGAGCAAGGGTAGTCTTTCCAAAAACTGTGCTGGAACAATTAGACATCCATATGCAAAAAATAAGATAAATAAAATAACCATCAACACTTACTTTTTTACCATATAAAAAACTAACTTGAAATGGATCATATACTTTACTAATAAATAATAAAAAAAATTGTTGGTAAGTTAAACTTAATAAAATTTGAAAATTCTGATCTTTGAAAGACCACTGTTAAGAAAATGGAAAGATAAGACACTTACTGGGAGAAAATATTTACAAAACATATATCTATCTATTAAATAACTTTGATTTAAAATATATAAACATTTACCACAATAATAAACAAACAACACAATTTTTTAAATGGGTAAAATATTTCAACAGATATTTCACCAAAGATGAAATGTGAGTGGCAGATAATCGCCTTAAAATATGCTTAAAATAATTTTACTCATTAAGAAAATTTCTATTGAAACCACAATGAGATACCACTACACAACTTCTAAAATAGCTTAAAAAAACAAACACACAAAGGAAAAACAAGTGATACAAAGAGTTTACAAAGATGAAGTGCAGCTGGAATACATACATTTCTGGTGGAAATGCAAAATGTAACACTTTGGGAAAGAGTTTGGCTGTTTCTTCTAAAGAGAGACATAGGGAATTCCCTGGAGGTCCAGTGGTTAGGACTTTGCACTTTCACTGCCAAGGGCGTGGGTTCAAACCCTGGTCGGGGAGCTAAGACCCCGCAAGACAAGCAGTGCAGCCATAAATAAATAAATAAAAGTTAAACATATGATCCAGCAATCTAAGCCCTGGGTATTTACCAAAGAAAACTAAAAACACAGGTCTCCACAAATGTTTAGAGCAGATTTCTTCATAGTAGCCAAAATCTAGAATGAAGCCAAACATCCATCGACAGGTAAATATATAGATAAATAACACATGGCACATCCATACGATAAGATTCTCAGCAATGAGACAGAGTTAAACGAGCAATAAATAGAACCAAAGTACTGATATATGCAACAATATGGATCAACCTCAAAAACACTATTGTAGGTGAGAGAAGCCAGATACAAAACTCTAAGTACTATGTGATTCTATTTGTATGACATTTTATAGAAGGCAAAACTACTGTATAGGGGTTGAAAGCAGATAAGCGGTTTCCAGGATCTGGGGCTGAAGGAGTCAATCAGCGTTGCCTGGTTTTGAACTTTATATGAATGGAATAATATAGTATATCTTTTTTCAGGTCTGGCTCCTTTTGGTCAGCAGTACATTTGTGATCTTCCTCCATATTCTTGTACAGAGATGTCATTTGTTCATTCTCATTTTTATAGTATTCTATGCATAACTATGCAATGATTTACTTATCAAATTGACTGCTGGTGTCACACTCACATTTTAAAATTACAACATAATAGCCTAATTGGCTAAAATTCTTTTTTAGTTAGATTCTTGAAATTCTTATTTTTAAATTCTTATTTAAGTCTTAGTTAAGCCCTACAAAATCTAAATGGGATTTTCCTTACAAAGTCACCTCTTAAGCAGACATTAAAACTCAGTATATATCCATACCATGCATTGATTTCTTTACTGAAAAATCCCCTTTATCATTTGGTCAGTTTGGGTTTACCCCCAAATATTATCACATCTGATTTGCCACTACCTACCCACTCCTAGCTTTTCCCCTATCAATGGAACTTCTTTCTTCTTCATGGATTTTCTAATTTAGAGCTGGAGATACTATCACCCTTCCCATTATGACAGTCAATAATTTCAGAACATTTGTCTCTTAGATTATGGTAGTCTTGGCCTTCTCCCCAAACATCATCAAGATACTCCCTGAAGGAAAAGAAAGAGGAGTGTTGGCTCTCAGTTCACACACAGTTTAGATGATAAGGGATTCTGCCCCAAACAATGACCATAATTAACTAGGGTAGCTGAGATAGAAGGCAAAACCTGTGAGTACATTACCTTCAATTACTGTGGTAGATGGAGCCACAGGTATATGAGTTAATTTTAAATGAAGAGGTTCTGGCAGGAGTGTGTTTCTGAGTCTCAGAAACCTGCACACATCAAGGTAACAAGGATAGGTTTAAACTTGGTTGAGTATTGAGTTTTTGCATTTTATTGTTGCAGTGAAAATCATGTCATGAATACTCCATTTATTTCTCTACATAAGGATGTTCCTAATTAATCTGTTATTCAAAAGCCACCAGTATTATATTAGTAACTGCAATATTTCATGACACTGACTAAAGCCCAGAAGCAGGTTCCTGTGGCCCAATTAATTTTTTTAAAACCTTTTACTCAGCGGGATGCTGCCTACCTGGATCTTTGAATGAAAGGATATTAATGAAGCTGCAATGCAGATGATTATATTGAAAGTGACGAAGAATTTATTAGGAAGACAGCCATCACAGGCTGTACAGTATATGAGGCAGAAAACTGCTAAAAGTAATGACAGAGTATAGTTTAGGCAAGTAATGGGCAGTAGTGCTACAAAAGGAGAGCTTGGAGATATATTATTTAGTAATAAAGTTCCCATAAAAATTGAAATATGAGGTGGAAAGATTAACATGGTCATACAAGTCATCTTTAATGTTCATAGCCAAGTTCTGGCTTTTAGAAAGAGTAAACTGAATTTATGCTTGTGACAATATGTAATTCAAAACGCTTATTTATACATTTCATGCAAATGACTGCAGACCTTTGGTTTGCAGTTACCAAAGTAATGTTTAGTAGCATTTAAATTTATTACATTAACATTGGATCAGGAGCTGTATTTCTACCTGTCAAATGACTAACATTTGTAGGTCATATCATCAATAAATAGACCGCAGTTCACAGACCCCTGCACTGCTAGTCCCAAATCTATGAACAAAAGATTTTACATTTTGTTTTTCCACCTTAAACTGAATATAGATGTGTTCTCATTTACTCCATCATAATATTCTAATATTATTGACACAAACCTTTTGGTCTTCTGGTATGTTTGCTTCCACGAAGGGGATGCATAGTGCTCTAATTAAGAGCAAGGGCTTTTGATGGAAGTAGACCTATGTGAAAACCCTAATAGCCAATTACCAGCTGGGTGACCTTAGTTAAATGACTTTATAACTCTGGTCTCATTTTTCTCATCTATAATAGGGACATCATAATACCAGTCTCATGGAATTATTATAATAATTCAATAAAGTATACAAAAATGTATCTAGCCTATGGTAACTAACTCAATTATTATCATCATAATTATCATTATCAATACATTCTGGGAGTTTCCATAATAGAAAGTGGCATCAAAATTCTTGAAGGAGAGGCAAAACATACCTTATTCTTCACATATTCTCATCTCAGCTTCATTTCTAAAGTTAAAGGTCTGAAGGTTAACTTGTGTCTAATGAGGTATGTAAGTAAATTGACAACCATTTGGATTTAACACAAATGTTTTATAAAAATGCTTGTCTTTTATGATTTCTTAGAAATGGATATAAAATTGGGGCTGTAGAATAAAACTAAACTGAATTTTGAGAAAACATAAATATTTACAAAACATTTTATTCTGAATTTGAACCTTTCCTATTTCATGTCAATCACATAAAGAACGGGAATAAGATTTCCATTTTAAACACAGTAGTAACAGAGGCCTTAATAAGAAAATGGCATCTGAGTAAAGGCCTGATAAAAGTGAATATATAAGCCATATGAAACTCAGAGGAGAGATTTCAGGTAAAGGGAATACCAGTGCAAACACCCTAAGATGCAAACAGAGGCATAGCAAAGGAGGGTGTGGTCAGTGGAAGTAGTTCACCATGGTTGTAGTCAATAAGGTGTGCACTGTCTACAGAAAATCTTAAATCAATAATAAGACTGATTAAATGTTTATTATCTTCATGAACTGACAAGTGTAAACAATATCAGTGATAAAATACTCCTCCCTAAAAAAAAAAAAATAGTCTATTGATCTAAGATCTAAACAACTGCTGTGGTTTCTATCGAGCTCAATGGCCTGCTGCCACTGGCCCATCTTTGGAAACATACCAAGAAAGAACAGCACGGGACAAGTGTGTCTGGATCAGATTGAATGGGAACAGGAGCTGTAGATGTGTGGGTCAATGATCAATAGCGTGCCTAGAATATGTACGGCTTTGTAAGCTCTGTTTGGACTTGAGCTTTTACTCTACGTGATGGAAAGCCATTGGATGGGTTAGAGTAGAGGGTTTTCAAGATATTACTCATACGGGCTTCCCTGGTGGCGCAGTGGTTAAGAGTCTGCCTGCCGATGCAGGGGACATGGGTTCATGCCCCAGTTCGCGAAGATCCCACATGCCACAGAGCGGCTGGGCCCGTGAGCCATGGCCGCTGAGCCTGCGCGTCCGGAGCCTGTGCTCCGCAACGGGAGAGGCCACAACAGTGAGAGGCCCGCGTACCGCAATAAAAAAAAAAAAAAAGATATTACTCATGTTTTCAACACACTGATTGCAGTATTGAAAATAGACTTCGGGAGGGGAATGTGATAGTTATGAAAGAGAAAACTAAACTAGATGGTGATTGTTCTCACTACATCCTATTCACGCCACTGGTGAAGGATGAGTCCCATACCCTAAATAGTACAAAATGGCTGAAGATATGACATTCAACTCTGAACAGACGAGATTGACAGCAGTTTATTAGTCAAACATACTCATAACCTGGGAGAGGAGGATTCCACACACTATGCAGGGCAGCACAAGAGTTACACTTGGGATAAGAGTGAATCAGCAGGGGCTGTTGAAGGCAGGCTTTGTAGTAACCAGAGACAAGTGGACCACCCCCATCCCAGTTCACATCTTGAGGATGTGACTGGTTTGTCTGAATAATTTTGCAGACTGACAGAGGAGTAAAATATATTAGGTTCAGATCCAGATGTGGTACTGATGGTCTGGTTAACAGGGGAACTACCTGGGTGTGAAGTCTTTCCCACTGAGCATGGAGCATATTAGCAAAAGCAGAGGAACTCACAGATAAGCCTCTGGGGTTCTGTGATACTCAAAGATGTCAAGGAATACAGTGATAGCTTGGGATAGAAGTAGAATTGGTGAAATTAGTAAGAAAAGAATTGATGCAGAATATATTTTGAAGGTAGAGCCAACAAGAATTGTGGAAGAATGGATGTGGAATTTGAAAGAGAGGAGTCAAATATGACACTAAAGTGTCTGACTCTAGCAAATGAAAAGATAGTGTCAATTACTGAGAAGGAAAACTATAGGAGTAGTAGTTTACACTTTATCCATACAATTAAAAACTATGTAGATGTACAAAACATAAACTTTTAATGTACTTATATGGAAATATCTCAAAATATAGTAAGTGAAAAAGCAAGGTACGTGGTATCCAATATAGCATTTAGGATTCGTGTTTAAAAAGGGAGAGAAAAAAAATAGATATTTGCACTTGCCAGTACACACATTTTAAAAAATTATATGAAGTGTGTAGGAAGCAAAAAACAAGTAATAATAAGAGTTACCTGTTGGAAAGAGAGGATAGAAATTAATTGGGCAGAGACTGGGAGCAAAAGAGGAATATATTCACTATAGTTTATGGTTTCTGATGTTTGTAAAATGTGAATGTATTTTTTAGACAAAAGAGATATAGGGAGAAATTCTGTTTTAAAAATGTGTATAGCTGACAGTCCCTGATACTGTATCTCCACATATATACCACTGTCTATTGAAGAAACAATAATAAAAGAAAAAGACAAAAATAAGAAATAGATGAAGGAGGAGGAAAATAAGAAAAGCAATTACAATAATTATAACAAAACCAATAACATATTAAAACTTAAGACTAAGGAAAAAGGCAGAAACTGATTACTGAATTATAAATATGGCAACCCATTACCTATTGCCATAATTTGGAGATGGAGCCCCAGTAACATGACTGATAAAATCAGACTCTGAAGTAAAATTATTAGCTCATCATGTTTTGTCCTGAAAGATGATCACCTTTTAAAAAAAAGAAATAAGGCTTATATCACATGGGGGTTTGATAAATGTTTAACAAACTATTGGGGAATGTTAATTGCAGCTGCATGGCTGATTAGTAATATGAAAATGTACATACTTTCGTTGTGGCTGATTTCAAATTACCAACATGACCTCATATTTCTTTGCTGCTCTTTCTTTCTTTATGTAGATACAAGTTTCAGACCTTAATCATTTTCCTTCTTTCTGAAGAACTTCATTTACCACTTCTTTCAAGGCAGGTTTATTGGCTACAAATTTCCCCAATTTTTGTTTTTCTGTGAAAATTATTTATCTTTCATTTTTGTAGGATAATTTTTCTGGGTACAGAATTCTAGATCATTGGGTTCTTTCTCTCAAAAGTTTAAATATTTCACTCCAGTCTCTTCTTGCTTGCATGGTTTCTGAATAAAAGTTCTATATAAGTCTTATCTTGTCCTTCTATAGGTAAGGTGTTTTTCTCTTTTGCTTCTTTGAAGATTTTCTCTGTCTTTAATTTTATGAAGTTTGAATATAATATGCCTAGCTTTTTTTTTTTTTTTAATTTATTCTTCTTTCTGTTCTGAGTTTCCTGGATTTGTGGTGTGGTGTCTATCATTAATGTCAGGAAGTTCTCAGTCATTATTGCTTCAAACATTTCTTCCATCCCTTTCTTCCTCTGCCATCTGGTATCCCCATTATGCATAGGTTACACCTTTTGTAATTGTCCCTCAGCTCTTGCATATTCTGTTCTGTCTTTTTCATTATTTTTTCTCTTTGCTTTTAAATTTTGAAAGTTTCTGTTGACATTTCTTCAAACTTGCTGATACTTTCCTCAGCTGTGCCCAGTCTATTGATGAGTCTATCAAAGGCACACTTCAGTTCTGTTACAGTGTTTTTGACTTCTAGCATTTCCTTTTGATTCTTCCTTAGAGTTTCCATCTGTCTGCTTACATTATGCATCCATCTTTGCATGTTGTCCACTTTTCCCATTAGAGCCCTTACCGTATTTATTAGTTATTTTAAATTCCCTGTCTGATAATACCAACATCTCTGCCAAATATGAGTCTAGTTCTGATATTTGCTCATCTTATTATGCTGTGTTTTTTTATTGTTTTTTTTTTTGTTTTTTTCTTGTAGTACTTCTTGTAATTTTTGTTAAAGGCTGGAAATGATGTACTGGGTAAAAGGAACTGAGATAAATTGGCCTCTAGTGTGAGGTTTTATGTTTACCTGACTGGGATTTAGGTTGTGCTTACTGCTTGCTGTAGCTGTAGGAGTGAGAGGTTAAAATTTCCTCTGATATCCTTGTTTTTGTCACTCCTGTAATCTTCAGGTTTCCTTAGATACTTCTTAAATAAGGTCTGAGACATGCAGTTCTTTCACTTGTATTTCCTGTTATTATACAGGAGTTTTAATGATGTGGTGGTAAGGTGTGTGGGAGAGGAAGTGTTCTATGGCTGTATGGTAAGGTCTTGGTCTTTCGGTGAGTCTGTGTCCCTGCCTATGACTTTCAGTGTTTTTTCTCCCTCTTAGGTCGAACAGGAAGCCTAGAGAGCGCTGCAGGTGGGTGTTCTCTATTTGGTCACACATTGTTCTCATTCTTTCCTTTAATTCTTTATATATGCTTTCCCTTTAGTTATTTTTTTTTAACATATATATTATAGCTTCTTGTTGACTACATTTTTCCTATGTGAGCACCATACTTTCTCGTTATTTTACATATCTCATAATTTGTATTGAAAGCTTTAGAGTTTCATTAATGTATCAGTTTTGGAAATCAGAACTTCCACTCAAAGTTTGTTGTTATAGCTGTTTGTTTTTAATGACTTTCTTGTACTAATTCTATAATGTATATATTACTTTCCTGTTTGGTCACTGGAGTCACTACTCAATTAGCTAATGGTCAGCTAATGATTGAACAGATTTCTTTAAATATCTTTAAATATTGCAACTTTCACCAAGGGTCTCTGTATGTGTATGGGGCATATCTTTAACTCTTAGGCAGACATTTTCTAACTCCACCTTAGACTTCACTTCTGTTTTTGCAGAATTTCCAGGTCAGGTGAAAGGAGAGCTTAGGGCCTTCTGGGGCCTTCCTCAGCATATACACAGCCTTTGTGCGCACAGGCCTATGCATACAAAGTGATCTTCTCATTTTCCCGAAATATATTGAAGTTTTTCAAAGCCTCTGGTTGTTAGGAGATCACCGACTGAAACCACCCACTTTGGCCAGGGCCAGTTACCTGAGTTGTCTCACAACAGGAGGTCCAGATAAGCAACACGGTGCTGAAAATTAACCGGGAGAATTCGGGAGGGGTCAAAAGAGGGAGGAGACAGCCAACCTCCCAGAATCCTTCATGCTGGAATCCATCTTGGCTGAGAGACGCTCGTGCCACCAGGTAGGACCCTGAGTCAGACTATGGGCCAAGCAAGATGATTGGTCAGAGGCAACCCAGAAAGTAACCCTACTACCATAAAACCTGAGACTGCAAGCCACATGGCAGAGCAGTTCTCCTAGTTTCCCCTACCCTGTTGCTCTCTGCCCAGTGCCCCTTTCCAATACTAAAGTCTCTTGTTTTGTCAGCACATGTGTCTCCTCAGACAATTCATTTCTGAGTGTTAGACAAGAGCCCACTCTCAGGCCCTGGTAGGGGTTTCCCTTCCTGCAACGTTTTGACATCTTATTCCCCAGTTTTTCCTTTTAGGTTGTTTGGTGAACTTCTTATTAGTCCCAATGTTACTTCAGACAGACTGACATTAAACAATTGTCATTAATTTTTCTTGAAAATTTCCCTGTAGATAGGCTTGTTCATACAAGGTAAGGACTCTGTCAGATCAAATCAAGACATGAGAATAGAGCTTTTCATAGACCTGCCAGGTAAGTCAAAGAGTAATAATTCTATGTGTGGAGGGCTTTTGGGATACTTCAAATTGATTCTGCTCCCTCAAAAGTTGCTGCTAGATTGGTGGCTTTCCAGCTATAGTAGTTGTAAGGCTGTTCCATTTTCAGGACTACCACAGAGTTAAGGACAGGGGGATAGAGCAGGTTAAAGCCCTACAAGGCTTGCTCTTCATTTCAAGATTCAACCATTTTTCTTGGATAACCATTCCCTGGGTTGTTGCAAGACATTGGTTAATTTTCAGGGTTCTGAAAGTATTGATTTTGACAGTTTTTGCCAGTGTTCTCATTACTTCTATGGAGGAGTATATATTTGGAGGTCCTTACTCTGTCACTCCAGAAGTCAAGCACTACCTGCTTTATTTTTTCATAGCACTCATCCATTAAATGTCTTTTCAAGCTCTCATCTGAAGTGAAATTACTGATTATTTAGTTGTTTTTGTCAATCATCAACTTCCAATTAGAACTGTCAACTTTCAATTATAATTTAAGCTACAGGAAGAGGGTGCTGCCTTGATTATTCTACTGTTATTACTTGTGAAGGATCTGAGATTTTGTCCTATCTGCTATTTAACAAGTTTTCCTGCCACAGTTTCATGGAGTGTGACAGAAGACAGAAGACTCCTGGTTCAAAGACGTTGAATCACTGCACAGCAAAGAGCATAAGCTCATGTTCACACCAATTCCCCTTGACTCTCAAATTCCACAGGAACAATGCAATGTGCCCCAAGTGGATGATGTGCACATGGTAAATTTGCATCATAGATGAGGTACTCCAAGATTAAGAATTTAAATCTTACAATGAGGTGCAAGCAAATCTGCCCTTTGTCCCCAGAGGAAATCATTACTTTGATTATACAACCAAACCTTCCTTTTGTTCTGGAGGGAGGCACTATTTATCTTCGAAGGCTATTTGCTGTACAAACATTCTTGACAAGATAGTCTGGAACAATATCTGTCAGTGCCTCTACTGGTAAGATATGCAGAAACACAAGAAACCCAAAGAGAATTATTTCCCAACATCATCCCAGTTCTAAATTAATATTCAACATTGTAGACATGCAGTAAATATTTGTTGACCAAAACTTCCACAAGTTTCTACTTTGATCAATAGTATATTCTATTTCCACAAATTATATATATATATATATATACACACACACACACACAC
Source organism: Globicephala melas (assembly GCF_963455315.2). Taxonomy (NCBI): domain Eukaryota; kingdom Metazoa; phylum Chordata; class Mammalia; order Artiodactyla; family Delphinidae; genus Globicephala; species Globicephala melas. The sequence continues at coordinate 21,614,975 of NC_083330.1, forward strand.
ACATATAGATATATAGATAATCTTGGATATAAGGCAAGTCTTGAATAAGAACTGTCTTAGTCAGTTTGGGTTACTATGACAAAGTAACATATACGGGCTGGTTTATAAACAACAGAAATTTATTTCACACAGTTCTGGAGGCTGGAAGTCCAAGAACACAGTGCCAGCATAATAGGGTTCCTGATAAGAACCCTACTCCAATTTGCAGGCTGCCAACTTCTCTCTGTGCCCTCACAAGGCATTTAGCTTTAAAAAGAGATTTAGCTAGCTCTCTGGCCTCTTCTTATAAGGGCACTAATTCCATTTATAAGGGTTCCATCTCTGTGATCTAATTAACCCCCAAAAGCCCCACATCCAAATACACTGGAGATTAGATTTCAGCATACGAATTTGGTGGGGTAGGGACACAAACATTCAGTCCATAACAAGTACCTAAGAATAAATACTTGGTTTTTGTTTGTTTGTTTCTTTTGTCGGCAAATGGAAATTATAAAACTCTGTTGGCTTCCTCATTTGTAAACAGAAATGACAAATTTATCTGTTGACCTCTTGAAGGGGCTCAGTCTTCTCTCCTATTCCTTTCTTGCCTTACTCTGTAAAGGAAGAATTGCTATGCTTGATCACAAGAACATTTAAAGCATACAGCTAAGGTCTTAGTATGACTATATTTTGCAAATCCCAACTCCTAGAAAAGTAGAGAAAGAAGGAGGCCTGGAATACATCTTTATGGCAAATGGGTAAATATCCAGTTTACGTGCTACCTCTCTTTCTTTCTCTCTCTCTCTCTCTCTCTCCCAGTTTCTCTGTGTCTCCATTACATCTCTAACACTCCCTTTTTTGTTGCCCCTACCCATATACACACACATACATAAACATATGCAAACTACTCTTTCGTTGTGCTTTGCTCATGTCTAGGAACATGCTAAAAGTTCCTCAACTTGAAGACAGTAATATTCAAAATTAAGTTTGGCCTCTAGGGTAGAAGTAAGCACAATAAACCTTTTGGCTGGCCTTTTCCTAGGCCATTTATATCAAAATCCTCTAGACAAAAGAGGTCTGTATACCAGTCTGGTCATGTTCACTGGCATTCTTTCCTGGGTCTTTGAGTCATTCTCCTACATTAAGTGTAAAATCTCCCTTGGCCTTGCTTTGTCCTTTGAAAGGGATAGCTAGTTAAGAACAGAATCTGATTTTTAGAAACCTCAGTTCTGTGCAATACCCAGCACATACTAGATTTTTAAAGTATAACAACTACAGAAGAGATTCTATCTCAGACTACAGTCTGTTTTGTTTCTTCTACCTCACAATTTTTTAAATAGAGAATACTATAAAAGTTATCTGCATAATTTAGTCACACAGCAAACATAAGTGTCCTTTTTCTATGTCTACATAGTTTGAACTTTGAGAACATTGTGCCATTTCAGTTACAAATTACTTTGTATATGTGTATTATACTGCCTTTCCTGGGTGTGTTTAAAATTCACATAATTTCAGTTGATGTTTTGTTCTATCATTGAAATGGATTCATTTTGTGTTATTCTGAGGAATATACTTAATTTGTGGATCATTTATATGTCTCTAGTATAACTAGCTACTCTGATGTTTAAACAGTTTGCCTCATATAGTAGTTTTTTTTTTTTATCATAGATGTTTAAATTACTTTAACTCTTATTGGGATTGCTTGTTTTCCCTCATGAATGTAATCCCCTGCTCAGTAATGCACTTTGGGCCAATTCTAATCTCATTGCTATTATTTCTTCACAATTGCACACATTTTCCATATTTCATACAAGCCAATTATTTATCACATATATTCATATGTTTATAATTAATTTTAAATTAGCTGCCTCTTATCTTAAAAGGTATAATTACTTTCAGTGCTCAAGTTATCAAAATAATCATTGCAGTATATCATAATATTTCCAATATTTCATAGTTTTATTCCTCCTTCCTTCGACCTTTTGCCCAGCTGTAAATATACTTCAAGCTCCTTAACCACATTTGAACTGTAAGAAAGTGTTAATGATAACATAAACAATTTAAAAGCAAAGAAAAAAAGAGAAGATTTTGCCCCTAATCTTCTTTTATGGAATTTTTTTTCTGTTCTTCCAGAGAAAATTCTCCTAGAACAGATTACAAACTACAAAAGGCCTAGGAAGAAAATTTGAAATACAAGGAAATATGTAGAAAGACAAAAAGCAAGTGGCAGAAAAACTCCAAAGGTTTGGATGCTCAGTAAAACACCCTGAAGATTGCTTCTTTTTAGCATGTTTTTTTTTATATGAAAAGTTAAACTATATCTCTCACCTAATAACACATTTTGAAAAGAAACTGCAGTGTCTACTGGTTTGAGTGAAGGTGGAAAGAGTCATGGGAGTGGGCCTTACCACAAATTCATCCTGATTTTAATCGTGGATGAAATGCAAAATAACGTGATACAAAGAAAAAGCAGTACTCTATAACAAAAAGACACAGTGTCTGCCACTAACAACATTTTTCACAAACTACAAATAATACTTTTATTTGAGGAGACTTTAAAGTAATGCCCCTTTTCAGGTGTTTTCCACCTCTGCTACCTTTGGCAACTTTTAAAAGTGAAAAAGACAACTGCGGTTGAACAGAAAAGGAAAAAATGGGGCTTCCCTGGTGGTGCAGTGGTTGAGAGTCCACCTGTCGATGCAGGGGACACGGGTTCGTGCCCCGGTCCGGGAGGATCCCGCATTCCGCGGAGCGGCTGGGCCCGTGAGCCATGGCCGCTGAGCATGCGCGTCTGGAGCCTGTGCTCTGCAACGGAAGAGGCCACAACAGTGAGAGGCCTGCGTACCGAGAAAAAAGAAAAGGAAAAAATGGCTACATACTTTAAAAAAACAAAATACACAACAAATCAAAGCACACTTTGACATCAAAAAACAATTGTTCGATTAAAAAATCTGAGTATGGGAAGATGGCGGAAGAGTAAGACGCGGAAATCACCTTCCTCCACACAGATACATCAGAAATATATCTACACGTGGAACTGCTCCTATAGAACACCTACTGAACGCTGGCAGAAGACCTCAGACCTCCTCAAAAGGCAAGAAACTCCCCACGTACCTGGGTATGGCAAAAGAAAAAAGAATAAACAGAGACAAAAGGATAGGGACGCACCTGCACCAGTGGGAGGGAGCCGTGAAGGAGGAAAGGTTTCCACACACTAGGAAGGCCCTTTGCGGGCGGAGACTGCGGGTGGTAGAGAGGGGGAGCTTCGAAACTGTGGAGGAGAGCACAGCAACAGGGGTGCAGAGGGCAAAGTCGAGAGAGTTCCACACAGAGTATCGGTGCCAACCAGCACTCACCAGCCCAAGGCTTGTCTGCTCACCCGCCGGGGGCGGGAGGGCCTGGGAGCTGAGGATCCGGCTTCGGTCAGATGCGGGGAGAGGACTGGGGTTGGCGGCGTGAACACAGCCTGAAGGGGTTAGTGCACCACTGCTAGCCGGGAGGGAGTCCGGGAAAAAGTCTGGACCTGCCGAAGAGGCAAGAGACTTTTTCTTCCTTCTTTGTTTCCTGGTGCGCGAGGAGAGGAGATTAAGAGCGCTGCTTAAAGGAGCTCCAGAGACGGGTGCGAGCCGTGGCTAAAAGCGCGGACCCCAGAGACATGCATGAGATGCTAAGGCTGCTGCTGCCGCCACCAAGAAGCCTGTGTGCGAGCACAATTCACTATCCACACACCCCTTCAGCGGAGCCTGTGCAACCCGCCACTGCCAGGGTCCCAGGATCCAGGGGCCACTTCCTCGGGAGTACGCACGGCACGCCTCAGGCTGCTGCACTTCACGCCGCCCTCTACCGCCGCAGGCTTGCCCCGCACTCCGTGCCCCTCCCTCTCCCGGGCCTGAGCTAAGCCAGAGCCCCCAAATCAGCCGCTCCTTTAACCCCGTCCTGTCTGAGCGAAGAACAGACGCCCTCCAGTGACCTACACGCAGAGGCGGGGCCAGATCCAAAGCTGAACCCCGGGAGCTGTGCGAACAAAGAAGAGAAAGGGAAATCTCTCCCAGCAGCCTCAGGAGCAGCTGATTAAATCTCCATAATCAACTTGATGTACATGCATCTGTGGAATACCTGAATAGACAACAAATCATCCCAAATTGAGGAAGTGGACTTTGAGAGCAAGATATATTATTTTTTCCCCTTTTCCTCATTTTGTGAGTGTGTATCTGTATGCTTCTGTGTGAGATTTTGTCTGTATAGCTTTGATTTCACCATTTGTCCTAGGGTTCTATCTGTCCGTTTTTTTTTTTTTTAACTTAAAAAAATTTTTTTAATAATAATTTTTTTATTTTAATAACTTTATTTTATTTTACCTTAATATATTTTATTTTCTGCTTTTTTTTTTCTTTCTACTTTTTCTCCCTTTTATTCTGAACCGTGTGGATGAAAGGCTCTTGGTGCTGCAGCCAGGAATCAGTGCTGTGCCTCTGAGGTGGGAGAGCCAACTTTAGGACACTGGTCCACAAGGGACCTCCCAGCTCCACGTAATATCAAATGGCGAAAATCTCCCAGAGATCTCCATCTCAACACCAAGACCCAGCTTCACTCAACGACCAGCAAGCTACAGTGCTGGACACTCTATGCCAAACAACTAGCAAAACAGGAACACAACCCCACCCATTAGCAGAGAGGCTGCCTAAAATCATAATAAGTCCACAGACACCCCAAAACACACCACCAGATGTGGACCTGCCCACCAGAAAGACAAAGTCCAGCCTCATCCACCAGAACACAGGCACTAGTCCCCTCCACCAGGAAGCCTACACAACCCACTGAACCAACTTTAGCCACTGGGGAAAGACACCAAAAATAACGGGAACTACGAACCTGCAGCCTGCAAAATTGAGACCCCAAACACAGTAAGATAAGCAAAATGAGAAGACAGAAAATCACACAGCAGATGAAGGAGCAAGATAAAAACCCACCAGACCTAACAAATGAAGAGGAAATAGGGAGTCTACCTGAAAAAGATTCAGAATAATGATAGTTAAGATGATCCAAAATCTTGGCAATAGAAGAGAGAAAATGCAAGAAACATTTAACAAGGACTTAGAAAAACTAAAGATGAAACAAGCAATGATCCACAACACAATAAATGAAAGTAAAAATACTCTAGGAGGGATCAATAGCAGAATAACTGAGGCAGAAGAACGGATAAGTGACCTGGAAGATAAAGTAGTGGAAATAACTACTGCAGAGCAGAATAAAGAAAATAGAATGAGAAAAACTGAGGACAGTCTCAGAGACCTCTGAGACAACATTAAACACACCAACATTCTAATTATACGGGTTCCAGAAGAAGAAGAGAAAAAGAAAGGGACTGAGAAAATATTTGAAGAGATTATAGTTGAAAATTTCCCTAATATGGGAAAGAAAATTTCCCTAATATGGGAAAGAAAATAGTTAATCAAGCTTAGGAAGCACAGAGCGTCCCATACAGGATAAATCCAAGGAGAAACATGCCAAGACACATATTAATCAAACTGTCAAAAATTAAATACAAAGAAAACATTTTAAAAGCAGCAAGGGAAAAACAACAAGTAACACAAAAGGGAATCCCCATAAGGTTAACAGCTGATCTTTCAGCAGAAACTCTGCAAGCCAGAAGGGACTGGAAGGACACATTTAAACTGATGAAGAAGAAAAACCTACAACCAAGATTACTCTACCCAGCAAGGATCTCATTCAGATTTGATGGAGAAATTAAAACCTTTACAGACAAGCAAAAGCTGAGAGAGTTCAGCACCACCAAACCAGTTTTACAACAAATGCTAAAGGATCTTCTCTAGGCAAGAAACACAAGAGAAGGAAAAGATCTATAATAACAAACCCAAAACAATTAAGTAAATGGGAATACATATCGATAATTACCTTAAATGTAAATGGATTAAATACTCCCACCAAAAGACACAGACTGGCTGAATGGATACAAAAACAAGACCCATATATATGCTGTCTACAAGAGACCCACTTCAAACTTAGAGACACATACAGACTGAAAGTGAGGGGATGAAAAGAGATATTCCATGCAAATGGAAATCAGAAGAAACCTGGAGTAACAATTCTCATATCAGACAAAATAGACTTTAAAATAAAGACTATTAGAAGAGACAAAGAAGGACACTACATAATGATCAAGGGATCAATCCAAGAAGAAGATGTAACAATTGTAAATATTTATGCACCCAACATAGGAGCACCTCAATACATAAGGCAAATACTAGCAGCCATAAAAGGGGAAATCGACAGTAACACATTCATAGTAGGGGACTTTAACACCCCACTTTCTCCAATGGACAGATCATCCAAAATGAAAACAAAAAAGGAAACACAAGCTTTAAATGATACATTAAACAAGATGGACTTAATTGATACTTATAGGACATTCCATCCAAAAACAACAGAATACACATTTTTCTCAAGTGCTCATGGAATATTCTTCAGGATAGATCATATCTTGGGTCACAAATCAAGCCTTGGTAAATTTAAGGAAATTGAAATCGTATCAAGTATCTTTTCCAACCACAACACTATGAGACTAGATATCAATTACAGGAAAATATCTGTAAATAATACAAACACATGAAGGCTAAACAATACAATACTTAATAACGTAGTGTTCACTGAAGAAATCAAATAGGAAATCAAAGAATTCCTAGAAACAAATGACAATGGAGGCACGACGACCGAAAACCTATGGGATGCAGCAAAAGCAGTGCTAAGAGGGAAGTTTATAGCAATACAATTGTACCTTAAGAAACAGGAAACATCTCAAATAAACAACCTAACCTTGCACCTAAAGCAATCAAAGAAAGTAGAACCAAAAAACCCCCAAAAGTTAGCAGAAGGAAACAAATCATAAAGATCAGATCAGAAATAAATGAAAAAGAAATGAAGGAAATGATGGCAAAGATCAATAAAACTAAAAGCTGCTCCTTTGAGAAGATAAACAAAATTGATAAACCATTAGCCAGACCCATCAAGAAAAAAAGGGCGAAGACTCAAATCAATAGAATTAGAAATGAAAAAGGAGAAGTAACAATTGACACTGCAGAAATACAAATGATCATGAGAAATTACTACAAGCAACTCTATGCCAATAAAATGGACAACCTGGAGGAAATGGACAAATTCTTAGAAATGCCCAACATTCCAAGACTGAATCAGGAAGAAATAGAAAATATGAACAGTCCAATCAAAAGCACTGAAATTGAAACTGTGATTAAAAATCTTCCAACAAACAAAAGCCCAGGACCAGATGGCTTCAAAGACGAATTCTATCAAACATTTAGAGAAGAGCTAACATCTGTCCTTCTCAAACTCTTCCAAAATATAGTAGAAGGAGGAACACTCCCACACTCAGTCTACAAGGCCACCATCACCCTGATACCAAAAGCAGACAAGGATGTCACAAAGAAAGAAAACTATAGGCCAATATCACGGATGAACATAGATGCAAAAATCCTCAACAAAATACTAGCAAACAGAATCCAACAGCACATTAAAAGGATCATACACCATGATCAACTGGGGTTTATTGCAGGAATGCAAGGGTTCTTCAAAATATGCAAATCAATCAATGTGATGCACCATATTAACAAATTGAAGGAGAAAATGCATATGGCCATCTCAATAGATGCAGAGAAAGCTTTTGACAAAATTCAACACCCATTTATGATAAAAACCCTCCAGAAAGTAGGCATAGAGGGAACTTTCCTCAACATAATAAAGGCCATATATGACAAACCCACCGCCAACATCGTCCTCAATGGTGAAAAACTGAAAACATTTCCACTAAGATCAGGAACAAGACAAGGTTGCCCACTCTCACCACACTTATTCAACATAGTTTTGGAAGTTTTAGCCACAGCAATCAGAGAAGAAAAGGAAATAAAAGTAATCCAAATCAGAAAAGAAGAAGTAAAGCTGTCACTGTTTGCAGATGACATGATACTATACATAGAGAATCCTAAAGATGCTACCAGAAAACTACTAGAGCTAATCAATGAATTTGGTAAAGTAGCAGGATACAAAATTAATGCACAGAAATCTCTGGCATTCCTATACACTAATGATGAAAAATCTGAAAGTGAAATCAAGAAAACACTCCCATTTACCATTGCAACAAAAAGAATAAAATATCCAGGAATAAACCTACCTAAGGAGTCAAAAGACCTGTACGCAGAATATTATAAGACACTGATGAAAGAAATTAAAGATGATACAAAAAGATGGAGAGATATACCATGTCCCTGGATTGGAAGAATCAACATTGTGAAAATGACTCTACTACCCATAGCAATCTACAGATTCAATGCAATCTCTATCAAACTACCACTGGCATTTTTCACAGAACTAGAACAAAAAATTTCACAATTTGTATGGAAACACAAAAGACCCCGAATAGCGAAAGCAATCTTGAGAACGAAAAACGGAGCTGGAGGAATCAGGCTCCCTGACTTCAGACTATACTACACAGCTACAGTAATCAACACAGTATGGTACTGGCACAAAAACAGAAAGATAGATCAATGGAACAGGATAGAAAGCCCAGAGATAAACCCACACTCATATGGTTACCTTCTCTTTGATAAAGGAGGCAGGAATGTACAGTGGAGAAAGGACAGCCTCTTCAATAAGTGGTGCTGGGAAACTGGACAGGTACATGTCAACGTATGAGATTAGATCACTCCCTAACACCATACACAAAAATAAACTCAAAATGGATTAAAGACCTAAATGTAAGGCCAGAAACTATCAAACTCTTAGAGGAAAACATAGGCAGAACACTCTATGACATAAATCACAGAAAGATCCTTTTTGACCCACCTCCTAGAGAAATGGAAATAAAAACAAAAATAAACATATGGGATCTAATGAAACTTCATAGCTTATGCACAGCAAAGGAAACCATAAACAAGACCAAAAGACAACCCTCAGAATGGGAGAAAATATTTGCAAATGAAGCAACTGACAAAGGATTAATCTCCAAAATTTACAAGCAGCTCGTGCAGCTCAATAACAAAAAAAACAAAAAACCCAATCCAAAAATGGGCAGAAAACATAAATAGACATTTCTCCAAAGAAGATATACAGACTGCCAAGAAATACATGAAAGAATGCTCAACATCATTAATCATTAGAGAAATGAAAATCAAAACTACAGTGAGATATAATCTCACATCAGTCAGAATGGCCATGATCAAAAAATCTAGAAACAATAAATGCTGGAGAGAGTGTGGAGAAAAGGGAACCCTCTTGCACTGTTGGTGGGAATGTGAATTGGTACAGCCACTATGGAGAACTGTATGGAGGTTCCTTAAAAACCTACAAATAGAACCACCATATGACCCAGCAATCCCTCTGCTGGGCATATACCCTGAGACAACCATAATTCAAAAAGATTCATGTACCAAAATGTTCATTGCAGCTCTATTTACAATAGCCAGGACATGGAAGCAACCTAATTGTCCATCATCGGATGAATGCATAAAGGAGATGTGGCACATATATACAGTGGAATATTACTTAGCCATAAAAAGAAATGAAATTGAGCTATTTTTAATGAGGTGGATGGACCTAGAGTCTGTCATACAGAGTGAAGTAAGTCAGAAAGAGAAAGACAAATACCGTATGCTAACAGATATATATGGAATTTAAGAAAAAAAACTGTCATGAAGAACCTAGGGGTAAGACAGGAATAAAGACACAGACCTACTAGAGAATGGACTTGAGGATATTGGTAGGGGGAAGGGTAAGCCGTGACAAAGTGAGAGAGTAGCATGGACATATGTACACTACCAAATGTAAAATAGACAGCTAGAGGGAAGCAGTCGGATAGCACAGGGAAATCAGCTCGGTGCTTTGTGACCACCTAGAGGGGTGGGATAGGGAGGGTGGGAGGGAGGGAGACGCAAGAGGGATGAAATATGGGAACATATTTATATGTATAACTGATTCACTTTGGTATAAAGCAGAAACTAACACATTGTAAAGCAATTATACTGCAATAAAGATGCAAAAAAAAAAAAAAGAACACTTGAACAATTTGTTTTTGTTATTTTTTTGATGTTTTAGTTTAAATTTTATTTCCTGCCCCCAAACATCCATTTAGCACCCCCCAGGAGAAGGAAAAAGGGATGTGACTAGCAATAGAGAGAAACTTTCTTCATAACAATGGCCATGGCAAGCTTAGGCACTTTGGGTGAAATCTCTATGGGAAGTACTGGTAGAGGGATAAAAGCCAAACTGACACAAAAGTATTGCTTGGTGTGCATTTCCAGGCTCTGCCTTCTTTCTCATCTCTTGGTGTCAGGCGGAGGAAGAGGAGAAAAAGTTAAACTTTTCTTATAAACTGGCAGAATAAGCTTATAATATCCTCTCACTATCTCTGCATAGGTTCTAGTCTCTGCAGCACTACATAAGCCTTGCCCAAAGTAATGAACAGTTGAAAGTCAAATGTAATACTTCACCAAACAACTTAAAAATGCTTGCACCCTGGAAGGGATTAAGTTGCAGAGAACACAAATGGACCCAGAGCAACTTTTGCCAAAAGAGAATATTGCGTTAAATGTACAGCCATAGCTCTTTTCCATATGAAGAAACAGTCAGAAGGATAAAAGAACTTGGTCAAAATCACACAGGTAAGTAGGACAGAATCTGGTCTGTCTGTCGGAAGGGTTGTGTTCTTTAACAACCAGGCTAGCTTTTCTCAAATCTGATTCATGCATAGAATAACTAAACACCTCTGTTTGCCTTGAATATTCCCTGTTTATACGTATGCCTGCTGCAGTTTCTCATACTGCCCACTTTGACTCCCCAAAGCAACTGAGAATACACAATAATTTGGTCATTCTATCCATGGACCACTGTGGTGGGACTGCCCAGGAAGCTTATTAAAAGTGCAGCTTCCTGAGCTCTACTCCACATCTAGATAAGTTTTCTTAGGGTTGGCCCAAGAATCCAGGTACAAGTCTTTTTAAGTGCTTTTGTGGAACCCCACAGGTGAGTCTCTCGCTCTCGTAGTTAACAAACCATTTATTCTGCCTCCCCCAGATGCCCAGCCAGGTCCTATTAAGGTAGAAGTTCCCCCACCACATCAGAGGGATGCTCCCAGCCAAGTAATCTCTGGAGCCTTGAAGAGTCTGAATGGTCTCATGCTGGCCCACCTGCTCCTCCACAGCATTCCCCTTCACATTTTACATTCTACCACTCCCAAAGGCAGTCTGCTCCAATGGGGCCTGACTTCGTGTGTCCTAACGTGCATCCGCTGATTCAAGCAGTTTAGGAATAGAAGGTGCTGTGGTTTTCAACCAGGGTGGCCCAACCTCTAAAATGGTAGTCAAAGCAGTCTCTACCTCCTGGGCACATCGCCTCTGCAACAGCCCCAGTAAACGAATGTCCCATCTTTGCTTTTTCAAGGTCGGCAACAGGGAGTCCCCTCCTAATGAAGGTTCTCTCTCATTGCCGCACTATCAAAGGCTGCCCCAAATGTTCCTTCCCGTGAACCTGATCAGGCTAAGGGCAGAGTTGTTTCTTTCCGTCTCTGAGTCGGACCAAATCGTCTTAGAAACACCTCTTCACACTGTTGACCATGTTTTTCATGAGAGCTGCTGCTGAGTATTTATCTCATCCTTTCATAGTAGAGAGAGAGAGGATTCTAATGAATTTTACTTCCAGGGGAGAGGGGAGTGTTATGATTATGGTGTCATTTTGTATTATGTCCTTTTGTCATGAATTTCTTTTCAATTTCATGTTAAAATGGGCCCACCATTCCCACTTTGTGAGGTCATTCAGCACCCTCATTTCGCATCTTTAACATCTCTCTCAGTATCACTTGGAAATGTTTGAAATGGTATGAGCTTGTCCTCACATCCCTATCAGCTTTAAATCCGGAGTCCCCAAATGAACCTAACCATTGAGCCGAACACCTCTGCACTACCTGTGTAACACTGGGTAGGCCCCTTAAGCTCTTGGTTTTTTTAAGTCCTCAGTTGTAACACTGTGAGGGTGCTATGAATTTATATTTGGGGCAGGACAAGGTTGAGAAGAGTGTGTCTTTGCTTTTATTCTTCCAAACTGGAATGTCTTCCCTCTCTTCCCCGTGGGTCCAAATCTCACTTGTCCTTCAGGCCCACTGACAAGGAGCCTTCCCTGATTCCCCAGGCCACACAAATCTCTACCTCTTAGGGTCAGTGCCATACAACCTAGCTGTCTCTTACGTTAATCTTGCTTCTCAAGCCAATCTCACAATGTGGGTCTCTCTTGCCCTCCTGGGGCCCCTGGGGATTGGCTAGCCCACCGGCACACCCCAAATGCAGTGTCTACTAGACTAGGGCATGGGTGGGAAGGCCCAGGTGTGAGGGGCCAGGCAGAGTACCTCAGCCTCCACTCTGCTCTCCTCCACAAAACTGTCCCTCCTCCTGAAGCCCACCCTGCAAGTCACAGGTTCCTTATATGACCTCACTGGGTAGTGATGCCCTCACAGGCCTGACAGTTTGCATGGCAGGGTAACTATGCAAACGTGCTGTCCTCAGAGAAACTTCCCTACACTGGAGGGAACTTCTTTCCCTAGAGAAAGTTCTCCACCAGATATCAATCTCTTTGTTTGTCTGAGAGAGAATATCTGACCAGATCTTCTATATTTACTATAACCTGTTCACTGTTCCCTGGGAGGGCAGTGCAGCAGGTACACTGAGACCGGGCACCTGTACAAGACGCGCGGTGTACACACAACCTCCCCTGGCTGCCACATGTTCCTGTGTGGCTTGCCCACCACATACACCTGAGCACTTTCCCAGCTCTAAGTAATACCAGTGACCTGGGACACTTTCAGTGCCCCACAGTGCTCACTGCTGAGGACAAGTGAAAGGTCATCCCTGGACAAGTGTGCAGGAAGTTTCTGAGCTTTATAAATGTAGCCTTCCCCTTTGGGCTACAGGATGCTTCCATTCAGACCCTTTCCTGATTGGCCTCTTAGCAAAAGACAAGTGCATTTTTGTTGGCAAATGGTAAATGGAGCAGTTTGAGGAAGAGGGCCATTCTTGAACCGCACCTTCAAACGCAGACACCTCTGTGCTATCACGTAGGCGTCTATATCAGTCCCCTCAGACACATCCCATAGTGAGTTGCTGAGTACTAGGGGAGAGGGTGATGCCGTATTGATGGGAAGACCGGAAGAACCAAGGGGGGTGATGAAGTGCTAATGAGACTGGAGGGCTGAGGAGATGGTGTCCCAGGAGGCTGGGTTGATGTGAGCCTAGACTTGGTACCCAGAACCCGGTTCTGAGTCTCCTGATCACTCTGCCTCAGTATTTGGCCTTGTTCTAATCTACATAAAAGTATCAGAGGGCTAGAGTTCAGTGTGGTTGCAACAGGCAGTATACATGGGGCCCAAGAGGGGTTGCCAAGGTGGGCGGGGTTCTTAACCAATTTATATTAGATTATTTTTTTCTAAAACTTGAAGGACACTTCCATTAAAGCCTCAGAAGTGACAGACTGCAAGAAATGTTTTCTCTGTTGTGGAAGGGAGAGATGGAGAGGATCATGATTGCCATTATTTTCGGGTTCTACTGTTTTCCCTGGAAACAGTGAAGAGACTTCCTCATCTGCTGCAGCCCTAGGCTCTAGGGATTGCTTTTGCAGCCAGTGTCCCTTCTCTTGGGACCAATAGAGGTGATGGGCCAAGGCTGTGTTTTCGATGTCAAGTAGATTAAAGGCCTTCAGCCAGAAACTGGGAGAGACATGAGAGAGGGAAATTCTGGCAGGAGACTGTGCACAGCAGAAGTGACTGATCAGTTCTGATTTTCTTTGCTGTAGCAGTGGCTCCCGTTTCTCATTCTACACCTGGTCACTACCATGTCCTGTACCGCGGGTGTGGAGAAACGCAGTTGGACCGGCATGGGGAGACATACTGCCTGGTTGGTGGCTACCGGGCCTACGGGGATGTTCCTTTGGCCACGCCAGCAAAGGTGGAAGCAGAGAAGCCAGTCCCCAGACGTGCTCCCAAGAGAAAGCACTCTCCAGAAATGCCGAACGAAGACCTGGGTTGCTCCAGACCCAAAATCCGGCGATTGTAACATGGTGCCAGGAGTTGGACCCCACAGAATCTTGCAGGTGAGCCATCCTGAAGAGAGGGCAATGGTTTAACTGCCTAAGGCAGCGAATGCCTCTTCCTGCACTGACCCCACCCACACACCCACTGCCACAGATTAGAACCTGCGTCGTTCTGTCTGAGCCTTCCCCAGCCAGGAGCCTCCTTCTACACTAAACGGCCATAAGCCAGGAGCCTCAGAAACTGAGGTTTGTAATGAGAGCCTGCCCTGAACATCCCAGGGCTGAAGCTGGCCTGGAAGAAAACCTGACGTTCCTCTGCTCAATCCTCAGGGGCCCCTTTGTGAGCTGAAGTAAGCAACGTCTATGCTCTTCGAGCCAAGGAGGATGCAGGAGCAGAGACAGGGTGCAGAGAAGCCTTAGCAGTTTACAACATGGGATCCTGCCCTGAGCCTTTGTCAGCGGCCACCACCACAAACCAGGGGGGAGCTGGGATTTTTGAAATGGAAAGCAGCAGTCTGTGGCTTCCCAAAGAGCCTCCTGCCTGGGGTGTCAGGAGGCAGGATAGAGAGACCCAGGAAGACCTGCTCCCTGAAGCAAGAACAGGATGGAGAGTCAAGCAGCACGCACCCTGCCCCGAGGTTCACATGCTCCTTTATTGCCAGCCCTTTCTGTCCCCAGTGGGGTCCCTTACTGCTCAATAAAATGTTTTTGTGTAACAGATTTCTAGGGTCACCAGTGCTCAGACTTAGGTCACTACCCCTGTGCTAGGCACTCCTGCCACCCGGGAAAGGTTCCAAAGGTGGAACAGCTCCAGGGGGTGCCAAGGATCAGAGCAAAACTTGAGAGGCTGGGGATGAAGGAGTTTGGGCACAGCCCCTAAAGCATCTCAGTGGTTGAGCTTCTGTGAGAAGGCACATCCCCAGTGTGTGTGTGTGTGTGTGTGTGTGTGTGTGTGTGTGTGCGTGTGTGTGTGTGTGTGTATGTGTGTGTGTTGAGGGGAGGGGGTCCCTAGAGGAGGCAGCTGGGGGAGGGCCTGAGGCTGGAAATGGGGAATGGCGTGCGGCCTTTGAGCATGCACAAGCACTTAGCCCTTGAGGTTTCTGGGAAAGCTAGAGCCACAAGGGCCACAAGATAAGACAAGTGTAGCAGCAGAACCCAGGTGCCAGGTCTTCCTCAGAACCTATACTTCTCCACGAGGCCGGGCCTTCCACGCTGAGGTAGGAGGGATCCTGGCCAGAAGGTCAGCCAGCAGCTCTGGGAGGAAGGTTGCTGCGGTGGGGGCTCTGCTGCCATGGAAACGACTTCATTTCCTTCCACTCAAATAGCCTGCTGACTGGCTTCCTGCTCTGTTGAGTAAAAGGGTCGCTGACTCTCCCCAGAAGGTTGTTCAGTTCACATCCCAAAAGTCCCTCTATTCAGGCCCTGGGGAGGTGTAGAGACTCCTGAGGGCGCTCTTTCCTGAGGTTGGGTGACAGAAGTGGGGGAGGTTCCTGATAGTTCCCAGGTGCTGGTTGAAGTGCCCAGAGAATGGTCATGCAGGTTGGGGAGTCAAGTAGGTGGAGAGAGAAGGTCGGGGGCAGAGGGCCCCTTCCTGAATCCAGAGCTCACAAGGTTACCCCCCCATTTCCAGAAACTCTCTCTTCCCCCACACCAGCCCCCATGGCCCAGTACCGGGAAACTGGGAGCCCGGAGCACTTGTGGCCACAGAGACACTCGCACGCAGCCCTCGGGGTGGGCGGGGCCGGCTGCAGGCAGATGGGGACGAGGTGTGCTCCCGGGAGGCCTCGGGCTGAAGGTGGCCCTCTGAGAGAAGCACCCCAGCTTGGACAGGAAGGTTAGAGGTGGGGAGAGCAACCTAGGGCGCCCCCTCGGAGCAGTGGGAGTGGGAAGAGGGGCGGGGGCGGAGGGAACCCGCGATGGGAGGCGAGTGGGCTGTCAGCAGAGGCCAGCTTAGCCCGCGGGAGCTGCCTCTGAGCAGGGGACGGGAGGGCAGTGCCGCCCTGTGGCTGCCCGGCTTCGCGGATCGCGGCTCTCCGCACACGGGTCGCTGGGTCCTGTGCCTCTGTATCCCCTCCCTCACCCCGCCCCCCTCGCGAGTCCGCGCCGCTGGGTGGCCTGAGTCCACGGGCAGAACCCCATCGCCCGCCCCTCTCAGTCCCGCCTCTGCCCGCCTGCCTGGCCCTGCGCAGCTTGCGGCCCGGGGAAGGTCCCCGCGCACTCAGCCAGCGGCCTCTGCTGTGTCTGCTGCTGCGACCCGTAACCCGTGCAGACCACGCCGGGCACCTCCGGCACCCCAAGTCCGCGGGAGCGCACGCGGGCCCTGATGCGGGACTTCCTGCTTGTGGACGGGTGGCTGCAGCGTGTGCGGGCTGCTGGGGGCCGGTGGGGGCCTAGCCTGGCCCTGGGCAGGGGAGGGGGTCCGGAGCATGCAGAGCTAGTGGGGAGGCTCCCTCACACCACCCCTGGATGTCCTGTCCATCATCTACAGATGCCCTTCCGCTTCTCTGTCATCCCCTCCCTGGTGGGAACCCCTCAGCCCAGGCCGCAGCTGCTCCTAGTATAGTCTGTGTGACAGTGTGAGGTGGGGACCCCCAGGCTGGCCCAGGCCAGGCAATGTGTCCTGCCTGATCCCAAGACCTAAGGAGCCCACCCGTTTGCCTTGACCTCCCTCCAGCCACAACAAGATGCCCCTGGTCCTGAGGCAGTTTTATCACAACGGGCTACAGTATGTTAATCTGCGCAATTTCAGCCATGGCCAGACCAGCTTGGACAGGCTGAACGATGGTCTCGGAGGTGCCCAGGTACCAAAGGGACACACAATGTGCCACCATGGCTGCTGGGGAATGTGGGGCCCTTTGGGGGCCTCAGAGACCACAGGTTAGTCACATTGGAACTAAGTTACCATAGTGACCTAGAAAGTGTCATGCCATGGATGCTGGGGGCTACAGGGGTCACAGTGAGCCAGCCTGACGGGCATCCAAGTACCACAGAGAAAGCAACACATTACATATGACTTCCGGGCACAGTGAGTGCTGTGCCAGCTGAGCCCCAAGGAGTTCCAAAGCCCAAACTAAGCCCTGGCCTTCCCTCAGTTCTGGTCAGCCTACGTCCCATGCCAGACCCACGAACGGGATGCTGTGCGCCTCACCCTGGAGCAAATTCACCTCATCCGCCCCATGTGTGCCTCCTATTCTGAGCTGGAGCTTGTGACCTCAGTTAAAGGTAGAAGGGGGACTTCCCTGGTAATCCAGAGGTTAAGACTCCACGCTTCCACTGCAGGGGGCTCGGGTTTGATCCCCGATGGGGGAACTAAGAGCCCTCATGCTGTGCGGCACAGCCAAAAAAACAAACAAAAAAAGGTAAACAGACTGGTGGTGGTAGGTGTTAGGGACTTCAGTAAGCTTCCCCTGCCTCTGAAAATGATCATCTGACCTACCTGCCCCCAGCTCTCAACAATGCCCGGAAGTGGGCTTGCCTCATTGGTGTGGAGGACGGCCACTCACTGGACAGTAGCCTCTCCATCTTGCGTACCTTCTGTGTGCTGGGTGTGCGCTACGTGACACTCACCCACACCTGCAACATGCCCTGGTGAACACAGTGCAGGAGATAAGGGCCCAGTGAGGCAGGGATCTGCCCAAGATCACGCTGGGGCCCAAAGCAAGTTTACCCCTGGGATCCGGCCCTGAACCTGGGTGGGGAGGGGAATGGAGGTTTGCAGAACAAGACTGAATCCCCAGAAGGGCCCTCCTACTACCAGGCACAGCCCAGTTTTGGTCCCTCCTCTTGCACCAGGGAGTTGCAGGTGTAGACGGTTCGACAGAACCTCTTTCTAGGCTCTTGTAGCCAAGTCACGGCCACCAGTCAGACTGCCTCCTGGGCATCCTGCAGGACGCAGAGCTCAGCAAAGGGTATCCACCCCTTCTCCAGCAATGTCAGTCGGCTGACCGGCTTTGGCGAGGTAAGAACCCAGGTTCCATACCCTGCCCCACATGAATGTACAGCCCCACCTATTCCCTACAGATAAATGCACACAAGATAAATGCAGCCCTGATGCCCTCTCCCGTCCTGTCCCTGCAGAAGGTGGTGGCAGAAATGAACCGCCTGGGCATGATGGTGAACTTGTCCCATGTCTCAGATGCTGTGGCACAGCGAGCCCTAGAAGTGTCACAGGCACCTGCCATCTTCTCCCACTCAGCTGCCCGGGGTATGTGCAAGAATACTCGGAATGTTCCTGATGATATCCTGCAGCTTCTGGTGAGAGACTGCCCTGGCCCTCAAAGCTAAAGCAAGAGATTCAAACCAGGAGCCCTTGAACCTGAGCCTCTTCTTCTTCAATTTCCTCAAACCCCAGGTTAAATATCTTCTGCCCCCAAAACCCATGGTCCACAGCCCCTGAACTCTTGAGCCCTAGATGGGGGTCTAGGTGGTAAGATACGCCTCCAAACCCGGAAACCCAGGGCCAAGACACCACCCAGACCAGGGCTGCGGCTCCTCCATTCACACAAACCCAGAGAGGAGACGACTCTGACCTCAAAGCCAGGGCTGAACACCTTCCTCACAGGGACCGAGAGAGTGAACAGGCAGGTGGCTGTGCTGGGGGCCAAGTTGACGGTCCACTGGTTCGCCCCTGCAGAAGAAGAACGGTGGCATCGTGATGGTGTCCTTGTCCGTGTGGGTGCTGCAGTGCAACTCGTTAGCCAACGTGTCTACTGTGGCAAGTGAGCCTCACCCTGGGCTCTCTGAAAACTCTGATTTGGAGCTGAAGCTGGGTCCAAATTTGGGGAGGACTTCAGAAGAGCCCCAGTGGTTTGACCCACCTGTTGGCAATAGGTACAGCTCCCAAAAACCCAATAATGGACGGTACACAGCACCTTGGTGCCTTGTGGAACTGGAGCCACAGAATCAAAACTGCGATACTGATGGGTATCAGGGAGGCTGTCAGACACTGCTTTATGTCAGAAACAGAAAGAAAATATCCACTATCAGAACTGTTGTTTGACTGACTTTTTTTCACATCTTTCTGACAAAATTCGTGAAGTTGTGAGTACCACAAGCATCATTACACTTCTGTTCAAGATGTAATCTCTGGCTCACAATCATTGTTTAGCTTCTGTATATTATATATGGTATAATACAGACGTTGCAGTACACGAAGGTCTGTATTAGTCTGGTTGGGCTGTTATAGTGAAATGCCATAGAATGAATGACTTAAACAGCAGAATTTTATTTTCTCACAGTTCTGGAGGGTGGAAGTCCAAGATTAAGGTATTGAATACCATAAGAATTGGTTTCTGGCGAGAACAATCTTCCTGGCTTGCTGATGGCTGTCTTCTTGCAGTGTCCTCACACAGCCTTTCCTCTATGAGCAGAGGGAGAGAGATCTCTGGAATCTATTCCTCTTCTTATAAGGACACCATCAGTCCCTGTCAGATTATTACCCCATCCTTATGACTTCATTTAACTTCAGTTACCTCCCTAAAGGACCTATCTCCTATCTTCTACAGTAAAATTGAGAGGGGCTTCAACATATAATTTTTGGGGGGACACAATTCAGTCCATAACAACATCTTAAGATAGCTTTCTCTGATTTTCAGTCTCTCACTAATACCTTCCTCTTTATCTAGTAATTATTCAAGTTTCCTTAATTATTATTTTTTTTTAATTTTCTTACATTATCCCTTCCCTTTAAATGCTCTCTTCACTTCTTAATTGGCATTTCTTGGAAATGAAGGCACCTTTCCTCACAATGTATTGATTACTCTCCCCACTGTAACACAGCGTCTTCTCCCATGACTTTCCTGAAATGGTTCCATTTTTTTTCGTACAAGTTTAATCATCAAACCAGATGGTTTATTTTAAGTTCCCATAGGATTTTCCCTTTGGGAAACAACTGACTCCATTAAATGGTGCTTCTTTTAAAACTACCTTCCTTTATGTTTCATAGCAATCTTATGATTTCTGTTGGCATACCACCTAGCTTCTTTCTGTTCATTCTTTTTATTTTTTTTTTCAGTTGTTTCTCTCCTCACTCCTTAGCGCTAGATACTACATACAGTTGGCCTTCTTCTCATCTCTTATATACTCTCTCTCTTACTCCAGCAGCTTTGTTTACCATTAAATATATTATCTGCCAGGCACCTTCCATATGTTACCAACATCTCTCCCTCTGTCTTTGTCATTTCAGTCTTCGCTATGCTCTCTGAGCTCTCACAGGGAGATCTATTTAACACAGGAATCTCAGTGGAAAACACTAGTAAGTTATTTCTCTACTAAGTGAAGCCCTTACCCATCACATGATCCTGATCCATCTTGCAGCCACGTCATCTGGACTATGTGACCTCCAATGTCACAATAGCAGAGGACCAGATAAGAGGGACATTGGCTCCTAATGACCTCAGCTCAGAAGTGATACACTTTATTCTGCTTCTTTGCCACTGGCCACAACTAATCAAAGGAAAACAGTCTAACTACAAAGGAGGATGAAAAATGTAGATAAGCACATAGGATATTTGATGAGCACTATCTCGAGGTGACATCACCTCCCATCAAACTTTTATTTCACAGAGAAAACACAGACTATAAAGCAAAAACACCCCTAAATAACTTTTTCTCTTTACATACAAGGATAGCTTTTCTACATAGTTTATAAATACCTATTCTCACTTCCTCAGTATCGTCCATTCATTTCCCCATCTCATTGGTATTGTTAAGGTTTTCCTCTTTAGCAATTTTATTTTGGCCCCCTCCCATTAGAAAGCTGCCCCCTTCCCTTTAAAAATTACTCTTGCTTGATGCCAAGTAATTCTCTAGCTACCTTTTCTCTCTTTCTAATTTCACAGTACAGTTTATCAAAAATTGTATTTATTCTCACTGTCTGTATTTTCTTATCTTTATGTACCTCGTGACTCACACAATTTTGCTATTTTCTTCTTACTTATCTGCACTGGAATTGCATTCACTGACATTTAATTTGTGATTAAATTGAATGAATATTGTTTGGTCATTATGTCACCTTTCAGCAATATTTGATTTTGTTGATCAAGTTTGTCATCTCAGAAAAATCTTTCACCTTAACAACAGTAACATCTTAATCTGCTACTTCTTCCTCCTGCCTCTGGACATCCTTATCTCTTTCATTGGGCACTCTCACTTTGCCCTCTCCCAAGAGATGTGTATTTCTCAGAAGCTCTCTTCTGCACTTGATAGATGGTCTCATCTACTCTTGTGATTCCAGCCACCATATATATCATAGATCTTGACCTAAAACCTACATATCTCTCTCCTGAGTCTCTTACAAACCTAACTAATTGCCAACTGAAAAACTCTGCCCAAATATAACATGGACACTTAAAATTAATTATGTGATGTTACTGAACGATTAATTTTACCTTCAGTACTTACTTCCACTATTCATCTCTCTACATCATTTATACCACCACTATTTGTACAGTTGTCCAAGTTGGATACTGGGGAAACACTGAAGACTCTGGACTCTGACAACCCTCAGAATGGGAGAAAATATTTGCAAACGAAGCAACTGACAAGGGATTAATCTCCAAAATATATAAACATAAATAAATTTGTAAAATCTATAAGCAACTCCTGCAGATCAATATCAAAAAGAAAAAAAACAACCCAATGAAAAAATGGACAGAAGACCTAAATAGACATTTCTCCAAAGATGGCCAACAAACACATGAAAAGATGCTCAACATCACTAATTATGAGAGAAATGCAAATCACAACTACAAGGAGGTATCACCTCACACCGGTCAGAATGACCATGATCAAAAAATCTACAAACAATAAATGCTGGAGAGAATGTGGAGAAAATGTAACCCTCCTACACTGTTGGTGGGAATGTAAATTGGTACAGCCACTATGGAGAACAGTATGGAGGTTCCTTAAAAAACTAAACATAGAACTACCATTGACCCAGCAATCCCACTTCTGGGCATATACCTGGAGAAAAGCATAATTCAAAAAGATGCATGCACCCTAATATTCATTGCAGCACTATTTACAATAGCCAGGACATTGAAGCAACCTAAATGTCCATCAACTGCGAAATGAATAAAGAAAATGTGACACATATATACAATGGAATATTACTCAGCCATAATAAGGAATGAAATAGTGCCATTTGCAGAGACATGGATGGACCTAGAGACTGTCATACAGAGTGAAGTAAGTCAGAAAGAGAAAAACAAATATTGTATAATATCACTTATATGTGGAATCTAGAAAAATGGTACAGATGAACTTATTTGCAAAGCAGAAATAGAGACACAGATGTAGAGAACAAACACATGGATACCAAGGGTGGGGGAAGGGGGGTGGGATAAATTTGGAGATTTGGATTGACATATATACACCACTATGTATAAAATAGATAACTAATGAGAAACTATGGTATAGCACAGGGAACTCTACTCAATGCTCTCTGGTGACCTAAATGGGTAGAAATATAAAAAAGAAGGAATATATGTATAGGTATAACTGATTCACTTTGATGTATAGCAGAAACTAACACAACATTGTAAAGCAACTATACTCTAATAAAAATTAATTTAAAAAAATAAAAAAAACTCTGGACTCTGTATAATCATCCCTCACCTTCACAATTAATTCAGTAACCAAGTACTGTCTAACCTAAATTCCTACTATCTCTCAATATTGTCTACTTTTATTCAAGCCTCTTGTCACTACTTGGTTCTGAGCTACATTTTCTCTTATTTATGGAACATAAACTGTCTCAACTTTTAACAGAATAAATATTCATTGAGTACCTACAACACTGGTAAATAAGGACATTGTTCACATGTAGTTTACAATGTAGTAGGGGAAATGAACTATAAAATATAACTATACCTCTCATAGGTAACTGGACAGCCAAGTTTTATAAGAACACACAGAAAGGGAATTTAATCTCTAATGGAAGTTGTGAAAAGCCAGAGATTCAATGCTTATTCTGAAACTTATATGATGAGAGTGCATTAACCAAGGATTGAATGAGTAAAGAATCATACAAATTGATGACATAACCTGGAGAAAGTTCAACATTAAGAGAAGTCTAACCCTGAAGTCTATTGAGTATTGCTGAAAATTTATGGAAGAAGGAGATGCTAAGTAAAGATAGAGAAACCAGATAAGGGTGGACTAGTAGGCAAGAGCACAGTGCTTGAAGCCTTTTCCCCAAAATTAAAGAGAAGCTATCAAAGAGCTCTAAGCTGTTGAGTGAAATTTAGGTTGCAATGCAGAGAATAAATAATACAGAAATAATACTGGAGTCAGGGAAAAAGTGAACTGGAATGTTACATCCGAGTAAGAAATGTAAAAGATATGACAATGGACATAGAGAAGAATGGACATATATGTGTGTGTGTGTGTGTGTGTGTGTGTGTGTATAGTATAATTATGACAACTCTTAGGGATTGTTCCAATCAGATTTTAAGGGAGGGGAGAAGAGTAAAGAATGACTCTCAGTTTCTTGCTTGGTTAATTGGGGTTAAAACAGTTTGCAATAAAAAAGAATTAGCTTAAGTCATTTAATCATTTTAAGTGCATTCTGAATCCTATACAAATAAGTTTGAGAAATTTAAGAAAATTGTGTTTCCTTAAGTTTTGCATATCTTTTGTTATGCCATGTAAATTCCCTTCTTTTTCATATGATTAAAGAAAAGTTATGAAAAAAATAAGAGAGAAATGAGAGAAAATAAGATCTTATGAAAAATTATGAATGGTCTTTATCTGTTTTTGTGCTTACTGTAATTTCTTATTGTTTATCTCTCTATATACATATTCTGAGATATCTTCTCAGACCTGCTGAATCAATCTGTGAGGATTAAGTTTAACTAATCACTCAGATGAAGCTAAAGTTGGTTCATCTACAGGAATAACCAACATAAGAGAGCAGTCATGGTAGTCTCAAAATTAGAGAAGACTTCCCAATTATTCCCATTATGTCAAAGAGAGAATATGAGCAGGTACTTCAAGTATCCGAACCTCATATGATTAGATTCTGCAAAAGCATTTTAAATCGAAAAAATACATAGAAGAAAGGTTAAGACAAAACTTCCCCAGGATAAAATGGATCCCATATTTTCACCAGATGCCTTTATTTAGGAAAAAGAAATGTTAAAGAATTGTAACAGTATCCAACCTGGAAAACAAAATACAGAAATTTTCACCACTAAGCCTGAGCTCAGTACAACTCTGATTTAGTATTTTTTCAAGCCTTACACAGCAGTCTCTATTTTTAAAATATTTATAAGTAACCCATTTTGTAGGAAAACACCTATCTTTCATCATATGAATTATGACACTTTATACTTTTATTCCAGCCTAACTGTTATACTTTATTTTCTACCATTTGGCAACGTATACCCTATGCTCTAGTCAAAAAAAAATCTCATTTACAATCACTTAAATAGACTGTGTTGGTTCTCAAGTCCAGGATGTTCCTCTGCCTGGTATGCCCCTGACCTTCTCTCCATGTGGAAAATTCCTACTGACATTCAAAACCTAATTCCAAGACCCCCTCATTGTTGGCATCCTCTTCAATATCCCCTAGCAGGGTTATTGACTCCAAGTTCTGTTTTACAAAGTTACATTTTTATGATCTATTTATTTAATAGCCTATCCCTATTCAATTGTAATGAGTTGTTTATGCATCTCTCACACTCTCTTTTGAGTTCCCCTGGCCTTTATTTTTTCTTTTATCTCTTACCCGTAAGCACAGTGCTTGCCCCATAGTATGTGCTCAACGTGTTGGCTGAGTGAAAAAAGACACCTTTTAGCTCTAATCATTTGTGAAATTTCATTTAAAATGACATCAGATTACCCTTTCTTTCTTAACTTAATTTCTAGTACTATAGAATGTACACTCAAAACATCATCAGTGGCCTACAGAAACAGTGTTCTCACTGGACTTCATGCATATAGTCAACCCCCTTATAACTTTCTCTGGCATACAACTGCCAGATATGTTCTTAAAAAAAAAAAAATGTACCAACCCCTCACCTATTGGAAAACTTCCAGAAGCTCTCCATTCCTTATTGTATCTTTTCTACTTGATTTTTCAAATACCTCTGTCTTACTTAATCTATTCAGAACTGCCTTTTCTACATTTGGCTTTCATTTTCAATTTCATTCATATCATTATCTGCACTTACACATAGAACCTAAGCATATTTCAGTTTCTTATGCAAGTTTCCTCACTAGAGGTCAAAGGGGCAAGGACTATTGTGATAAAATATTAAATAAATAGACGATAGGACTTTGTTCTATTGGTCTGGGAAAATTACTACCTGAAACAAAATAATTCTGGGAACTGAAGGGATCAGACCAGTCAGCTTTGTTTACTTCAGACTCAAATCAATGTCTTGTCTTTACCTGAGCTCTGGTTACATTTAGAAAAAAGTACTGTAAATACAGTGAATGAGCAAGGCCACTATCTGAGACGTGTCTGGGTCCTTAGTATAGTAACTGGGGGAATGGTAAGCGTTGGTCAATGTTTGCTGATTGATGACTCAATAGATCTGGTTAAGCCTCACCATCAGAATTCCACATTTTTTAACAAGCTTCTCAGTCTTTTCATCCTAAAGAAGAAACTAAAGAAAACCAGATGACAAGAATTTCAAATTGTAAAATATCCTGGTTGTCAAATTTAAATAGGGATATCCTGTGCAATGGAGAGGCTGGCTGGTGCCAATTTCACATTTTGTTCTCTAGTGTCTGGGCGAAGCCTGCTCTGCCAGTGAGCTGACAGGTCGAGAGCACTCCAGCTTCCACAGACACCTGAGAACCTTCTGTTTTTCATGGTGTTCCTGCTTTACCTAAGGGAAGGACTATATTCACAATGAAAAGAGTTATGATTAATCAGCAGTAGAGAGATTCTTCCACTTTCCGGGTGCCCACGTTAAGAGTCTGGTATAGTCAACACTCCCTCTAACATAGATCATGTATTGAAATGAGAAAACTATCACCTAATATGGCCAGAGAGATTAAGGGAGTTGGCCCAGCTGACCCCAGGAGACACCTCTAATTCAAAACCTAAACCATTAACATAGTGATTGTGATCAAGAAGACTTACAGCACATAAGAGATTCAAAAAGCATATTAATCCACCTCCGGCAACACTGCCAGTTTAAAAGGATGATTAACCTTCTCTCCCACTTGATTCAACCTGGCTATGTATTATACCACTCAAATGCCAGCAGACTCTATGCTTATGGCTTCCATTAGGTAGCACTTAGTATACACGAAAACTTTCTTCAAGAAGTAATTACTTTTGAAACCATAAACATTTCAGTTGGGAAAAGAGATAAAGAAAGGAGGTGCAAGTAAAGGGAACTAGGAAAAAATAAGAAAATACCCTCAAATATAAACATGTTGATTCAAAAAATAATTGAAAGGTGATTTAAACGATACTAGGTGAGCATTTATTCTGTTTCTGCTTTAAATAAAGCATTATATTCTATTTGTTAGGTGTTGTACTTGTTTATTATCTAATGTCCATTAAAAACCTCTTGAAAGAGATGTATTCATTCTGGTATCCTAAGCACCTATCTGGATGAACAGCACAAGCAATGGGAAGTCATGGGACATAATGGACCTTGCAAAGGCTCTGGAATCCATCTCTTACTTACGGTCTTTGAGACTCAGGCTCCTCCTCTATGTAGTGTTCCTAAAACTTAGTGGAAATAGAACACTAGGGACACAGAAGGTCAAAGTAGGTATTTACTACTACTTTTCAAATATCTTCCTTGAGGAAAACAAATATATTTCATTTGCATTGAGGCTTTCTTGTGAATTTTATTCTTCTAAAGAAGAATATTTTTAGTGAGCAATTTATTCGTTTGCCTCCCTGTGCTACGTTATTGACAATACTCGGGTAGGGGTGGTTTTCTCTCAAGCAGTTACCTGCATGTAATTTGTATTTCAGACCTTCCTAAAAGCATGTTTTCCTGCTCTTTCTTTCCACCCCATCCCAACTCTACTTAAAATATTGTGAACCTCTATTAAAATGCAAAGAACCCTGGGAAAATAAGGAGAAGCAAAATGTGTGTCACTGCCAGCTCTGGTATGCATATATCAGAGGCTAAATTATAACTGATGAAGACAGAAAGGGGACCCATATCTGTCTGACTTCAGAAATCAGAAGTGTAGCTACTACAAGCTGATGAGTTGGAACTCAGATCAAGGCCTAGAGTGGAGAGGAGTCTTCTGATCAGAAGGGGAAAGTAAACAAAGGGCAGCGTTTAATTAGTTAATAATAAGTAAGAGAATGACTATGGTGTTTTTACACAACAGGATATAATATTGAAATAAAATCCCCCAAAGTGACACAGAAACATAATGCAACCTCTTAAGCTACAACCCTTCCTAAACCAAACCATACCATTCTCTTCACACAGCCTGGAAAGTCAAAAGAAAGGGGATACTGATCTGCCTCACACTGGCATTAGAAGCAGATCTAGTTTTAATGAAGTTTTATTTCATGGACTGAAGTTTCCCCCAAAAAAGGGTAAGCTTTTTTTCTCAAGAAACATCACTGTGTAATAATCAAGGAGCCAGGGATGGTGGTATTTATTGTTCTAAATACAGGGATTTGTTTTGCAGAAAGAAGTACCAATCAGAAAGAGAATTGACGAATAATTACTTAACAAAACTGCTTCAGAAGTAGATTTCTAAATCTACTTTTAGACTAATTGATAGTTAGAAAAATCTTACTAAGTTTATCCATTTAGAGGAAATCTGTGCAAGCCTTTGAAACCAAGAGGTGTTGTATCAAAAGAGATAAGGTCACTAGACACTTATGTAAGAGCTACTTCTTCCTCAAATGGCCACCATATAGTCATGTCTGACTATTACATTACCAAGAAGTAACAATGCATCTTTAGGAAACTAGTATGAAAGAGAAACATAATAAGATTTTTTGCAGGTGACTCTTTGATCTCATAGGTGTGTGTTAATTTTCCAAAGTTGGGACTGGATCCTGCATTTAGAAAATGCTCCTTGAAACATCACATTGAAAATCTTCTCTTTTACTCCTGATTGTAAACACTGTATGTGTTTTTAAGAAGACCAATAAAAAATATGGACTATGAAATTATTTTTCCAGTAGTGAAATTGTGGAGAATACAACTTGCATTTCTACTGTATTCCCGCAAAAAGAGGAAGTTCTTTTCCACAAAGACTCTCATCAATGTGAACTCTGGGAGAGAAGTATTTGTAGTTGTCTCATGCTTTGTGGTGAGAGACTCGCACTTTTTCCCCTGTCTCTATTGTGGGAAACAGGGCACACTTGGGACTGAGAATTCATGCTGTGGTAGGAAAACAAAGAAGCGAAAAATACCCTCATTAACACTGCTCTTTAACAAGTTCAGCGAATGGGCTTTAGGCATTCTAAACAGCAGCAATTAAAAAATAACTGTAAATTTCATACATTTCTTCCAGTAGGATGAAAAGCTGAGGTATGTTAACTTTAATTTTATGGTTTGGGGGAATGCAGAGTTCGATTACTCCCTGTCAAAGCAGGAATCAGCCTCTTACAGGGAATAAGTGCTAATTAAGAAAAACAGAGTAAGCATGTTATATTAAGTATATTTGTTTCTTTCCTGTGCACTTTGGCTGCACAAGCTGTAACCACAGTTTCCGGAGCGACCACCAATGCTCCCTAAGAATGCCAATGCAGTGTTCCGTCCAGTCAGTGGGGATCAGAGACCAGTCAGAATGCTGATGCTTTTCCACAGAGGAGCTGGGGCTAGGGAGGCAAATGCAATCAGGGAATATTATATCTGTCTTGTGTGCCTGCTACAAAACAGTGTCCTCTGAAGACTACTCTATCCCTTCTTTGCTTTATACGTGTATGTGTATGTTTGTATATGGAAGCTTTACAAGTCTCTAATAAGAGAAAACTGAAAATGCCCAGGAAAAAGACACAACTGCTTCAACAGAGAAAGGCCTCTCTGTTCCAGTTGAAGAGGATATAGAGTTAATAACAGGAAATATCCATCCCCTGAAACTGTATGAAACATGGATGCTTCCAAAATTTACTCAAGGTCTCACTGACCAGGCAATAAGTAATTTTAATTATTATTTCTTATGATTATGGTAGATAAAAAGTCTCAGTAGTATGCTAAAAATCTTTAACACTTGTTTACTTTTTTGTTGATAGCTTTCCTCCTCCCAGGCTCCAGCCAACAGTAGCAGTAACAGATATCCAGATCTTAAGAGGATAGAAGTGCACTGAATATGGAAAGGAAGAACCAGTAATGGTTCCTATATATTCATAATGCGAATCAGCATCAAACTAAGGAATAAGCTTCCCCAAGGATAAGTTGACAGCAAACAGTTTCTCCTCTTAATGAATTGAGGAAACAACTTTGAAGTTATCCGTAGCCACCGCTTCTGAAGCAACCAATAGCTTTGTAACTATTAGTTTACTTGTATTAGATTAATTTATATTAGAGTTTATTTAATGCAATTGCTCACAAATTTTAAACAATTTTGTAGAGTAGTGTTCTGTATCTGTTTAAATGAAATGCTTTCCTAAGCTCAAGATCAGTGTTTTTATGTTGTGTAAATTATGAAATTACTGTGGAATATCTGGTAAACTTGATAGGAAACCCCAGATGTCAGCACTTTGCTGGGCAAGATTTAAAGTGGCCCACACCATTAACCCTCATCAGGAGAAGTATCAGTGGGCTAAGTCATAAGGGCATGCCCATCCATTACATTCACCCAGGATAATGTGAGAGAGAATCAAAGGGCAGTCAGACAGGGACCTCTATGCTCAGATTCCACTGCCAAGAAATGGCCTAAGTCAGCTCTTGTTGTTGAAGAAAATAACCCTTTAGGAATCAGATTGAATCCTATTCTCAGTTTTAGAGGAGGAAGGATACTATTTAAACATTGATGAAATGTGCCTCTTTTTTTTATCAGCATAGAAATTTATTTGAATTCAAAATAATATGGTTATATTTAGCATAGTGTAATAATTATCTAAAGCACATATCATCGTCGGCTCTGAAACAGTTCTAAAGATGTCATTCTTTTGAAGTCAAAAAATATGCAGTAGGGCTTCCCTGGTGGCGCAGTGATTGAGAGTCCACCTGCCGATGCAGGGGACACGGGTTCGTGCCCTGGTCCGGGAAGATCCCACATGCCGTGGAGTGGCTGGGCCCGTGAGCCATGGTAGCTGAGCCTGCACGTCCAGAGCCTGTGCTCCGCAACGGGAGAGGCCACAACAGTGAGAGGCTCGTGTACCGCAAAAAAAAAAAAAAAGTACGCAGTAAAAATGTACAAGGAAGCAAAAATATTAAAAAAAAAAAACAAGTTTTCTGAGTATCGGAAGTTGTTACAAGAGGGGCACACCAAGATAATGCAACAGAGTCCAAATTACATAACATGCAGCAAGGAGTTCTCTTGCATTAACAACTCCTAGAAAATAAACCAGTAATCTCAATGCAAGAATATCACCCCTGGGTTAACAGGCCAAATTTTCTGAGGGACACAGGTAGTAATTCACTATACTTCCCCTTTCTCTAATACCTTTTCTCACATCAATTTCTTTTCTTTCCTCGAGGATAGATTTTATCCTGTTGAAAAAAATTTAGTTTTATTTGTAAAGTGTAGTAAATAATATCCTGATGGAAGTAGGCAGCGTTTTAGCTGAAGATGCTAGGAATCAAACTTCTGAAAAAGGCCAATCAGCTAGCTAGCTAGCAGTTACCATCAGTGGCTTGCAGAAAAAAAAATTACGGATGCTATGTTTGCTAAATAGATAAAAAGAATAAGCACTTTAAAATGGGTGAAAGATCCCAAGATTTATTGTGACCTAGACCAGAGGTCCCTAACCTTTTTGGAACCAGGGACCGGTTTCCTGGAAGCAAATTTTTCCAGGGAGTGGGGGCAGGTGTGTGAGGTTCAGGCGGTAATGTGAGCCATAGGGAGCGGCAGATGAAGCTTAGCTGGCTTGCTTGCGACTCACCTCCTGCTGTGCAGCCCGGTTCCTAAGAGGCTGCGGACTGGTACCCGTCCGAGGCCAAGGGGTTGGGGACCCCTGACCTAGACACTCAAAAGCAGACAGTTGACCTTTGAGTAAGCCCATAAGCCCGTAAGGGGCTCCAAGACACAATTTGGTTTCAACAGTGTTCACAGCCAGAGGGCAAACTCAGAATGTCTCCTCCTCTTGCAGAAACTGGAACACGGATGAGAAGTCTTTTTTTGAGTAGCCCTTCACGCACATCATCCCTGTAGATCTGATGGGCTTGACTGCCCAGAAGGATTGGGCTCTTCGTGCTGATAGCAGAGCCTCATGCTAATCCCAGATCCTTAGCCATGAATGTTGCTCCGAATCCACCCTGATAGTAATTAGCTGAGGGAACGCCATCCATCACCCCAGGTACAGGATTATAAGTGTCACGTGACCAACATTGTCCTGAGCTCGTATTTAGGATTTTAGCCAAGAGTTTTGGGTCAAGCCCTAACCTGAGTCCCAGATTCATAGCTTCAGCAGTTCCAATCCTACTAATAGCTAACAGCAAGTTTTTGCAGATCTTCCAAGCCTGGCCAGTCCCAACAGCTCCACGATGCACCACATGGGAGCCCATGCACCACAGCAGCTCAACCCCTCCCATCCTAAATGTGAGGTTGCCAGACTGAGCCGTTCCCACACCACCAGAAACAGGGGCATCCGTGAAAACTGCTCCCATTTTCTCAGCTTCTTTGACCAATTCTCTCAAAACCACAGGATCAACAGTACTGGAATTTATTAATAGTGAGTCTTCCTTCACTTTTTTGTGAATTCCATTTGCTCCAGAATAAGCTTCTAGCGCATTGATGCATTGTAATATTTCTGTCCGCTTTTTCGGCTACATCTGCTGCGGAAGACACTACCGGGTTCACCTGCATCTAGAAGCTCTTTCCACGCATCAGGGAACACATCATCAATAATGAGTGGCTAGCCATGTTTCATGAGATCTTTTGCCATTGGATTCCCCACGTTGCCTACTCCAATGAATCCAACTGGAGTCTTAGAAGCTATTGACCTAGAACACAACGCTGCAAGGCTGGCCACCTCCAGCTGCTGCGGACGACTCCTGTACCAGAGGCCGGAGGTGACTCCACGGAGATGGGAGGAGGCTGCCACGCTGCCCCTGCCCCTCCTTCCCACGGTGACCTCCTCGACTCCCGGCTCACCCACTGGCTGCTATAGGGTGTGTAGTGCGGAGGGACGGCTCACCTGTGGCGATTCTTAATACCTCTTTGTTACTGGGTTACACATACAATTTCACCTAGTGAGCGATTTAACAGAAGGAATTTTTTTCTACGGCATTTTTGTGGCACAGCAGATAGAAGTGAGGTCACTATTTCTTTGAAAAACTGAATTAAAAATTTATAGAAAGTCATGATTCATTCTACAAACATGCTGAGTCAAAGAAACATGAAAATTGATGCAATGGAGGAAGAGTGCTAGACTTCCCTGATGCTCAACTGGGACCTTTCTTCTGGTGTCAGAACATGGTTGTATAACTCCTTTAATTCCAGCAGATTTTCCGAAAGTTCCAGAATCTTCAGATTTTGGTAGTCCGTTTACTGCCTTTGCCCCCCCCCATGCCAAACCCTCACCCCACCCCGCACACATTTATTTTTTACCAGTTGTCCTCCAGGGTGTTTTTCTTTATGTAGTTATTGCAACAGTTTGTTAGACTACTGACACCCAGTGCAAATGCCCCTCCCCCCCGTTTCCTCACCCTGTGTAGTTTTGTTCCACCTTGACCTGGGATTGGTCACGTGACTTGCTTTGGCCCAATGGCATATCAAGAGCTGAAGCTTGGAGAGTACTTGTGCTTTAGGGCTCGTCCTCATGGAAACCTGACATGTTAGGAAGCCTGGCTAACCTAGTGGAGACTAGGCACAGGCCACAGCCAGCACCAGTGGCCAGACATGTGAAAGCAACCAGCCCCAGTCCAGAAACCAGATGATGGCAGCCTCAGTAGTCACCTCAGGTGAAAGCAAGATAGATCCACCCAGGAGATCTCAGCCCATTCTGCTGATTCACAAATTGTGAGAAGATAAAGTGCCTGCTGTTTTCAACCACCAAGCTTAGGAGTAGTTCATCACACAGGAAGAGATATAACTGTCTTCACTGTTAGATTATCTTCCCATTTTATACCATGTTTCCTCTCAAAGGACTGTTCCTTTATCCAAGATTCTAGAAAAGAAATAACAACTGATGAGGCTGATAGAGCCTTAACATTTTTTTAAAAGTTTTATAAACTTTTAAAATAACTATATTAATAAAATCAATATTTATTTTATCACAAAATTATTTTCTTCAGTTGCCTTAAGAAGTAATGCAGAATTGTACTAAGTTTATAAATTTGGAGGCTCTAAAAATGTGTTATTCCTTGGATTCAAGTCCTAGTGTACTTTATGTGGGCATTCACGTTTGCAAAATGATTCCAGGAAATTTGCGATTTCATTTTACAACTTTGGCCTAAGGAGTCTTATGATATTTTACCTGAGAAAAATAATACATTAATTCCACTTTCAGCTA
Source organism: Globicephala melas (assembly GCF_963455315.2). Taxonomy (NCBI): domain Eukaryota; kingdom Metazoa; phylum Chordata; class Mammalia; order Artiodactyla; family Delphinidae; genus Globicephala; species Globicephala melas. Next base: position 21,648,621 of record NC_083330.1, read on the forward strand.
TTAAACCCATGGTTTCCTGTATTTTCTAAATTCCCTATCAGTAAAGAAGACTATGTATAGCATACAAGGCTGTCATGATTAGGAGGAAGGTAGTACAGAAAGAGCCCGCCAAATTAGGCATTGTCCAGTCATGTCAGTATACTAACGTGGGGAGCCACAGGCAGCTTGAAGCCTGGAAAAAAGACAGATACAATGAAATGATTATCCTAAGGATCAGGATAATGATTCCTATGATTTTGTTTTAAATAAGAATGGCAGAGGATTCTGGGGAAATGATGGTGGCTACAGAGAAGATTTTTATCCCTGAATATGCCACCCCTCCCCTAAATACACAACCCCCCCAAAAAAAGAAAGAAAAGCATCTAGGATAGCAAGACCAAAAACCCGCAGACAACATCTTCAACAAGGTATCCACATGAACTGCAACATACAGCCAGGTAGGAACAAATCAACAACAGGAAAAAGACCTACATGTGTGTATCCCAAGGTGTGTGGGAGGAAGACGAGGGAAGGACTCTCTCTCTCTTTCAGGAGAGCCAGAGGTTACTATGGCTCAAGGGCTCACTGAGATTGAAAAACTCACTGAGAACAGCGGCAGAAACTGGGAGTGAACATTGCAGGTTCCACCTTGCAGCTCAGTGCAAGAACTTTGAAATGTTCTGAGGATGCCAAGTGTTCTGGGGTCTGTGAAACCTTGACACCTATCAAACCAAAGCACCATTCCAGAACTAATCCCCATACTCAACAAGGACAGGAAAGAGGAGGTCTGGGTAAATGGGAATAGGAGGGCCAAGGAGGAAGAGTTTAGAAATTTTAAGGTCATTTTTTAAATTATATCGTGAAAATAATAGAAGATAGTGAGCCCTGGAGTTCTGAAGCTAGAAATTGTCTTCTGATCTATGTTTCCCTCCTAAAGCGGAAACTTATTTCATTTAAAAATGAGTGACAGAAGAGTATTCCATTCACATCCTGTAGAAAATCAGTGAGAAGAAAAAGAAAAAAGAAGGGTGAAAAGAAAGTTCCAGCAAATCCTGAAAGCGTGACAGAAAGACACGTCCACAGAACAAATGAAATTTATTGCCTGATATTGCGGAAAAAGTAAAAGAAATTTTAAAAGGAATAGAAACTGGTTTTAAGAAAAACATAAAAGAAATTAGAAAAATTCAGAAATGAAGTGATAGGAGAATAGGAAGTTTTGAAAGGTGAAAGAATTCAGTAAGTAATTTGTTTTAAAAAAAAATCATGTCTCGAAAAAAGGTTAAACTAGAAGGAACACAAGTTTGAATAAACACAGTGGATAATGTCTCCTTGGAGAAATAGCTGATTTCAAATACAGCATGAGAAATGAACAAGATGTTCCTGTTACATCTTGTCATACAAGAGAGCTGGGAAGACTTCAAAGACTACTGTGGTTGTGTGGAAAGGACTCAGGAGCCAACCTGAACAGGATCCGTGAACCGAAGAGGGGACAACCTCTGCATCGATATTTATAACAACCTCACTGAAAACAACAACAAAGAAAGAAAGTACCTCATTCGTCATCTTCGGAAGCTACTTTGGAGTCAATCTCTCTCTCTTTTTTAATTCTTTTTTTGTAAAACTGGTAAATAAAATAAAAGAAGCATTTATTTTTCCTTTTCTAATTAAACTGTAACTCAGGGCAACCAAATAGTTGATGAAATAATATTCTAGCTAGTAAATGAATAATAATCTAATTAGTAGCATATCACCATTTGGTACCCTTAATAAATTAATGGATCTAGGCATTGATCATTAATGGCTGCAACATCACAGTAAGTTTATAGTTCCTTTTGGAATTAATCAATATTATCTATGAAGTAAACTTGCCAAAAAATCACACCTGAATTATGTCAGTGCTCTAGATCTATCTACCAACTGACAGTAAATACATGGGCCAAAGGAGCATAATAAATATATAAACATAAAGGGGATGCAATCAGCATAATCCAGACAGTTGGGAACCCTACTGGATGAACGCTTTGAATTCAATGACAAATACTTGCAAGAAAAATGAGCAAATTGAGTTCTTTTAAACCTATACTTTAAAAGAAAGTGTGTTTGGATTGGCAATCAAATAAATAATGGTTATTAAAATAAAAATACATTTATAAGACAATCAAGGAAACATGAACTGACTGGCTACTTGTTGATATTAAGGAATTATTATTATTTGGGGATGTGTGATAATGACATAGTTGAGCTTAAAAAGGACAGTTCTTGCCTTTTAGAAATATGTATACTGACGTTTTCACTGAGAAAAAAAGAAATCTGGAATTTGCTTTAAAATTGCTGGGGATTATGGTGGTAGTAGTAAGAGAGGGTATAGAGAAAATATATTGGCCTGCAATTGATATTTGATGAGAACAATTGATGAAAGTTTCTACTTCTTTCTTTTTACTTCTGTAGATGTTTGAAATTTTCCATACTAAAACATGTTTTATAAATGTAGATGGCTTGCAATTTGCTCTTCTGAGCTCTCAGAAGGCAAAAAGCCATTCTTAAATTAAGAGCTTTCTCCTCTAGCCAAGAATTCTAATGATAATTTTGTCCCAACTGGCCAGAGCACTCAGATTTCTCTGAGATCTGTCGGTGAAAAAAAAAAAAAAAATCAGCACAAACAATAAAGAGGCTCTTTAGTCTTAGAAGAAAACAACGAAGAGTAAAGGCTGGTGCTAGGTCTAGGGCAATAGTGTAACATCAGTATAAGACAAAATATTAGTTTCTTCCAAAATCCACTTGTTACTACTGTGTATACTTTTGCAGCAAAATATCTTTTCTACATTGTCAGCATTAAAGTAAATTTACTATTTAGGTAGCATTTACATTATCATATACTCAAAGCCTAGAAATAATCCCCTAGGCTGAAATGACATTAAATCTTATTTTGGCCATTGTAGTGTATTCTCCAGTCCTACTTGCTTTGTCTATAACTGTCATAAAAAGGTGTGAGGAGATCTGCCAATATTAATGCCAGGATTCAAAATGAGTTCTCTGTAGCTTGCTTCCTTCAGGATCTTCTGCCCTCAGACCCATGTATTAACTTAATGCCTCAGATTATTGTATATGTCACCTCTTTCCAACTAGAAGACAAGCTCCTTTAAGGGCAGTGACTAGTCTCATCAACATCGAATTTACCCCAACACCAGTGCTTTCAAAATGTGTGTTGCTTAGTATAGGTTTGAAGTTATAGAAACAATTCTATTCTAACTAACTAATAATGATACTACTACTACTATTTCTACTACTACTGCTAATAAAATGTATGAAATAGAGTATAAATAGGAAAATAAAGATAACACTGGAAATCCCAGACTATAAAATGAATTATCCCAAAGCCACCGGCCAATCCGTCGACTGTAAACAGTTACTTGTGAATTGGTCAACATTTACATGCATAATTGAGAGAAGGGTTAAAACAAATTTTATTACCAAAAAGCACAATTTTTATACCTACAATTTTTGAGCTCAACTAACCTGTAGTTTTAACAGAAATAGATGAGATTCAAAGTGTTCATCCAGTTTCCTAAATGATCCATTTCCGATCTTTCCTTATGAAACAATCAATTATAACTCTAATAATTTGTCAAGGATTCACCCAATCTCTACTTCCTTTATTTTCCAAGGTTTGGTATCATTACAAAATCAAGTCCTTCGGCGGAATATAATAGTTTCAAAATCCCTCATCAATATTATTCACTGAGATAAAATAATATGAAAATTTAAAAAACACTGGCTGGGCTTCCCTGGTGGCGCAGTGGTTGGGAGTCCGCCTGCCGGTGCAGTGGGCGAGGGTTCGTGTCCTGGTCCGGGGGGGTCCCGCGTGCCGCGGAGCGGCTGGGCCCGTGGGCTGTGGCCGCTGGGCCTGCGCGTCCGGAGCCTGGGCTCCGCGGCGGGAGAGGCCACAGCGGTGAGAGGCCCGCGTGAAAAAACACTGGCTATGTGCTGAGAAATGATCCTTCAGTGAATCACTCAAGGTGCACTAGCATTCAGGCTACACCTGAGGTAGAATTTGAATTCCAAAGTAGACCTTTAAACCACAGCTCATCTTCTCCTTTTAAAACCATTAGAAATAAGCCTGTTGCCTGACCTTTGAGATTCTGCAAAGAGACCATATTTAGATCGTTTGTCTCTCTTAACTTCCCTAGTCTCCTCCTCTACTTTCAGAATAGTGATTCCCAGATAAGTACAATGAGTTCAAACAGTGTGGTTAAAGGGGTAATTCGTCTGCTCTGCAGCCAAGTTACTCACAGAATAAATAAGTTGGCTTTCACAGTTGTTAGTTTCTTCATGGGCTTTGTTTAGAGGGGTCTCAGCTCAAGCAAGCAGCCTGTCAGCAGCCTGAAATAACTCTGCGGAAATCTAATGGCATATACGTAAAATACGTCTATGAAACCTTTTATTCAATCTTAGATGCATACTTTTCCGACTTCTTTAGGCCTGGAAAAGTATATTCAGCTACAAAAGGACGGCAAAGAAAATGTGTATAATCCCTCATGCCCTCCTCACCCCCTAGAACCTTATTTTACCCTTGTTTCATCAGAAAAGGATGTATACTGTAAGAAACATTTTTTAAATTGTTTGACCAAGTATTTAAGTGTGCTAAGTCTCTGTATTTATTAAAGCAAATATAGTTACCTTTCTGTCCCTTTCTAAAAGAAAGCAAAAGGTACAGTTCTTTTTTCTTAAGACTCAGGGTTCCTGGATATTAATTATTACACTATATTGACACCCAGACATGTTTATAGGAGGCTCTTGAGACACACAGAGCTATTTATTCCCATACTAAACGGCGCTTCTTTTTCCTCTGCCTTCTGCTTGTATCTTTTCTGTTGTGATTATATCCTACTGAGGCTGCTACATGTCTTTGCTTGATTTGAGGTTCTAAAGGTAAGACTGTATATTCCCCTTTTTACAGAATAAAATGGGTTTTATGACTGTTTGCCTTCAGAAGCCTCCTTTTCCACTCATTCTCATTTCCTATCTATGGTGAGGTGTCTAAAACAGATGAGTTAGTTCTGAACTGGTGATATATAAATCAATTATTATTTGATTCATATTCAAAGCAGCTCCCCCTAAAATAGTGGCCTTCCTGCCTGTGGGATGTAGTCTAATCTACTGCCTGGATCTATGCCCCCCAACATCCATATCTTGTCTATTGTTACCTTGGACACTTGTAGGAACTGAGTGAGTTTCTGTTTCTATAGTGTCTATTGACAGACAAATGGATAAAGAAAATATGGCACATATGTAGAATGGAATGTTATTCAGCCTTAAAAAATAAGGGAATCTTGCCATTTGCAACAACTTGGATGAATCTTGAGGGCATTATGCTAAGTGAAATAAGTCAGAGAGAGAAAGACAAACACTGCATAATCTCACTTTTACGTGTAATCTAAAAAAGCTGCACTCATAGAAACCGAGTAGAATGGTGGCCGTCAAGGGCTGGGGAGTGGAGGAAATGGGGAGTTGTTGGTCAAAGGGTATAAACTTCCAGTTATAAGATGAATAAATCCCGGGAGTCTGATGTACAGCATGGTGACTATAGTTAACAACACTCTATTGCATACTCAAAAGTTTCTGAGATAGTAGATCTTACATGTTCTCATCACACACACACACACAAAAGGTAATTGTGTAAGGTCATGGATGTGTTAACTAACCTTATTGTGGTAATCATTTTGCAATATATACGTGTATCAAATTATGATGTTGTACACCTTAAACTTATACAGTGTTATATGTCAATTATATCTCAATACAACTGGAAAGAAGAAAAAGATTCAAATGGAGAAGGGTGAGGCTGGTAGAAAAAAGCCACTGCCTTGAGCAGTACCGAGGTGGGCGGAAAGCCATGGGCCTCTATTAGCACTGCTGGGTAGGCTCTGTTCCCACGTGTGGGGAGGGGGTAGGACAGCACAGCTGTGATCCTTATTGCAGACCTTAGGCAGCCTCAGGCAACTTTTCAAAGTTAGATGCTGAAAACCAATAAATGAAATTATAAGGAAGAATTACATAAATGCCTTTATTCTACTTTTGGTCCTCTTGGCAACTTTTTCCATCTAAAAGCTGCACCCTGCAGTTCTCAAAGCAGGAACGTTAACATGGGTCAGAAGTTTCCAAACTTTTCATCATCAACCCCTACACCAAAAGAAAAGTTGAAATTTTATGACCCCTAGTATATGAAGTATCTTGTGTGTTTTTAATATTTATCAAGAGAACATTTAACAGTTACCTACTATGTGCCAAGAGAAAATAAAAATAAGACACAGACTTTAAATGTAGACTTTGTTCCAGTATTATTCTTCCTTTTGACTTCAGTATAAGAGCTATTGAGCTATTTGTTGTCCCAGTAAGGGGATAATCAGACAATTACAGAATCCTTTGATCTCTTCCCAAAGTTTGCAACTATAGGGTTGGTCCCAGAATTGCTCAATAACTTTGTATTTTGATTTAAGGGGAAACTAAAAGACCTTCCTGTCCCAAAGTAACTCTGCTTTGTGGAGATTGGAGGTGCCCTGCAATTGACTCAAGATACTGTTTATTTGTTTAAACAGTTAAATGAGTAGTTTCTATTTAACAAGTGAGCACAAATTTTCACAACAGTACCTACCCCATGACATAACTCAGACGAAAACTCCGAGGGAAAGGAAAACTATAAGGGCAAAAAGTCCAGGTTCCATCCACTGTACATGGGATATTGATAGGCTTGTAAAACTTACAGAGGTACCTGGGGGTACCTAGGAACCCTGGATATTTAGTATACAGATCAGCAAAGGATGGTGGAAAATAAGACGACACCAGGTCAGGGGACAAATTAAGTAGGTGAAGCTGGTCCTTTATATTCTTTTCCCTTCTGATATACCACTGCTCTTTCCTGTCCAGAATATGTTCTGTATCCTCAGTAGACCTACACACACACACACACACACACACACACACACAGACATGTGTGTAGCACACAAACATGCACGCATGCATGCATGTACACATACATGGAGTCCCCAGTCTTCTCAGTTAAAATTCAGCTTGTAGTAACTAAAGAAAATTTATAATGCCCTATATTTTATAGATTTTAAAAATACTTGCACTTTAATAGAAAACTTTTAATGTCTGAAAATCCTTTCTGACAAAGGAAGTTATTTCTGATATTGGAGGTTGACAGTTTCACAGAGAAAACTTCAGGAGCACAGAGACATGCCTGACCCTCTCCCCACGCACCATCTGGGGAAAATTCACCAACACATAGGCTCAATCCCTCTGCTAAGTCAAAACCAAGTTTACATCATTATTTCACAGAGAATAACTTAACTCATGTTAGGCATTCACACGTATTTTATTTGTTGAAGACAGGAAGAAGATATAAAGGAGGGAATCATCTGAAATTACAGAGTAGAGCATTTAAGTCAATATAGATATTTAAATTGAAGGTAAAATTAAATTATAATTTGAAATTATATGTGGAGTTTTATTTCCTAAAGAATATTTTGGAAAGTTCAACTTCTATTTTAACTTATATTTTCAGAGAAGGTATTTAGTCCAAATGAAGAATATCTTCAATTATTGTTCTTCTATTGCAAGCAAAAAAGGATTTATACTTCTTTTCATGAAATATGGTTGTTTGACAACAGAAGAATAAATATTTTATATTTTTAGAAACAACAGTCAGGCTACTGATATTCTTAATTAGTGTTAATAAATCTGAATGCTTCTTATCATCTACTCTTTAGCTTGTACCTGAGGAGTTGAATACCTCCGGGAAGATACGTGCTCCAGACCCGTAAAAATGCAGTTCACAGAGCCCACCACCAGAGGGCAATAAAGAAGTAAAATCTTGAAACCATGTAGTGAAAATAGTGGGAGTTTAAATAAAAGCAACATTTCACAGTATGCTTTTCTGACCAATGTTATATCTAATAACTTAATGGATTATATGTACATGGATTCTGAAAAGTCAGCAGCACACTTCATTGGTCAATTTCTATGATAAGGGGAATGTAATCTGAGTGTAGAAAAACAGTATACTTACATCTTAAAATTCCACCCCTACAGAATCTACTCACTATTGAAAAATGGTAAAAATAGCTTTCTGTGTCTCAGTGACCAGTTAACATTTTCAAGAGTAGAATTTATCTTCCTATGATGCTCAAATACACAGGAAAAATGCATATCTAGGACAATGGATAAACTCTATATGACATGTGAAAATAATTATTCAAATGGAAAAAGTATAAGATCTACAAGGAACAGTTTTATATGCATTAGTGTGGATATATACATAAAGAGGCTCTAAGAAACATAAAAATCACTTCCAGGAAGTAATTTTAGGTAGAAGAGAATTAACATGGATGAGCAAGAAAAGAGAGTTAGTTTTAAAATAGTTTCATTTACTTTTTGTTTGTTTGTTTATTTATTTGTTTTATTTATTTGGTCTTTGGAATATAAGGAAACAGTGGCTTTCAGATCAGTATCCCAGTGGAACAAAGGGACAGAGATCTATACTGGAGCCTAGGCATTGTTTGACTATCTTGTAATAATACTGGTGAAATACAGCCAAATCATTTGAACTATAAGCATCCTCTCTGACAATATTCTTAAGACATCAACATTATATATTAAAGAAAGTAAAGAGAGAATACTATTTTCTTTAGAGAGAAAATACAGATTCTGGATCAAATCAATAATGTCAGCAAACCTCATGGGTATAAAACATTCTGCTGCCTATCATTTAGAACATGCCTCTAGAAGAGGGAAACTGGGTGATAATTTCCCCAGATTTTATATTTAATTCAAATATTTTAGATAAGAGGCATCTCTAGTAAAACATTGTATTATTGATTCTTTCCAATATGATAGCTCAGAGGAGTTCCTCTTTCCTTCTCAGATACATATGGGGAAATGGAGGTGGGTGTGGGTCAGAGGAACTATCTAAATAGAGCATAGTAATCAACAGTTTGTTTTTTAAAAATAGAAATTTCTATTTAAATTATTTCCAGAGACAGAAACACACAGAGACAATTCCATGTGACAACAGTGGAAGAGACCAGAGTGATGCAGCTGCAAATCAAAAAACTGCCAACACCAGTGATTGACGGCCACTACCAGAATCTGGTTAAGACAAAGAAGGATCCTCCCCTTGAGGCGTCAGAAAGAACATGGCCCTCTCAACACTTTGAGTTTGAACTTCTGGCCTCTAGAGCTGTGATAAAATAAATTTCTGTTCTTTTAAGCTAACAATTTTGTGGTATCTTGTTATGGTAGCCCTAGAGATGACTGTATTTGATTCCTGAGCTGGCAACTGTATTTTGACTATGTAATGACTATTCCAAGATGATCAACAGACACAAAGATAAAGGCAAAACTGAGACTAAGCCCAGTTCTTTTTATTCCCAGAATAATAAATGATTTTTTAATTAATTTAGATCCCTTTGTCTAACCCCTCTGCTTTTCAAAAGAGTATGTGGGACCAATCAAGTATTAATATGTTATACTTTCACTTTAATTCATCTCAAATTATTTCTAATTCCCCTTATGAGTTCTTACTTGACCCATGAATTATTTAGGAATATATTGTTTAATGTCCATTTGTGATTTTCAACAAATTTCTTTCTGTTAACGATTTCTTATTGCATTCTGTTTTCATCTGAGAGCACTTTTTGTATTGTTTATATCCTTTAAAATGTACTGAAATTTGTTTTATGGCCTAGCATATAGTATATCCATGTGCATTTTAAAACAATGTATATTCTGATGCTGTTGGGTGGAATGTTTTATAGATGGTTGTTACGTCTACTTGATTGATAGTGTTGTTCTAGGTTTTTATTTTCTTGTTGATTTTCTGTCTGTTCTGCTATTGAAAAAAGGGTATTAAAGTATCCAACTATTATCGTAGAACTGTGTTTCTCTTTTCCGTTGTGTCGATTTCACTTCATTATATTTTGAGGTTCTGTTGTTAGGTGCATATAAGTTTATAATTATTATACATTCTAGATGGAATAATCATTTTATCATTTTAAAATGTTTGTCTCTAGTAAAAATTTTCATCTTAAAATATTTTTTTTTCTGATATTTTCTTAGCCACTCCAGTTTTGTTGTTTTGTTTTGTTTTTTTTGTTACTGTTATGGTATATCTATTCCAACCCTTTTACACTTCACCTATATATTTTCTTGACTCTAAAGTGGGTCACTTGTAGGCAGCATATGTTTGGATCATGTTTTTCATTTTTTTATCCAGTCTGAAATTTCTGTCTTTAGATGGAATGTTTAACCTTTTTATATTAAATGTAATTAATATTTAATTTTGTAATTTTTATATTAAATGTAATTCATGTAGGATTTATGTCCAACATTTGTGATTTATTTTCCAAGAGTCACATTTTTTTTCCTAATTCCTCTTCCTCTATTACTGACTCATTTGTTGTTGTTGTTGTTGTTAAAAAGATATTTTTTAGTGTACAATTTCAATCCCCTATCTTTTACTATATTTTTGAATTATATTCTTAATCCTTGCTCTAAGGATTACAAATAACATCTTAAGTATAAGCATCTAGTTTTGATTAATACCAACTTAATTTCAATAGTATAAAAAACTTTTCTCCTCCTTTACATTGCCCTCCTTTGTGCTGTTACTGATATAAAAACTCCATCTTTAGACATTATATGCCTATAAACAGTTATAATTATTACTTTATGTTGGTGCCTTTTAAATCAGATAGAAAAAAAAGTTAGAATAAAATACATTCATATTATTTTTTATATTTACCTCTGCAGTTACCTTTCTTGATGTTCTTTATTTCTTCATATGGATTTAAGTTACTGACTTATGCTTTTAATTTTGTCTGAAGGGCTCACTTTAATAGTTCTTGTAGCACAAGTCTGCTAGGAAAAAATTCTCTTAAGTTTTTAATAAAAGTATTGAAATTTTCATGTCATCCTTCTGCAATGGCCATGGTAATCTCTGCATCATTCCAACTTTAGTAGATATGTTGCCAAAGTGAGCATTTAGTATGTACTCTTATATGGTACAAAATTTAAAGTGTTAAAGATTATGAAGTTATAGACACAGGTTTACTTGTTTTGAGACCATTTCAAGAGCATATTTGGGCAATGCTAATATTGGCATTTCAAATTCAGTGCTACCATGTAGCAAGATAAAATAGATGAACCTCAAGTCATGATATTTTTTTCCTGATAACATAAGGTTAAGGTTAATTATCAGTTGTCACATTTTTCCAGTATTTTTTAGTTAGCTTTTAACTTAGCATAAGTGAAATGAAAGGATGGTAAGTTTTGCATTAATTCCTGACCCAAAACAGAACTTTTGAAGATGAAAGTCCATTAACAGAGCTCTGTGTTTCCTGTGAAAAATAAATCTGTCCCACCCCCTGAAAAATTCATGAATATTTTACAAATTGTATGTTCAGGAAGCTATTCTAGCCTCTATTAAAAAAAAAACAATATAGAAATATTTATTTCCTTCATGTAGTAGTAATATACATGTTATTCAGAAAATGTATAGTGAATTTTGGTTTGCTCATCTTCTGAAAAACTCCTAAGAAAACACACACTTCTGAGAATTTCAGCCTTATTTCTACATAAGTTATCTAATCTATAAAACATTATGCATGCTTTGGATAATCATCTAAATAATTACTATTCTAGCCTTTTAAATGGTTTCAGTGCACACATAATTTTCTCTACCCACACCCCCATTTTTCCCAGTTAGATTGATTAAGTGATATTTTTTCTTTAGTCACTTATTATATTTAGGTATGTTTAGGCCTCCTCTTCTGAACTCATTTCCTGGTTACAAAGAAGTAAGGCATAGATGCTGTTTCTGACTCCCAGGGAAGTTTAGGCTCTGGCATGCTGGACGAGGCAGGGCCTAGCATCACCCTGTTTATGTGGAATATGTGGAACTGGTGAGCTTCTAAACATCTCAAAGAGACATTTAACAAGACTGAAGGTTCTGGAGAGAGAATGTATTTTATTGCCATCATTTTAATTTCACCATATGTCTAGATAATTCATGCTTTTGGTGCAAAATTCAAAAGTAACAGTGGTGGGCTTCCCTGGTGGCACAGTGGTTGAGAGTCCGCCTCCGGATGCAGGGGACACGGGCTCGTGCTCCGGTCCGGGAACATCCCACATGCCGTGGAGCGGCTGGGCCCGTGAGCCATGGCCGCTGAGCCTACGCGTCCAGAGCCTGTGCTCCGCAACGGGAGAGGCCACAACAGTGAGAGGCCCGCGTACCGAGTGACAGTGGTGAATGAAAAGTAAATCTTTTATACAGTTTTCCTGAAGCCACCCATTTCCCCCTCCTAGAGGTAATCATTTTTACCAGTTTCTTTTATATTTTTCAGGGGCAGTTTAGGCATATATTAACATGTGCTATATAGAGGATAATTCCTCTTATTAGGGTAAATTCGTGTGCTTTTTTTTTTTTTTTCTGAATTGTAGTATGCAGGAATCGGAAGTCTCTGGCAAGAGGAGAGTTAAAAGGAGAGAAGCTAGCTTCAGTATGATCTTTATTATCTCCTCATTCTCTCTTATCCAAATACCATCTTTGCATCTCATCAGTAAAAGATTCATTGGTTTTGACTGTGCTGATCTGCTCATTCAGGGAAAAGGATGGTGTGGCTCTGGGGTTCTGAACTCTATGGATCTATACATTCATGAGCATGCTGAAATCCTGTCTGGGTTTTTCTATGCTTTGGGCACAGCAGTCATGCTGCTCTCTGCCTTTTAATATCATCTTGGGGATTCGCTTTACCTCTCTCCTTAACTGAATCTCTTGTTTTCTGTGTCCCATATTTTCCTCATTTTTAGTTTGCTATCTCATATTTGTTGAACATACAGTACAGTTGCTTTGTGAGAAACAGTATGTAGTAAGCATATTTTTTGAGATTGTGCACGTCTCCAAGTCTTTATTCTAACCTTTGCTTAAATAATAGTTTAAGCAAGTATAGAACTCTAGGTTAGATATCATTTTCCTTCAGAATATTGATTATATGAATCCATCAATCTACCTTTCAGCATTGCTGTTGAGTATTCTGAAGCAATTATGACTCTTAATGATATATGTATGTGTCTTTTTTAAAAAAATTTCTCTCTTCTTGTGAGTAAATGGAACCGTACATTTGTTCCTAAGGGTTGTTCCTAACTTCACAATGATATGCTTAATTTAATCTGTTATCTTGGGTGTTTGGTAGATCCTTTCCATTAAGAAATTTATGTTCCTTGTGTTAGGAAATCCACTTCCAAAATTCCTCCTTCTAAAGCTTTTCTCTGGTATGTCCTTCTGGAACTCATATTATTCAGATATTGCATCTCTTGAACGGGCTTTCCAATTTTCTCTCTTTTTTTCCACCTATCTGTCTTTTTGTTCTATTTCTTATAGATTTTCCAAATTAATCTTCCAGATCTATTTTTTTTCTGCTTATTCTCTACTGTGTTTTTAACGCTTTCAGAAAGAAGCTTAAGGGTTGAAATAGGGATGCCTAGAAGAACTAGCACATAGAGCAAAGGGCTGGGAACTGTGATGCACGTTCATCTATATTTCTTTAGATTTCATGAAAGGTGCTTGGCACGTAACAGACTCTCAATAAATAAGTGGTTGTGGAATAAATAAGTAGATAAATAAGTAATAAGTCCTAGATTCTAGTCCCAACGTATACTTCTTTCCCACTTCACATTGGCATGGTAGTGTCCTCTCTTGGTTTCGTTTTCTAACTAGCAACTTCAGACTACATTTTCTCTCTGCCACTGAGAGCATTAACATTATCTGATTCTAGCAATGTTATATATATATATATAGATAGATAGATAGATAGATAGATATAGATATAGATATATAGATATATGCACACATACAAATTTTAGTTAACTGAAATTTTTAAATCATCTCATATATAGAACTTGCTATACAGGTAAAGAGTGATTTAAGATGGGGAAAAGAATTGAGCTCTTTAGTACTTGAAATCCACTAAAAATCTGTTCCAATTTATTATATTTTTGCTAGACCTGAACTATTTACCTTTAGTAGATAAACCAGAAAAAAACAGCAGTACTGCAATTGGTAAACTAAGTTATTTGAATACATTTCAAAATGATTTCTATATCATGTACTATACAGAGATCTAGCCATCCACATTGGTTCATTAAAATGTAAAACAGTTTCCTACAATTCTGCTCATTAAGCAGGGGTCACACAAAGAATTCTCCTGTGATGTGGAACAGTGCGAAAGTTTTATGTATCTTGATACTGATTAAAGGGAAGCTATCAGGCTTTGTCTTACAGTAATTTCATATTGTTTTAAAAGTTTAAACATGAGTCCTCCAAATTCTAGACATCTATACCTTTAAATCAGTCAGGCAACAGCTAGATCTTTTAATATGTTAGATCCATTTGCCAATCCACTTCTTTAAAAAGCATACTTTTCATTCCTCTTTTTAAATAAAAGCATTGTCTATACTGATTCCATCATTACCATTGGAAATGTTTATCTGCCAAATGAAAAAGAACAGTACAAATTAGAAACACTGATACATCTTCTGACATTATTCATTTAGAAGCTAGTTCTCAAATTGTCATTACATTTACCACATAAAAATTACAAATGATTTGTTTGGAGGCCTACAGCTATTTCTAAATTCAAGATGTTTGGACAACTGTAGATAAAGTTTCATTATCAGACTGAACTCAATATGCTGTAATTATGAATAAATCAGGATGATTTCTGCTCTGTGAACTTGTTATTAATGTACTCAGGCCAAGCATCAGGAAACATCATTCTTCAAAATTATACAAGTGTATTTCTCAGCCAAAAATGTAAAAAATAATGTTTGAAAATCAAGGTCAAGGATTGGTTGGATGATGTTTATGCTTCTATCATCTGATTGTTTCCATCTTTATTCTATTCCATGAAACACAGACTAGGCTTATACTTCCACAAGGCCTGTGTTTCCCCATTTATTAGCACTTATCACACTTGAAATTATTACTTAAATATCTATTTTCTCCAATAAACAATAGGTTCATTAGGCCAGGGACTTCTGCTGTCTTATTTTCTTCTGTAGGTCTACACTATCATATTAGGTGCCAAGGAATATTTGTTGAATAACTGAGTTAATTAATGATAAATGAATGGAGAAGCCTACTTTCTCAGGCTGACAATTGAACTAGAGAATGGAAGTTGGAAAATTTGAATTGAATTTCCACAATTTTTATATAGTGATAGTTTGTTTAAAATTTGGTATGCAAAATGTTATATACAATAGAGTTAATAAATAGTAGAGAAAAGTGATGTCAGAGGGAGCTGAAGATGTAAATTTCAAGTTACCTGAGTCCTAGGAAAAGTGAGAACCAAAAGAAATTTATATTCTCTATTTAAGTATTTAAGAAACAGAACTTAAGAATTTATCAGTATACTGAATTATTATGATTTCTAGACTAATCATAATTCATTCAAATGACATATGAGATGTAGCCTTCTCAGAATATTTACCATGTTAATCAAATGAAGAATTACACTGAAATTTGAGTTTACTTTTCCACTATAACAAAATTTTCTACTTAGGTAAACATGAGATTGACATTTTGGAGAACTGTTTTCTCAGTACAGAAAACTTTTGCTTATTTTACATTTTGTGTTCTTAAAGTGATTTTCTAATATTTTCTTTTTATATACTGATATTTTATTTGTAAAGAATATGTAAAGTTTCCCTGTAGGCATGACAAGCATGACTAGAGTGCTACATAGCAGTGCTTTAGATATAATCTAAAAATTGTCCTTATGTGCAATAGTAGAGACCAATGATTCATGAAATTGCTCAGTGTTGTGCATAGTCCTTCTTATAGAACTAATAGTTTATATGAGACATTTTTCTTCAAACGTTGAAATCAAAATATAAACTCTACTCAGTATGTCAGCATTTACATTAAAATGAATTTTTTACTTATGGGAAAAGCTTTAATTAAGTGTATTTAAAAGTTTGGAAATCAGCAGGACGTCCATCATTGTGAACAATTTAAATGTTTCTCTCCCTACTTGGTTTGGAATAAAATAAGAAATGGGGAAAAAAAATACTCCACCCAGGAGGGAGGTCCTTCTTTTGCCTACCAACAAAGCTATTAACCTATCTGCAGCTGTACCAGTATACTCAGCTCCCCTTCTCTGAAAGGGAAGAAATGTCCATTTCCTACCAAAGGCTATTGCTCTCTTTGTGCTCAGGGTCCCATCCCATTTCAGCACTCAAGATTCCACTTTTGAAACTAGCTCATTTTGTACTGCACCATCAATTTCTTTATGCTTGATAATTCTCCAAAATACATAAGTATATTCTAATATCTCTCATTTTATTGATTTTTAAAGCATATATTAGTAACTTTCATTCTGCCAAAAAAGTTTCCTTTGTTTAAAATCTCTGTCCATAAAATCTATGTCTCTTCTAACAATCACTGTGAGATACAAGAACCATTTCATATCTCCTTAGATGAGGTTTTCCTTGAGTACCCAAGGTAAGACCCCTCCATTGCTTTCTATCATGCCTCATTGTTAATTTCCTTTATTTTACCAATTACAATCTGAACATATTGTAATCATTTTATAACTTGTTCATTTAATCTTTCTCATCAAAGTAGCATGTCGACTCTTTGAGGCAGATCCTTTAACTCTCTTGTTCATCCCTGTTTCTTAAACTCCTAACAAAGCTCAGAACATAGTGGTTACCTAATATGTGTGTATAGAATGAATGAAAGACCTATACCACTTCCTTTAGAAGAATTAACAGTCAACCCTAAGTAACTGTGCAAAAGAGGCAAAATGTCTTGTTGCCACTTGCATTTCTCTATCCTTCCTCCCTTCTTTCTTATAAATACCTTATACCTTCTTGCTTTTTAGTGTAATATTCTACCCAGTATTTTGCCCTTTAGACAGACTTTATTCTCCAAATTAATCACTTATTTCAATAATTACTCAACTCAAGTAGTCCATGTACTTTAGAGAATGTTATTTAATTAATTCATAATGAAGCAGAAATTAAGATTTGTATTTTCTTCCCTGCCTGATTTTCCAAGTACATCTTAAGTTATGTAAAGGAGCAATCATTTTGTGGTTGGCAGGAAATCAGGCTCTGTCTGATTCTCCAAACATCTTCACTAATTCCCAGAGAAATCTGTGTAACTGTTCCCCAAACAACATTTACTACTTCTTCCACTATCATGTAATATTGGTTTGGAGAATAGATACTAAATTTTCTAACAATACTTTCATCAACTTTACCCTTCCAAACCTTATTCTTCTCCTGCTTTTCTCATCTTTATTAATGGGACCATCATCTGTCTTGATAATATAAATGACCATCATGATATAGCTTTATTGCTCAAGGCACAAAAAGGTTATCAACTTCTTTCACCGCCTACATATTTAGTCACCAAGTGCTGTCAGTCGTACTCAAAAAATAACATGAAATCCATCCAATGTTTTTCTTATTTACATTTCTACTTGTTCTTTCTTAGTTGAGGATGTCGAACTGTGCCAGTGAGATAAGCTCTCCTCCACACAACCCCTTCTCCAAACAATGAGTACGATCTTGCTGAAATGCCAATTTTCAGGCTATTTCTACATATAACAAGAAAATACTTCCTTAAGGATCTAGCCCTCGCCTTCCTTCTCAAAGTGAACTCTCAACTTTGCAATATAGAGAATATGGTAATTATAACTAAAACATCAACTTTATTGAGGATTTACTCTGTTCCACGTGGCATTCTAAATATTCTACCTGAATAATCTCATCTATTTCTTATAATAACACACTAAGAAAAAAGTACTATCATTAAAATAAATTTTAAAAGGAATAAAGTGAAGCCTAGATAGGTTAAGTAATTTTCCCACACTGGTGAAGGGAGCCAGGATTCAAACCCAGGCTAGTCTGCCTCCAGAACTCACATTCTTGTTAGAATTTTTTTTTTAATTGAAACATATTCGACATATAACACTGTGTAATTTCAAGGTGCATGACATGTTGATTTGATACATTTGTATACTGCAGTATGATTGCCATTGTAGCTTTAGCTAGCACCCCTTTGACATCAAATAATTATCATTCCTTAACAACCACACAATACAGTGTCTTGCTATTTCCACATTAAACAAACAAACAAAAAGGTTGTGTTGTCTCTTGTCTCTATCATTGCCGTGCAAAGAATCTGAGGCTTAGAGAGGGTAGATAAATTTCTCAAGTTTGCAAGTCTAGTAAAATTATAAGTTGACCCTGAACCCAGGCTACTCTGAATCCACCTTGCTGTCCCTCTTCTGGCGTTGGACTCTCTGGCCCCTAAGATGAGATGGAGAGGCCCACAAACACTCCATCTTCCAACATATTTTTGATCACAGACTGCAATTAGCCGACTTTGTTAAATGCCTTGAGGGCTATACGTGACAATGTTCAAGAAAGGAACGATGCTGTAGGAGGATGCTGGCTATTTCCTTCTCTCCAAATGCCATCTCTATCAGCAGTTTAAAGTAAATCTGGGAGAACATCAAATCTATGCAATTTTCTTTTGAACTATGAAGAGAAAACTTTAATTTGTATGAACTAAAGCATGTGATTAAAGCATGAAATTCTTTCCAGTCGTGACGATGAGAAATGTTTGAAATGAATTAGTCTCCATACCACATTAATGCAGTCATCCCAAGGGCCAATAGCAAGGAACACTTCAATGGTTCAAGTGCATCCGTGAGTGGTTACCCAAACTGCATGTAGATTCAGAAACAGCTTCTGTTTTGAGTGACGATCAAGAGGTGCTGAAATTCGATAGGACATTGTCATTATAAGTCAGATCTGGCAAATGCTTTAGTACCCAACACAAACTACAACTCTAAAATTCTTTTACTTTTTCCCCCAAGGCATAGAGTGTCAGAAGATATTTTAGACATTCCTTACACTGAAAAAAAAGTAAACACATCTGAACATATCTGTGGGCTAAAAAATTAGCCTACAGAGTTTTTGCTGTTGTTGATCCCAGACCATATAATTTCAAATAAACAATAATAAAAACAGTATGCAATAGTTCTAACCCATGATCTACATTAAAAATCAGTTAATTTTGAAAGTATATTTATTACAAGAGGTATGAATCATAAATATCCTTTGGCACAATAGATAAATATATACTTTTGTAGTATCTAAACCTCCTCTATCTTGGTAGAAAGACAAGCTTAACTATTGTAATTGGTATGGACAGACATTCATTCTATAAATATTTAGGCTCTGACATTCAAAGTATGTAACTGAGAAGAGCAAAACACAGTCCTGTTGATGAACTGAATAAACTGAGGAAGACATAAACATAAGCAAGGCAGTTTCTTTATTGCATTATGTTTTATTTACTTTTAGACACTAGGTATGAATAAAGCCACAGGTGTCCCATCTCCCACTATGCTTTCACTGGAGAGTATGTCTTTCTGGCTCTTCTGTTTCTACAATAACATTATTCAAAAGATAAACCTATTTCACTTTTATTAACTAGGAAGTAATTTAATATGGATGATTTGAATAATTCTTTATGAAAATATATATTTTATGACAAATATGTTGCTTGAAGTGTTACGGTCTGATACATGACAATCTAAACCGTTATTACTCACTGCAAAATAGTCAAAGGCAAGTTCTAGCTGTATCAAGCTGAAACCTTCCTCACTCCCAATAATTCTCCCATTAAGACACAAACATAATCATGCCAATTCCAGAGGCAGAATATATGAACAGAGCCATCTGTTTAAAGCAGTACTACTGCTGGGAAAACACAAGAACATAAGAAAAAATCTCTACTCGAAGGAAAAGGCAAATAGCAAAAATAATGAACTTTAAAGTTAGAGACAGAGAAAAACTCTCTTCAGACATGATATAGAGGGCTTCCTTGGTGGTGCAGTGTTTAAGAATCTGCCTTCCAGTGCAGGGGACATGGGCTCAAGTCCTGGTCCAGGAAGATCCCACATGCAGCGGAGCAACTAAGGCTGTGCGCCACAACTACTGAGCTTGCGCTCTAGAGCCCGCAAGCTACAACTCCTGAACCCGCGTGCCACAACCACCGAAGCCCATGTGCCTAGAGCCAGTGCTCCACAACAAGGGAAGCCACCACAATGAGAAGGCTGCACACCACAACAAAGAGTAGCCCCTACTAGCCGCAACTAGAGAAAGCCCACGCGCAGCAAGGAAGACCCAACACAGACAAAAATAAATTAATTAAATAAATAATTTTTTAAAATCAGTTTTTTTCAAAAAAGATGATATAGACAACTATGTATGTACAGCATTGGTGGAAAAGAATTCAGAATAAAACACTCAAGAAAAATCATAATTACTGTATTTACTGTCAGTGATAATAAAAAAGCCTTCTTTTCCAAAATAAAATTTTGGAACATCTGTTTACTGATATGGATGGCATGTTGTGTTTCACTGGATGTTTCTTTGTTATAAGTGTTATCAACATGATCAAAAAATAATTGGAGCAAATATAAACTTAAATGCACTAGGTTAAATGTCACGTGTGTTGGCAAGCTACTTCCATTATGACTGACAGCAGATCTGATGCTTTCTCATGCTACCGCATTCATGGCCCAGGTTGATTCTGTCAAGCATGGTGTTTTTCTCTCACAGTTCCACATTTCCACAATTTAACACATTCCAAGGTAGACGAGATCATAGGACACATGAGTAACATCACCACCATCACCAACATTATTTTTCTTCTGCAGCTTTTATACTCAACTTGAGTGTAAGCCTCCTGCAGGCAGGAACAGGGACTATTTTGTAGAGGCTCCCTGTTCCATGTCCATTACCTAATACAGTGCTTGGTACAGGGCAGGTGCTGAATAAAGATTTGTTGAATGGTCAGATGAATGAGTGAATACTATTACAAGTTGATAACATCTAATTCCTTTCAAATACTTATAATATTGTTTCAATAAAGTAATAAAAAGCAGAGAACTGAAAGCCCCTTAATAAACTTTTATTCCAATTTTTCCCTCAAATGAAAATCTCCATAACAACAGCAACAGCAACCTCTTTTCTGTCAGTACCGAGGCTATGCATACGGTAGAACTTTTTTTTAATTAATTTTTACTGGAGTATAGTTGCTTTACAATGTGTTAGTTTCTGCTGTAAAGTGAATCAGCTATACATAGGTATATTTATATTTATATATAAATATGTATATATATAAATATATATATATATATATCCCGTCTTTTTTGGATTTCCTACCCACTTAGAACTTTTAATACCAGTATTGAGGAGGTAGATACAATTATTTTCCTTTTACAAATGGGGAAATGAGGCATATAAAGTTTAAGACACATGTGAATGGCCCACAGCAAGCCAGCGGTAAAGCCAAAATTCTAACCACTGCTGGAAAAGCTCAAATATCAAGTCAAATTAAGTTCGGCTGAGAGTAAAAGAAACCCAAGGCTGGTTTGGCAGCTGTGCTCTACAAACTTTTTAGGAACCAAGATTCCAATCACATTACTGCTCTAACATACCTGGGCTGTGTCTTTTATCCTCAGATTCTAAAGCAATATCTCTCTTCCAGGGAGCAAGATGGAGGAAGAATCAAAAAGAGTAGTAAGGAATACCTGACAACCATGTCTTAAGGAAGACTCCTGGAAACTGACACATTTTCTTATATCTCCTTGACCAGAAGTTAGTCACTATTATGAGTTGAATTGTGTCCTTCAAAATTCACGTCCAAGTCCTAATCCTCGGTATCTCAGAATATGACTTCATTTAAAAATTGAGCCATTGGGCTTCCCTGGTGGCGCAGTGGTTGAGAGTCCGCCTGCCGATGCAGGGGACACGGGCTCGTGCCCCGGTCCGGGAAGATCCCACATGCCGCGGAGCGGCTGGGCCCGTGAGCCATGGCCGCTGAGCCTGTGCGTCTGGAGCCTGTGCTCCGCAACGGGAGAGGTCACAACAGTGAGAGGCCCGCGTACCGCAAAAAAAAAAAAAAAAAAAAAAAAAAGAGCCATTGAAGTTGTAATTAGTTAAGATGAGGTCATACTGGAGTATGGTGGGCCCCTGATCCAATATGACTGGTGTCTTTATAAAAAGAATGCCAGGCACAGAGCCAGGCATGAAGACAGGAAGGGCACCATGTGAAGACTGGAATTAAGCTGCATAAGCCGAGGAAGTACCAGATGCTAGGAGAGAGGCCTGGAACAGATCTTTTCCTGGCAACTTCAGTTGGAGCATGGCTCAGCTGACACCTTCATCTTGGACCGCTAGCCTCTAGAACTGTGAGACAATATATTTCTGTTGTTTAAGCCACTCAGTTTGTAGTATTTTGTTAAGGTAGCCCTAGCAAACCAATACAGTAACCTTTAAGGTGGTCTGGAAAAATTTAGATTTTTTGCGCTATGTTTAGTTAAAATTTTGAAAAAAAGAAAATGATTATTGTAGGACAACAGGCAGTCTCTGCCAAACTATGCAACACTCTGAGAGGTGGTCTCAGCATGTCATTGAATCTGTCACTATTAATTGTGAAAGGTATATTATTACATTATGTTTTGAACTACTTAGAAATAAAAAATGTTAGCAATTTAACTATGATAGGTCACCTACTATAAGGTGCATCCTTATTTCAGAGACGTTAAATATGAAAAAAAGAAATGGGCAACTTAGAATCAATGAAATACAGTAAATGTTCTATAGACAATTTAGTTATAACAGTAAACACAGAAAAGAAATTGTTTACATGGGTTATAATTCAATATTTTACATTCTACCTTATATAAAACAAAATGACTTGTCTTACTATAGGAATTTTTAAAGTTTATATAAGATAATAAGATACAAATGATATAAAGATATCCAAATGGATATAGATATAAATATGTAAAAATAAACCTGTTCTTTGATTAACTTTGCTCAAAATACTTCCACTAGATTAGTGGAATGTAGTATTAGTGGTATCATATATTCCCTTTAAATCAAAGTAACATTTGGTATCAGTTATGCTTATTCTACAAAGAAAGGATAATTTGGGGTGGTGTCCTCATGAAAGAAATGTAATGCCCCTTTTTCTAGCAAATAAAAAATAGTAGTACAGCTTTAATTGAGAATAATATAAAGAGGGTCTAATAAGTGAGATAAAAACTGTAAAATCAAATGCAGTAATAATTTCCTTGTTTAAACATCTTGCTTTTATTTTCCTTTTCTCTATGAAACTCAGTCCCATTTACTTGAATTATTCTTCTCATTATGTATTGGCTAAACTTCTTTAGAAGTAACTGGGATTTTTCATTTTAGTCCCAAAGGAAAATGTTAATTGCATGTCGCCATGACAAGTTGAATTATTAAGACATATATTACTAGATAATTCTACAACTCTCTAATTTTAGAGAATCTGATCAAGAAATCCACTTTCTTAGATGTAGCTGAGATCTAAAAAAAATGCAAAGCATCTGTTTCACAATTAGTAAGGAACAGTGTAAGGATGAGTTAACTTGCTAAACCAGGGGCAGAGAAAAGAAACCAGAGTCTCCCACTGTGCAAGCTTTGATGATTTTACATTTGTGAACCCATAACTGAGTTTAATTCAGCAACTGACCTGTGAAACAGCACCAGTTATTAATATTAATAACTATTACAGTATTTAGAATATCCCCACAGTATTACAGAACATAATAAAACCAATTTGAGATTCAATTACATCAATAAACAGCTAAAACATTAGTAAAGATATTTGCTAACACAAAGAAGGAAATGCTTAGAGTCTAAAGAGGGCATTTGCAAGGCAAGGAGCTGGGCTGTCCGTAAGGCTTGCTGGACACTGTTGCTTTAAGCAAAGCAGCCTCTGGCCAGATATATTTGGGGGGAGGTGGAGTCAAGTGGCTATAATAATTTCAATAAAGGGAGGGGACAGGGGAACAGTCAAATGTGTTTAGCAAAATGGAGGTGATAAGTAATTCATTCTAATAATTTAAATTAGATATTTGTAAAACTAAAAGAAGACAAGATAAAAACAAGGACACTGGAAATATAGAACAACTTAAGAGCTCTAGACAGCAAGAGATTCACCTTCAGCAGAAATTCATTTTATATAAAAAATTTAAATCATAAAATTATTATCAAACTTTTTGTCCTGAAGACTTTGAGTCAAGAAAAGTAAAAAAAAGACTTTTCTCCCATTTTAATAAGTAAATTCAGTTCTTAAAATACCTAACAAAGAACAAATTCAGCAAAATTTCTTTTGGCACCTGGCCTGTTAGTGAACCTCTTCCTACTTTCTGAGCAGCTCAATCCTAACTCCATTTTCTTTAAAGATCATCTAAAATGTTAAATGTTTTGTGTGGTTTTTCCTGATCTCCATGAGGAAATACACGCTCTCTAGATGGTATTTTTCCATTTGTACTTCATCTCCAAGATCACTTAAATGCTTGACTTATCTACATTCTAGATCAGGAGTTGGCATAGTTTTTCTATGAAGGGTAAATATTTTAGGCTTCACTGGCCATTTGGTCTCTTTCACAGTTACTCAGCTCTGTTATTTTAAGGTGAAAGCAACCATAGACATTACACAAATGAAGGAGCATGGCGTGTTCCGATAAAACTTTATTTATGGACACTGAAATCTGAATTTCGTATAATTTTCACATGCCACAAGTATTATTCTTCTTTTGATTTCATTCTCAACCATATAAAAGTGTAAAACTCCTTTACTCACCAACCATACAAAAACAGGTGGCAGACCAGATTTGGCCCACAAACCGTGGCTTGCCAACCTGTGTTCTAGATTATGGGTTTTGTAAGAAAAGGTATCTCCTAAACTCATCTTTACCACCCCTAAAGTACTTAATGAGTGCTTCTGTAAGTACCTGTCAAAGTGAATACTAGCATTATAGAGACAAGTGGCAGTGAATAAAAACAAAATGTAAAGCAAGTTCACCCTTTTGTCTACCTCCTCAAAATGTCTTTAAGCAGATACCCTATTATTATCTTTCATACTGTCCTGTTCTTTCCCATTAAGCAGTTACCACAATAGTTAATAATGTATTCATTTGTGAGTTTTCATGTTTATTACTATATTAATTTCTGTCACTGATATGATAAATTACCATAAACATAGTGGCTTAAAGCAATACATATTTTGATCTCACAGTTTCCACAGGTCAGCAGTCAGATGGGCTTGGCTGGGTCTCTGCTTAGACTGGCACAAGGCTGAAATCAAGATGTCTACAGGACTGTGTTCCTTTATAAAAACCCCAAGGAGAGGGCTTCCCTGGTGGCGCAGTGGTTGAGAGTCCGCCTGCCGATGCAGGGGACACGGGTTCGTGCCCCGGTCCAGGAAGATCCCACATGCCGCGGAGCGACTGGGCCCGTGAGCCATGGCCACTGAGCCTGCACGTCCGGAGCCTGTGCTCCGCAACGGGAGATGCCACAACAGTGAGAGGCCCGCGTACCGTACAAAAAAAAAAAAAAAAAACACACAAAAAAACAACTCTAAGGAGAGTCTGTAAGGGAGAATCTGCTTCTAGGCTCATGTTAGCTGAATTGAGTTCCATGCAGTTATAGGACTGAGGTCCCCATTTCCTTGACGACTGTTGGCTGTTACTCTCAGCTTCTAAAGTCCACTGCACTCCTTGACTCATGCCACCTTTGCCTTTAAAGGCAGTAACTTCAGATCAAGACCTTTTCATGCTTCATCTCTCCTGTCTTTTCTTCTACACCTCATCTCTCTCACTTAAGCCAGGAAAGATTCTCTGACTTTTAAAGTTTCATGAGATTAGATGTTCTTACCCATATAGTCTAAGGTAATGTCCCCATGTCAAGGTCAGTAACCTTAATCACATCTGCAAAGTCCCTTTGCCATGTAACATAACATTGTCATAGGTTTCAGGGATTAGGGCATAGACATCTTTGGAGGGAGGCATTACTCAACATACTGCAAGGAGGCATTATTCAACATACCACAATTACCATCTATCCTGTTAGATTGCTAGTTGCATGAGCAAAGGCCCTATCTCTTTTATCATTGCTGTTTATCCAATGTCTGACATGCTTGCCAGACACATTTCTTGAATTAAAGAAAGAATGAGTAAGCAAATGAATGAATGAATGAATGAATGAATAGGTGGGTCTAGGATTAAGTAGAATGTTCTAACCTTGAGTCAAACATTTAGGAGCCTTGAGTGTATCTATGGGACAGTGGTTAAAAAAAGCAGGCTTTCACTTTTGGAAGACATGGAATCAGGTCTTCCCTGGTGGCGCAGTGGTTGGGAATCTGCCTGCCAATGCAGGGGACACAGGTTCGTGCCCTGGTCCAGGAAGATCCCACATGCCACGGAGCAACTAACCCCTGTGCAACAACTACTGAGCCTGCGCTCTAGAACCCGCGAGCCACAACTACTGAGCCCACGTGCCACAACTACTGAAGCCCGCACACCTAGAGCCCACGCTCTGCAACAAGAGAAGCCACCACAATGAGAAGCCCGCACACCGCAACAAGTAGCCCCCGCTCGCTGCAACTAGAGAAAGCCCGCGCACAGCAAAAAAGACCCAAAACAGCCAAATATAAATAAATAAGTAAATAAATTTATAAAAAACAAATGAACAAACAAAAATAGACTATTAAAAAAAAGACATGGAATCAAGTTGGAAATTTTACTGTCACTTATTAACTGAGTAACCATAGGGGATATTCACCGAGAATCTCTGTGCCACAGTTTCTTCATATGAAAAATGGGAAATCAAAATCTCTTCCTAAAAGTTATGCTGAGGATCAAATATGTGTGACTGTGTGTCTAGTTCCTGGATATTACAGTGCCTAGCACACAGTAAGCACTTATTTTATTATAGCCATTATAAATGTTGCAGGTATTTTGAAGTCTTGGTAGTTGATGGAATTAACTTAAGTGGGAAGAAATAGAATAGAGGAAAGGAGGAAGGGAGAGGGGGAAGAAGGGTAGGGTGGGGTCCAGGAGATGGAAGGGAAGAGAGAGGTCTCAGCAGAACACTGGCATCTATCAGTATTTAAGAAACAAGTAACTGAAGAGAAATAAGAATCAGTGACTAAAGACACAAGAGAAATAGAGAAGAGCACAGTCTTGGAAACAAAAGTGGAGGAGGACTTTGAAGGACAGAGTCATTAACAGTTTCAAATGCAGGGACAATAGCATGTAATATAAAAACTGATGAGTCCATTACATTATGGGATAAAGAGGTCAGTGGTGACTCAGTAAGGAAGGTTTGCTGAGGTATTGAGGAAGAGAGCCAAAAGTAGTAGTTTGAAGGAGAAATGGAAGAGGAAAGAATGAGAAGGGAGAGAATGCAATGAGAAAGCATTTTCTATTCTTTCCAGAAGCTTGATCTTGAAGGAAAAAAGAAAGATGAGCCATAACTTGGGAGAAGGCTTGACGTAAAGGGGAATTTGGGTTGTGCATGTGTTTATTTTACTGTCCTTCACTTGTTCCTTACCACAGCTATTTCAATCCCTTTCCTTCTTCTCATGCCCTATCCTTTCCACCTTACCCCTGTTGATGAAAAAATTAATCAATAGTCAATCTAAGAAAGGAATGGAAAATTTTATCTGAGCTGACCTGAGAATTATGACGTAGGAAACAGTCTTTCAGAAAGCTCTGAGGCCTGTTCTGAAGAGGTAAAGGGGAAAGCCAATATATATGTGATTTTAGAGAAGGGGTCCATGCAATTGAGCACACATATTGGTAGAAGGTTACTGCTATCTACAAGGAACAGATATATTAGTGAAAGATTTTTGTGTTTTTCTAAGTATAGGAAGATGCAAGAAACTGGGTTCACAAGATTTTCTCCTGAAAATATCTATCTGAAGGCCAGATCTGCCAGTTTTCCCAGAGCACAAAGTGCTTCATCCTGATCTTTGCTCTGAATTCCTTTTAGGGTGTATCATAGGTCAGCAACTTCAGTGGCTAATGACTTGATTCTTGTAGAACTGGATGGTGGGCAACATTAATTTACAATCCCTTCCCTTTTGGTCTTAATTTCAACCGAGGTCTGACAAGCATTTTGTGAGCAATCTGTCCCACGGCACTAGGAATGCTTATTCCCAGGTCAGGAGAGGATTTCGTTAGTAAGCCACTCAATGTGCTATTACAGGACTAGGCTCTGTTAACAGTAGCCGAAAGCCCTTGGACGGTCTGTCTTACTAGTCTATTATGGTCCAGGAAATGGTTCCCACTTATTGCTTCTTCCCCAATCCAGAGTTACACTGTTATAATCATTGATATTATTGAACTGTAAATTTGGTCAATGGTCTCAATTTGCCTAGTCATCATTCTTTTTATCAGAGGCTTAGTCACACATTTGGTAATGCAGGAAGCAATAATCCTGTAAAATAAGCAGACTACAAGTAATATACCTAGTAACATTAATAAGGTCATAAGTTAAGTATTCAAGGGAAAATCTTCCATTAGGTGCGGCCCAGTATCTCCCCAGACCATCTAACACAGTCTGCTCTGCACCGATCACTATCTTTAAGAGACATGATATGTTGGAATCATGCATAAAGTTCACCATACATACCTGCATGTACAAGGTGAGTGGTGGGTCATCATGCCCCCTTACTGGATTGAGAAAGGAATGCTATCTTCTAAGGAGTTACATGGCTGGTGTCAGAAGAAGAAAAATTTATCTTTATGGTTGAGCAGGTATTTCTGCCATTGGGGAGGTCTGGTTAACGCTCAATGAAGATGCACAACGCACACTAGAGGGGAGATATGACGCCTAAATGGGCAGAGAAAAATTTTATGTTTAAAGTTTTCTTGTTTTCCTTTAAAATATGAATTTTATTTCATTACCCCGTCATGTTCAACAAAGAAGCTCAACCACTTCATGCAACATATAGGAACCATCAAGTAGGAACTTTCTCAACTTCTCAGGATAACCTCCCTCCCACATCTCAACCCCCCCCAAATTCCTTACCTTCTGCCTTGCTAACACAGTGCAAGTGATAAACCTTCCCATACCAGAATACTTGTCTTACTTGTGGTTTGAATCACTGCCCTACTTGCCTTCTTACCATGATCTTGAATAATTATTAGCTCCTTTGTACCTCAGTTCCTTTCATTGTAAAGTGGAAGCAAAAACTCACTATGTTAATGTAGATTAAATAAGATAAGCATGTATAAAATTTTAATATAATGCCTGGTATTTAGTAGGCACTCAATATCTCTTCCCCCTTGCTTCTAATACCAAATGGTCTCTCACCTTGTTTGTTCCTTATTCTGTTATGATTTTTCCCCTAAACTTTTGTCTTCCTCTAGCTTGGTCAATTGTTAGACTTTTACATTAGACACTTTCTATTCTCCCAGTATCCAAGGTTTACCAATTCTTTTCCATTTTTTGGTCTATTACATGTCCATTGTTCTTTCATCTCTTATAAGCTACCTCTGCAGTTCTAATCTTTTAGTCTTGCCCCACATCTTTTCAATCTCCACCTCTATTCATACTCTTAGTACAACAGCAGTTCTGCAGCATTTCACTTGTGGACTCTACTCTTTCGGCCTTCCTACTTCATATAGTCCCCTTTTCTCACCACCTCCTTACTCTTTGACTTGACATCTTATAAGCAATAAATAGAATGTCACTTATTAGATATACGTCCCATGAGGAAAAGAACATTATCTGTTTTGTCCATTGCTGTATCCCTGGGACCTTGAACCTTGATTGTTTCTTGAATATTGAGTGAATGAATGAATGAACATGTCCCTGCCTTCAGTGTCCTCTCCCCGAAGTCACCAAACTGCTTTGCCTAACTGCCTATCAAATTTGTATCTTTAGCTAAAAGTTTGCTTTTGTGTTTCAAGCTACCAGCTTGATAGTTCCCCTTGAATGTCTCCTCTTAAATTAGACATGACCCAAACTAAATTCAAGAACCCTACTTCCACGTCTCCATTGTTTCTCCTCCACAGCCCTCTAGCTCAATGAATCCATCTGTTGTTCTCACCAGACAGTTTGGAGTCATTGATAAGCTCATCTTATTCATTTCCCCTAACCAATCCTCACCAAATCTACAGACTTTGCAATTGCATGTCTCTTGGCTCTGTACTCTTCTTTCCACCTCCTTTGCTAACATCTAGTCGAGCAATCACTATGTAGCCTGGACTTGTGCAATAGTTGATTAACTTCTCTCCTCATACTCATGCCTAAGCCCTATACAATCCATTCTCCATACAGTGATAAGAATAATATGTTTAAATGTAGATTTAATCATGTCACTCTCTTATTCAAAACATTGGAACGAAATAATAAACATGGCCTATGAGGTTGTACATGATTGAACTCTTGCCTACATTACCAACTTAATTTTTTCTACTCTGCTCAGCATTTGCATTCTCATCATTTTCTCTAGAGTTCATGCTTCTTCCTACCTTGGAATCTTCAGAGGTAGTTCTTTCATTCGTGCTTCTGCAATCAACTACACATCAGCTAGTTGGCTCTGCTTCAGCTGGTTATTTGGTTGTCAGCTGGGTATCTCAGCTCTCCTCCACAATCTCTTGCAGGCTATCCTTGTTCTATGGGCTTGTTCTGTGGCAGAGACAGGACCAAAAACAAGTCACAAGATGAACCCAATCTCAAGGAGTGGAGAAATAGACCAACCACTGTTAGATGGGAGAAACTGCCGAATCACATTACAAACAATGCATGGATATAGGTTACTGTTATCTGGGGCCATCAATACAATGAATTGACACAGCAGCCAAATAGCAGAAAGAAATGTTAATTTTTTTCTCACTTTTAGATTAAAGTATAGGATATTGGTGGATGCAAATATAAATACATTAATATATACTTAATTGAGTACTGGAAGATATTTATATCTCACAACTTCTCCAAAGTAGTAGAAAAGTTTCCCTAATGATAAGGATAGAGGCTGTAGGAAAGTTTGGAGTTAATATTTGGGAAGTGCAAAATGACATTTGTTTTATCTTTAGGATTACAATAGTGATGGAATTTACCTGGGCCTTGAAAAAAGTACTCTAAAAATCAGGGAAGTTTCAGGAGCAGTGCAGAAAGAATAAAACAACGAATAAAAGAGCTGATTTTTAGAGCAGGAGAAAGTCTTCAAGCCTTCCATATGTAGGTGATTTCGTCTGTGTCTCTTTATGCTCCAAAATTCACACATCCCTATTTTAAATAGTAGCACCAGGTACCTATCTTTTTTTTTTTTTTTTTTTTTTTGCGGTACGCGGGCCTCTCACTGTTGTGGCCTCTCCCGTTGCGGAGCACAGGCTCCGGACGCACAGGCTCAGCGGCCATGGCTCACGGGCCCAGCCGCTCCGCGGCATGTGGGATCTTCCCGGACCGGGGCATGAACCCGTGTCCCCTGCATTGGCAGGCGGACTCTCAACCACTGCACCACCAGGAAAGCCCCAGGTACCTATCTTAATAGTATTTATTAAGGCTGAAACTTTACATTACTTTGTGTGGGTTTCTACACAGAGAGCAGAAGTTGTCTGCAATTTTTGCACTTCTTTGAGCATAAATATTTTATACATGAAAAGGATATATATTTGAATATATTATATGAAAAATAAATAATCTTATCACTCTGCTTAAGAAATACAACATTACTAGTATTATTGAAGCCCTATGCACACCTCTCACTCAGTGTGTCCTCTTTCTCTCACCATTTTTGTTCACAGGTATTATTTTCTACCATTGTGATTTTAGGACATACACATGTATCTGCAAATAACTAGTATTTAGTTTTATGTTATTGCACTTTACATAAATCACTCATTTTTTTTAACATCTTTATTGGAGTATAATTGCTTTACAATGGTGTGTTAGTTTCTGATTTATAACAAAGTGAATCAGCTATACATATACATATATCCCCATATCCCCTCCCTCTTGCATCTCCCTCCCTCCCACCCTCCCTATCCCACCCCTCTAGGTGGTCACAAAGCACCGAGCTGATCTCCCTGTGCTATGCAGCTGCTTCCCACTAGCTATCTATTTTACATTTGGTAGTGTATATATGTCCATGCTACTCTCTCACTTCGTCCCAGCTTACCCTTACCTCTCCCCGTGTCCTCAAGTCCATTCTCTACTTCCGCATCTTTATTCCTGTCCTGCCCCTAGGTTCGTCAAAACACTTTTTTTGTTTTTTTAGATTCATATATATGTGTTAGCATACGGTATTTGTTTTCCTCTTTCTGACATTTCACTCTGTATGACAGATTCTAGGCCCATCCACCTCACTACAAATAACTCAATTTCGTTTCTTTCTATGGCTGAGTAATATTCCGTTGTCTGTATATGCCACATCTTCTTTATCCATTCATCTGTCGATGGACACTTAGGTTGCTTCCATGTCCTGGCTATTGTAAATAGAGTTGCAATGAACATTGTGGTACATGACTCTTTTTGAATTATGGTTTTCTCAGGGTATATGCCCAGTAGTGGCATTGCTGGGTTGTATGGTAGTTTTATTTTTAGTTTTTTAAGAACCCTCCATACTGTTCTCCATAGAGGCTGTATCATTTACATTCCCACCAACAGTGCAAGAGGGTTCCCTTTTCTCCACACCCTCTCCAGCATTCATTGTTTGCAAATTTTTTGATGCTGGCCATTCTGACTGGTGTGAGGTGATATCTCATTGTAGTTTTGATTTGCATTTCTCTAATGATTAGTGATGTTGAGCATCCTTTCATGTGTTTGTTGGCAATCTGTATATCTTCTTTGGAGAAATGTCTATTTATGTCTTCTGCCCATTTTTGGACTGGGTTGTTTGTTTTTTGGTATTGAGCTACATGAGCTGCTTGGTTATTTTTGAAATTAATCCTTTGTCAGTTGCTTCATTTGTAAATATTTTCTCCTATCCTGAGGGTTGTCTTTTCATCTTGTTTATGGTTTCCTTTGCTGTGCAAAAGCTTTTAAGTTTCATTAGGTCCCATTTGTTTATTGTTGTTTTTATTTCCACTTCTCTAGGAGCAAAAAGGATCTTGCTGTGATTTATGTCATAGAGAAATCACTCATTTTTAACACTGCGTAGCATACCAGTATTTGTGTAGATGTATATGAAGTCTCATACATATAATTTTATGTGTTCCTCTGTCAATGGATATTTGGATATTTAGATTGTTTCCAGGTTTTTTGCTCTTATAAATAATACAGATGTATTCATTCATATCTTCTGGCATACATGTGCTACACGTGCAAGAATTTCTCTTAGGATTATACCTAGCAAATGAATTTCACATTTTTAGCATTACTAAACAATGCCAAATTGTTTCCCAGAAGTAGTCTTAAAGAAACAAATTCTCACCAGAAGTGTATAAGACTTGACATTGTTCCACCAATACTTAGTTTTATTAGACTTCTTAATTTTTGTCACAAGGTTAGGGATAAAATAGTATCTCATTGTAGTTTTAATATGTGTTTCCATGGTTATTAATGAGGTTGAGGGTCTTTCCTTATGTTTACTGGTTCACATGTTTCATATGTTCAATATTTCATATGAGTGTTTATGTGCTATTTTTTCCCACTGTTTTATCTCTACCCTGTATCATTTTGTTTTGCTTTCCTATTGCATACATTAGATTATTTTTGGTAAGGTAAGCTCTCCTAGCAATTTATTTATTTGCAAATATCTTTCTTTGATCTTCTTTTAGAAAGTTTGTTGCCTAACGTACACAATTTTTGTTGACAATAACCTCTGGTGATGGTCAATTTTATGTGTCAACTTGACTGGACCTAGATGCCTAAATAACTGGTAAAACATTATTTCTGGTTGTGTTTGTGAGATTAGCATTTGAATCAGTAGACTGAGTAAAGATCCCTCTCGTGAATGTGAGCAAGCATAATCCAATCCTTTGAGGGCCTAAATAGAACAAAAAGGTGGGGGAAGGGTGACTTTGCTCTCTGCTTGATCTGGGACATCCAGCTTCTTCTGCCGTCAGACGTATGTGTTTCCGGTTCTCGTGTTTCCAGACTCAGATGGGGGCTTATACCATAGAAGTCCCAATTCTCAGGTCTTCTGACTTGGACTGAATTACACCACTGATTTCTCTGGTTCCAGCTTGCAGACAGCAAGCAGATCATGGGACTTCTACACTTCTGTCACTGTGTCAGTCAATTCCTATAATGCATCCTTTTCTATACATCTCTATATATCCTATTGATTCTGTTTCTCTAGAGAATCCTGACGAAAACACTTCTCCATAACATACAGTTTCTACTGGCTTTCTTTTATAAAAAGATTTTTTTGATGTGGACCATTTTTAATGTCTTTATTGAATTTGTTACTATACTGCTTTTGTTTTATGTTTTGGTGTTTTGGCTACAGGTCATGTGGGATCTTAGCTCCCAGACGGGAGATTGAACCCGTACCCTGTGCATTGGAAGGTGAAATCCAACCACTGGACCACCAGGGAAGTCCCTCTACTGGCTTTTAATGTTCAATTTCAGCCTGATTGTCACTCCTTTATAAATGACATTTATTTTATTTTTGGTGACTCTTATGGTGAGTCCTTGTCTTTGCTGTTCTGTGCTTTCACTATGTTGTGACTATGGATTTCTACATATTTAACCTGTTCAGCTCATGAGATGGTTTTTGAATTTGAATTTGTACCTTTCATGAACTCACAAAAAAATGTTATCATTGTTTCTTCCTCTTTTTCTCTAGTCTCCTTTTAGAACTCCAATTATGCATGTGTTCAGTCTTCTTGTTCTCTTTCTGTATGTCACTTAAGCTGTTTTTCAAGGTTTCTATATCCTAGCATCTCTGTGCTGCATTTACTTATTTTATTATTAATTTATGCATAATAATTTATTATCATCAGTTATAATCTTTTAGCTTATGATTTATCTTTTCTGCTATATCTTATATTTAATGCATCAATTGAGGTATTGATTTAAATTATTAAATTTTTCAGTTCTATAAAATTATGCTCTATGTTCCCACACATTTCCCAAGCCCCATGGTGTAAGTCACTTCCTAGAGGAATATCAGATAAGCTTGTTTGCTGCCCTTCAGCTGTCCCTTAGCCTTAGCCCAAAAGAGGACCATATATTGTGATGGCAGAACCATGACCTTTAATCCACCTGGATATCTAAGTTGCTGCATAGAAGACAGTTATCACAGAGAGTCACCTGGTCCTTGGTCAACCCTGAAGGACTAAAAGTAACAGTTTTTACCTGTGACTCATTTATTTTGCAAAAGAAAGTTTGTACCTCTTAATCTCCCTCACTTGTTTGTATCCTCCCCCCAACTCCCTCTCCTCTGAAAATTACAGTGTGGGAAATATAGTTAATAATTATGTAATATCTTTGTATGGTGACAGATGGTAACTAGACTAGTCCTGGTGATCATTGTGTAATGTACACAAATATTGAATTACTGTGTTATGTAACAGGAACTAACATACTATTGTAGGTAAATTATACTTCAAAACAAACAAACAAACAAAAAAACTCATAGAAAAATAGATCAGATCTGCGGTTACCAGAGTCAGGGAATGGGGGGGAAGGGGAATTGGAAGAAGGCAGTCAAAAAGTGCAAACTTCCATTTATACGATAAATAAGTACTAGGGGTGTAATGTACAACATGATAAATATAATTAATACTGCTGTATGTTATATATGAAAGTTGTTAAGATAGTAAATCCTAAGAGTTCTCATCACAATGAAAAATTTTTTTTCTACTTCTTCATTAATTTTGTGTCTATATAAGATGATGGATGTTCACTAAACTTATCATGGTAATTATTTCATGATGTATGTAAGTTAAACCATTTTTCTGTATACCTAAACTTATACAGTGCTATATGTCAATTATATCTCAATGAACTAGAAGAAAAAAATAAAAATAAAATAAATTTTGAAAGTAATCTTAGTTGTCACTGTTGCATTTTGCTGTGGCACAGCGTGGCTTATCCTAATACAAATTTTGAATTAATTATTTTTCAATTTTATTTGGTTGTTTTTTATATCCTCTTATCCTTTGGAAACTTTTTAAAATATATATATTTTATCCTTTTTTATTTTATATTCTGTAAGCAATAATTTCAATGCCTGATGTGCTTGGGATTTAAATTTGTTGGTTGTTTTTTTCTCCTGCATATATTTGAAAATTTGTAGGGTTTTTTGGTTGTATGCTCATATTTGATTGAATTAGTCTGTGGAAGAATATTAGGGACCTGATTTAAGGATGATTCCCTCCAGAGACGATTTTTAAAGACTTCTGCTGCAAATTCTCTCAACAAACTAGGATTACTGTGATTTAATCTCTCAGCATCTTCCGGTTTCCCTGACAAGTAGTATAAAACAGGTAGTATAAAGAAGAACTCTACACTGGTGTGAGGTGAGCCAAAGACACACATTCTAAAGAGCCACTTTATCCCCCTGTCAGCAGCTGTGGCCAAAACAGACAGATTTTCACATCCTTTTCCATTTCTGGTCAGTAGTTTTTTTTTCATCATGCTCTTTCATTAAGCATATATCTCTTTGGAGAAACAGTTTTAAGAAAATTATTCTGCCTGACTTCCTCTACTTCCATAGGCCCAAACCTAATATCCTCATCCCAATTTAGCTATTCCTTAAAATTCCAGCTTGTTGTTTATCATGTTTTCCCTCTCTATGTCCCAAGAAATGCCCCAGATTTCATTCTGGTTTGCAATTTTCATTTCAGCTTTTAAATCCTTCTGTGTTATTGGGAAAAAAGGAGGTATTATACTTAAAGATTTCCTTTAGTTTCTTGAGAACTCAGCTATGAATTTAAAAATATATTTATTTTAGCCTAGTTCATGCCTATATGTTTTTCAAAGGAGGAACTTAAAAGACATAAAACTATGTACTATGTTTTTACATACAGCCATATTCCCACCACTTTGTACTGCATGAACACAAAACTATTTATTTAATAAATGTTATAGAATTGCTCAGATATAAGCAAAAAAACCAACAAAAATAGGACAAACTAAGTATTTTTTTTATTTCTAAATGTTTTAAACATATAGAAAAAAATAAGGAGAATGATATAAAACAAACAGCCAAGTTCTGACAACATGGATATTATAAATGTTGATATTCTTGTATACATGCTTCAATTTATTTTAGACTAATACAATGTTGCCAAAACAAATAACTTCCAGTTAGAGCTAACTGGAAGAGTAGAGGGTTTATTTATGCATTCTTTCAATTAATATACGTTGACTCAAAATTAAATATCACGTACAATGCTTAGCACGGAGATTTAAATCACTTATGTTTAGGTCAATAATGGAACTATGCCTTTCAAAATAAAATTTTACTGTGACTGTGTTATTGATGATTCAATCTTGTTCCATAAACATTTATTGAACACCTAGGAAAAATCTAGCAGTGAAATTAAAGAAGGGGAAGAAAATGCTCTAATTATGAGAAAACTTCTTTATTCCTTAGTGACATTGTCTAAAAAAAATTGATTCATCTATGTACGCTATTCCCTGCCTTTTACCTCTATCTGGATTATTTATTAATCCTTGACAAAAAAAAATCAATATATTGTGAATTCATTTATATACACTCAATATTAGTGAGATAAAATACAATAATGAAAGTACTATTACACAAAGAAGTACCAGATAGAACTATTATAGATACTTAGAGATGAGCTATGCCTCTCTCATTTCCTGTACTTTACTGTACAAGTAGATATAATACTATTTCTTCCATTATGAATTGAAATATTCTTAAATTTGTTGAAGAATTTCAATAAAGCCAATGAAAAGAATTATTAATCCCCTTAGATAGTAGTGGGAAACGCAATGTAATTGGTAGGCTTCATATCAGAGTTCTTGGAATTTCTCCAACTGCATTAGCAATTGGTCATTTTAATTACATGGTCCATTAGCTGAAATCTGCATTACAAAAGTCCCATGTACAATTCTTGCCAACTCTGATCCATTCATTGTAAGGTCAAAGTTTCCTTGCTCATTGCAAAATGAAACTAGGTATTAAGTTAAAGTATTTCGAGCTCATTAAATATACAACTTCAAGTTAGACACCATATCACATACAGAAAATAACTACAGTTCTAGAGACAATGCCTCCAATACTTCCAGCTTTTTATGATGTAAGGTAGTTCTGCAAAATATCTGGGCACATTCAAAAAATTTTAAAAGAGAATATCAATCTTTGAGCTTCTACTTTCTGTGCCTTATAGATATAATTACTTACAAAGTTGAAACAAATGTCTCAGTCTGATAATAATCATAAGTATATTTGTAAATAAAAAGTAGATTCACTTATCACTGCCAGCAAGTATTCAGTCCGGAAGTATCCATGGAACCTTAACCAAGGCTACCTTGCAATGTTTCTTTTAGTACAGTCCCTGCTCAGAAGTGCTTAGACAACCAACTAAAATTGAATGGATCTATTCAATATTCAACCCTGCACTCAGTAAGATATTAACTTTTTTTTTTTGGATTATCTACAATGTGCTCCATGCTGGTATATCAAGATTAATAAAATATACTCATTTTCTTCAAGACACTTGTGACCTAGTCCATTCTAGGTAAATTTTTCAAAAAAGTACAGATTTACAAAAGTATGTACTTTTCTAACACAGAGATCTCATTTCTCCATTTTCTTCCAAAGGATGCAATGGAAAACTCATTCGGATTCCTGACTAACATCTGAAAACTATATCTATACATTTCTTGAATACCATTTATCTAATTTATTGAAATATTGAGCCTAACCTAGAATATAGTATATGATGAATTTAGGCTAGCATTGTTCTAAATCTTAAATATTCTTGCAAATCAGCTATATGATAAGCCATTCTAGAATTTTGCCCAGTGCTGAAGGCATCTTATTGATTTACATTCCAGCCTCCAGCTTTGCCTCGATAAAAGTGGGGACAGTAGGTGCCTGTCTCTTGTCTTCTTGCATTTTCTCTTTTTTTTTTTTTTTTTTGAGTTTCCCTGAATCTTTGGAGATCACAGAAAATTTCAAGTGCATATGCAAGTTCTTATAGTAGCTGAGCTCCAATTGTTCTGAGTTGGAAGTGCTGCCGAACTGTCCCTTACAGTCTTTTCACTCAACTATGATTTTGCATCAAAGTTTATCCTAAACTTCCTCATCTAAAACCTATTCCCGTTTGCATGAAAAAAAATGGAGGTGGTTAAACACATCTACTTTCCTCACCTCTTTACATTACATCTATGGATTTACTGTACAGTCACACCTTAATCCTTATCATGCCTTGAACAAAAAAATAAAAACAAAAAAGCCTTTCTATTGTCTATACATTTTTCTCATTGCAGATTTCAGCATTCATTGTACATCATGTATCATTCTGTTTCACTCTAATATACATCCTTAGGAAAGTATCATCCAGTCTATCTTTTCTACCAATTTTTTTTAAATCATTTTTTTATTAAATTGATCTCTATGCAGCCATATCTATCTCTATGTATTATCATCCTCATTTTCTTTTTCATTTGAATCATTTGCAATTGTGGAGTCTGATATTCCTTTTTGGAGGCTCCTAGGTTTCTTAACTCATCCTCCCTTTTAGAGGGTCAAGCAGTGGGATCAAATCTGTTATGGTGGAAGCTTAGAGATGATATGACTTAAGTCCAATCATCTTATACAAACCCAGCTGTCTGGAAATGTAAATAAAACAGTTTCCTGGAAGGAACTGTGGAGATAGGATGAGCTCTATAGAGTTCAATCTAGTTTCTAATCCTATTAGTCCCAGGGGATACACATAAAAAGGACCATTAAAGTGGTACAGATGTGTTCTATGATTGTGATTGCACCCCAGTCTCTGAAAATGCCTACCTCCTTATGGTCAACGAAGAAACAACTAGTGTCAGGGAGTTTCAGCAGTGGTAGCAAAGATGAAGGGAACAAAACTGCACTTTGTATATTTCTTAAATTGTAGCTGAGTGTTACAGAGTGTTATTGAAATAGGTTAGAGGGAACTGGAACAACCTTCTTCCACCTTGGAAGCTAAAAGGTAAGTCAGAGGTGCCAGAAGTAGTCATTTTAAAGATACTGCCAAAGAGCAATGGGATGATGATGATAATGATTATCTAGTACCAGGACCATTTACCCAGGCTTATGTTTTCTGGGAACTACTTCCCACTGAAGATTTTTAACTTGCCTTTTATAGTATTTTGGACACATGTCTCACTATGACGAGCATTTCCATTCACTAACAGTTGGAAACTTTAAGGTGACACAGCCCTTCCCACAAGGTCTCCATTATTCTCATATTAAAAAACAATTTTCTGGGACTTCCCTGGTGGCTCAGTGGTTAAGATTCCTCCTGCCAGTGCAGGGGACACTGGGTTCGAGCCTTAGTCAGGGAAGATCCCACATGCCGTGGAGCCCATGTGCCACAACTACTGATCCTACGCTCTAGAGACTGCGAGCCACAACTACTGAGCCCACGTGCCACAACTACTGAAGCCCACGTGCCTAGAGCCTGTGCTCCACAACAAGAGAAGCCACCGCAATGAGAAGCCTGCACACCACAACGAAGAGTAGCTCCCGCTTGACGCAACTAGAAAAAGCCCACGCACAGCAACGAAAACCCAACACAGCCAAAAATAAATAACTAAATGCATCAATTTATTAAAAAATATATTTTTTTCCTTTGTTTTAAAAGTTAGTTTGACAGTGGGTCCCATCATTCTACTTCTCCCTGTTTAAACATGAATAGGAATTTCAGCAGCTATCTGAAAAGTTGAAGTTTCAGGAAAAGAAGTAAACATTATTTGAGTATTTGCTATGGTCTAAGTACCTATGTTTTGTATTTGTAAATTTTTGTAAATTTTACAAATACAAATTTACAAAAATTTGTAAATTTTACAAATAGTACAAAAATTTTGTAAATTTTTGTACTATTAGACTAAATTATTAGTCTAAAATAACATATTTGTAAATATGTTAACATATTTAACCTTTCAGTACCTCAAATTTTACATTGTGAATATACTGATTCTCTTCCCTATGGGAAGTTTCTATTCTTGCCTCCTTGACCAGGACTCAGTTCTTCTCTTCATTCACTACCATTCTAAAAAATCTCTAATAGATTCTTCTCAGGAATAGGTACTTTATTAAAGATTATTGAAGGTATTAGTCGAAGGGCTTTCCATAACTCAGGGCATAAACCTTTATTTCCAAGCTCCTGTTTTCAAGTTAGGTCCACAGCATCCAGTTCCTCTCTCTTTTAAAGTCTCTCCTTGATGCTTCTCTTGCCCCATCTCCCAACATGCTCCACTTCTACCTTGGCCCCTTTCCATCTTTCTTGTTTTCAGATGTGGATTAATTTTTCTCCTCCAATCTATCACATCCCACAATCATCATTCATACTGTCTTCAAGTCGACAAAAGGGCAGCAAATAAAAGATCCTCCAATTTATCTTGATCCATCCTCCTTACAAAGTGACTATAAAATTATTGCATCACATTTTTTTCTATTACATATTCAACACTTTTCAAATGCCTTTTATGTGCAAGACTTCATGTGAAGCATTAGGAAGATAGAAAGAACTAACATACAGTCACTAAAAAGTTGCTTTCCACCTATAAATGCACTTACAGATAAATGTATAACCAGGTGAATAGGACGTAGAAGGACATATATTCAAGTGATACAAAGAGATAATTAAGATTTAAAAAATGAGAGATGAGGGTTCAGATAAGATGCCAGTCAGCTACAGAGTTCCAAACTGAAAGTTTGGTCAATGAAGTTGCCCCAATTCTGTGTAGGAATAATTTTTGAGGTCTTAAGCTCAAAGAGCATGCCTAATGGAAGGAGACAATGCTGAGTCTTGCACCATCAAGCTCACCTGTAAGGTGTTCCTTGTGTTCCACCATAGTGCCCAGCACAATCTCGCTTAGTCTCAAATCCATGCTTTGCTCCCATACCGTGTCCAGTCTCACTATTCCAGGTCCCTTTTGTAACTATCTCATCCTCACTACTTCCTCCATTTTAATCCTCTTATCAGGTCATTCCCAATGTTTTCCATAAAAATATTTTACAGATTTCCCCCTTCCAGATTTTGAAGTTTCATTTTGAAAAGGTCTGGATAAATATCTCTTGATAAAGATGCAGTTCATCCTCAGGAAAAAAAAAAAATCCCCTCTTGCAATATTTTAAGCCACGATCAAAAAGAGGCAAAACTTATACTTCAATAAAGTATATATAACCAGTCATATTTTCCCACATTCTCCCTTCTCTTCCAAAACCCCACGTTTAATGAGAAAGAATGGAGAAAAATTCCTCCCCAATTTCCAATTCCTTCCCTTATTTCCTGAAGTAACAGATATAACATAGACTTTAGTATCTCCTGATGCGTTACTCACATTACACTTTTATATGTCATTGTATTCATTCAACAAGTATTTAAACAAGTCTTTGATAGTCCAGTATTCTGGAAATACTGAATATAAAAGATAATCTCAATGAACCTGAGTCAAGTGGGAAAAGCCATGAAGTATGATGACTAGTGTGGACAATGTTGTCCTTGGGTTGCTATAAGTAGATGCCTAGAGAACAGGCATCTACCTCTCAATTCTGTAGTGGAAGACGTGTGTGGAGGAAGCAGATAGAGGAAAGGCCTCCAAGAGTACTTAAGACTTGAGCTACTACTATTGCAATCGGTAGTGCTATCACCTATCAAAATGTTTAAACTGGAAGCCAAGATCTCAGCCGCTCCAACTTATTCCTCAACATTTCCCTCAACGAGTTCTCTTGACACTGCCTCTTGCCTCCTTAATATCATTCAAAATTTTCCAATTTTCTCCCTATCTTAGTTATACTCCTATCTTTCTCTAGAATCTTAAAATAGCATCCTGATTGCAGAATCATTTCCCTCCAACCTTGTACTCACTCTTTATTATTGGTTTTACTTTGCTAAAATTCAAGACCTAAAACTCCTCAGTGGTTGCCAAATGCCCTGTAAAGTACAAACCTCTCAACGTGTCTCAACCTATTCCTTTGAAGCCACACAGTATAGTGATGAAGAACATGGAGCCTAGAGCTTCAGTTTGAATTCTGTCATCTAATAGATGGGGGTCTTGGGCAGATACATAATTTCTCTAAGTCTCCAAATTCTCACTTTTGAAATAGGGATACCTCTTCATATGATTATGGTGAAGACTAAATAAGGTAAATCCTCTAATGTTCTTAGGATACCGCCTGGCACATAGTAATAGAAAAAAATACTAGCTGTAATTATTGTCCATCCAATTTCATCTTCCCTACTAATTCCCTTTCTATGCTTGTATATGACAAATCTCCTTCCTGTTCCTCTGAGTCACCATATTTTCTCATCTATGTGTCTTTCATATGCTTCTTTCTCTACCTAGATCTCCTTTCCAAGCCTCCTCCAAACTGTCTAATACCAACTAATCTTTCAGGTCTCATTGTTGATGTCATTTTCTGTCTCCAATTCCCCAGTGCTGAGATAAGTGCTTTTCCTGTTGGTTTCCACCACTCCCTCGCATACGTTATCCTAGTACTAATCACTCTGTTCTCCTTCATTGTCTTATAAATTCCTTAAGGGCTTATTCCCCTAATACCTAACACTTCCAGTGGCTTATATAGGTATAGCAGTTTTGGGGAGCAATCCATCTAATTTTCAATTGCATATGCAAATTGATCTGATCAGGAACTACATCATTATTATAATTTCCAGAATAGTCAAGCTTTATAAACTGTGCTTTCTATAATACATTTTTCTTTATGTCAGGGTCTGTGCCTCATTCATTTTTACTTCCATTCCTCATTGCTAGCAACTAGAGGAGTGTCTTCTATAGAATAAATATTCAGATGTGTTAATTAAGTGTAAAGGCAGCAAAATAACTTTAAATTACACAACTTAATGAAGCATGGAAAAATAAGTTTGGGACCCAATATACTTTTCTACAAATGAATGCCACTGGGTCTTATGTCTTTAATCTTTGTGGTTTATATTATTTTAAAGTGAACATTAAAAAAACGAAAACAGAAAAACCTAATGGATACAGCATTATTCAAAGAGAAATTTTGAAAGGAAGAAAATCTGAGGATTAATATCCTTAATATTCATTTCTGACAGCCTAAGTTCAAGTTAAGGTTGTCAGGTCAACATTTAGGTCTGGCTTGTAGTTTCCAAATCATGGTGTGTCGTGTTCTAAGTCAATTCCCTAGAAGAGATTTAGGGATAACTTTCCCACAGGTTTTCTCAATTAAAGATGCATCTAGCTCTTTGCCCACATCA
The DNA here is from genome assembly GCF_963455315.2 of Globicephala melas. NCBI lineage: Eukaryota > Metazoa > Chordata > Mammalia > Artiodactyla > Delphinidae > Globicephala > Globicephala melas. The sequence goes on from NC_083330.1 coordinate 21,692,882, forward strand.
CCCACATCTGCTCATAAAAAATGAATAATGGAACACACATGTGCCAACTTGTGATTCATTTCAGCCTTTTGCAGGTGCAAATGCAAGTTTTAAGGTGCAAAGTGGAGCCACAAATGTTGTGGGCTTGTCCAGCTGAAATTCTAGGCTTAATCACATCTAAATAACTCCTCAGGTGATGCAATCACAGGATTTTGCTCACAAAAAGGGTGTAATAAATATTGTAGATTGAACTGGTGTATATTAACAGATGAGGCTGAATTATTTAGAGAAAATGAAATCCAGCTAATTTTCACCAATCTGGTATTTGCTAAAGAATTCTTTTCCTGTATTAACCCCAAATTCACCTTGAGTATGTTTCAAAGCAACTTCGACCAAATATAATAGGAAATAAAATACTTCTATTTGTATACATAACTGATTCAGGGATTTACATTGACAGATAACTCCAATCTACTATAACTACTACATATCCTTGCAGCTGGAGTAGTTCTAGCAGACAAACCAAGTCAACATTCTGTTACAAACAGTAATAGAGGGGCTCACTGGTGCAGATAAACCTAAACAGCAGAAAATCCCCAAATCATTTATTTTCAGCTTGGATATGCATTTAAGAATCTTTTTTCAGCAGACATCTATTCTTAATTTCATTTTCCTTAGGTTAAGGTTCTGTGAATTATACACCTTACTAATGATTAAATTGTCACATACCTTTCATTAGTCAATATATACAAGAGTGTGTCCCTTGCCAGTGAAGATGATATAGGTAACAGAGCTGTTTGAAGATGGAGAATAAGAGTATTGTTCTCTGAGGAGAGAAATATCTCCGTAGCCACTCTCTTGTGGCCAGATTTCCATGAAGTTTATTTTATTTTATTTTTTTAACATCTTTATGGGAGTATAATTGCTTTATCATGGTGTGTTAGTTTCTGCTTTATAATAAAATGAGTCAGCTATACATATACATATATCTCCATATCTCCTCCCTCTTGCGTCCCCCTCCCACCCCTCTATTTACAATAGCCAGGACATGGAAGCAACCTAAGTGTCCATCGACAGATGAATGGATAAAAGAAGATGTGGCACATATAGACAACAGAATATTACTCATCCATGAAGTTTATGAAACACGGTATGCTCTGCAGCTTCTGATGCCCAGCTATACTTTGCTATTTTGCTTGAGTAAGGAGGATACCTTTCACTCTACTCTGACAGAAAAAAGAAGTAGAGCTTCCTTGTTTCTTTATGCACTAGAGAAACCCAGGTTATAAAGAACACACACACACACACACATACTTGCTTTCATTTCAACATTGTAAATATAAAATTGTATCATAACAATGGGAATGTTATTTTAAAAGCAACAGATATGAACATATCATTGTCCCAGGGAGTATAATAGAAAGGAGAATTTTCCAGGGATCTTTGTTTTGAAAAATATAGTGATACTGGGAGAGAGTTCAAAAGTCAGGGAAAGAGAGAAAGGAGATTTCTCCATTGGCTTCATGCTTAAATATATTTATCTCCTCTCATCAACCCTAAGGCAGAGAAGAATGAAAATTAAGCTCTGTCTTTACACTTTACTTCTGTTACAACACTTCTCAACCCAACCCTTCTTGCTCTGTTTATCCAAATCCTGCCCATTTTTCAAAGTGCAGCTCAAATCCTGCTTCTCTTGTAAAGTATTCCCTGACAATTTCATCTGGAAGCAATTTTTCCTTCTTCTAAACTTCCACAAGACTTATTTTCCATACCACTCATTCAGTACTTATTATTTACTGACTGGTAGAGATGTAATATTTTCTGAATTGTTGCAGCTATTGTAGAGACTTTTTTTATCCTTTTGTATAGACTACATCAACATAACTAAAAGGAAGCACATCTGTAATGCTTACAGTATGCCAGATACTGTTTTGAGAGCCTTAGAGATATTAAAAGCTCTAACTACTTTATGAATATTAGGTAGCTAATAATAGATATTTTATGTGCGTATATGTATTTTTGTGTGTACCCAAGTACAATATATGTATGTATATGTATATGTGTGAGGTATATGTATATATGTATGTGCATATATGCATGTACTATATATGTATATGTGTGTGATTATATATGTATATATGTATGTGTGTATACTTATGCATATTAAATCTTGTTTTTCTCATGTGAATATCATATTGTAAAATTGAAATAAAACAATATTTATTCAGTTTATTAAAAGACATAAATAAATTGTTAATAATTACAAATTTATTATTGAATTTATGTTATTTTTCTTACTTCTATAATAGATAAAGGTACAGACTGACAAATAACAAGAAACACAGTATATCTTAGTATTTTCCATCTTTGATGAAAATTTTAGAAGGGGAAAAAATCCATATATTATAGTTAGAGTAATACAAAATTAGATTTTGTTTCTGAAATGAGGACCCTCTTCTTTTTATTCAGCAGACAAAACATGTTGGTTTTATTTTTCTGAAGGAAAAAAATGTGTACACAAACAAAAAATACTTGACAATTACCTAACAGTCCTCCTAGATTCTAGTCCAGCATCACCATCAACTAGCTCTAAGTATTAACCTTTCTGTTCCTTGGTTTCTTCATCTGGAGATGAGGGGCACCAGTTCAATTAACAGTATTATCTCCATTTCAAATTTCAAAATCCATGTATGATTTTGTCCATATACAAGACAGTCTATTCAAAAGGATTTTATACCATATCTATCATTAGTTTCTACAGTTATACAACTTAATGTAATCCAGGCAAAAATTTCCATTTCCAGAAGCTGATAAAGATGAAGTGATTAAAATTATAGGGATCTCTCTATACCTACATTACCCTTTTGTAGGTATAAATACTTCCTGAATTGACATCATGCTGAAGATAACGGAAATTATTTAAAGTAGACAAGCAGGAAAATGTCTTTTAAAGTGCTTGCCTCTGTGCTAGGTATATCCTTGGAAAAATCCCACATTTATTCTGGACTAATGGATACTCTACCTTTTCTAGGTGCCTTTTCAACATCCAACAGTGAACGTATTGCTTTCTGTGCAGTTCAGTCAAATACAATTATACTTATACCGCTATTATTCCATGCTTCTGGATTATGTGGCTTTGAATTTGAAAGATATTTGTTTAAAAACATGTTATGAAACAAATAGATGGCAAGAACAAATCTCCATGCCTATATCAAAAGTCAGCCCACAGCAAAGAAGTCTTCAAACTCATTTTTCTTTTTTACATTTTTTGTTAAAATAACAGAGACTTATGAAAAAGGAACTAATTTTTTTAATTAGTAATGTTCTGTGTTGTGTTATTAACTAATCATCTGGAACTATAGATTATTTCCAATGAAACAGAAAATCCAGAGTGAGGGTCTAAGCTAGATGAACACTCTAAGAATATATATATATTATATATATATATAATGAATACATAAATACATACATATGTATGCACATACATATATATTCTTAGTGTAATATATATAGTAGGATATATTATATTTCATTATATATTATATTCTTAGAATTTTGAACGTATATATATATTTATATATATATATACACAGACACCCCCAGACTTAACAATGATTCAACTTAAAATTTTTTGACTACTATGGTACAAAAGCAATACACATTCATTAGAAACCATAATTCAAATTTTGAATTTTGATCTCCTCTCAGCTATCATGCAATATGATATTCTTCTTCCAATGCTGGGCTGCCACAGGGAACCGCAGCTGTCAGTCAGCGAGAGGATCACAAGGGTAAACAACCAATACACTTAAAAACATTCTGTACCCATACAACCATTCTATTTTTCACTTTCAGTACACTAGTCAATAAATTACATGAGATACTTAACAATTTATTATAAAATAGGCTTTGTGTTAGATGATTTTGCCCAAGCGTAGGCTAATGTTAAGTGTTCTGAGCACCTTAAAGGTAGGCCAGGCTAAGCTTTGATGGCCAGTAAGTTAGGTGTATTAAATGTATTTTCACCTTACAATATTTTCAACTTAACAATGGGTTTATCAGGATGTAACCCCAATCTAAGTCGAGGAAGATCTGTGTGTGTGTGTGAGTGTGTGTGTGTGTGTGTGTGTGTGTGTGGAGAGAGAGAGTTCAAACAACCAGATATATGGGTATATATATACACACACATACATACACTTGAGCAAGCTGATCCTACTAAAGATTAATTTTAAAGAGAATTGCAATAAGCTCCATGTATATGGTGATTTACAGGTTAAGAGCTAACCCACACAACCTCCCAAAATGAAGGTATTCAGGCTGCTGAGGGACAAAGCTCCTCTCTTAGCTACCCAGTCACTACAGTGAATAGAGAAGGAACTTTACTTAAAAGGAAAACCTAGTTACGGGATAGTCTTCATCCAGAACAGTGACCCAAGGTAATGCTTCTCAGATTATCCTCTAACCCAAACTCAAGGATCTCAGGAATTTTAGGAAGTGAGAGAATATGTAAATTTACAAATGCAAGATTTGATAAGAAGCCAGGAGCAAAGAACTATTGTTTTTCACAAATTTCAGTAATGAATGTTCTATTTACTGTGGGGACTATAGGAGTGAAAAAAGGAAGAACAATACTCCTTACATAAAAGCAGAGGGAATCGTCTGAGCAAGCAGACCCAGAGGTCTTTGGGGAAGCATGGAAGTACCTCATTTTACTAAGTTTGGCTGTGGGCAGAAGACAGAGATGCTATAGATGGAAGGTAAAAAAAAAAACACTGCAAGAGGGTCCCAAATCCCACAGGAACTAGAAAGAAAAGATTGGGTTCTGTGTTATAATCTATTTTTGTGATGCTTTGCACTAACCCAAAAGATTATGAAAACTGAGGAAATAGAGTTAACATGTAAAAATCTTTATATTCCATAGATTGAAAGAGTCAATTGCAGGTTATAAATGTTGTGTAACAAAACATAATTTGCTCATCTTAAAATGTGTTTTTGTTTTACATTTAGTAAGAAGAATTCCTTATATAACACTTCAAGTTTTTGCTTAACCAAAAGTCATTTTGTACTATTTTTATTTCCTAATATTCAAGACATTCAAGTTGTTACCTACTGTTAACATTAGTTATTTTTAGATATCCTGATCTCTTCACTTGAGCTGGGTTACAAGTTTCTTTGAAAGGAAAAGAAACATATCTTACATTTATTTTATTCCCTCTCAGTGTGTAACAGAACCTAGAGTACAGGTTTGATCTATGGAGGTGCACACATAGCAGGGCATTCATTTGAATGCACACATTAACTATGTCTCATCCACCAATGAGAAATGTAAGACAACAGCTGAGACTGCTGCCATTAATCTTAAGTAAGATTTATTATGGTGTCAAATTAGATTCTAAATTTTGATTATCTAAGAAATTGGAAAATGAGTGAGATATCATTTTTTCCCTAAAAAATGAGTGAGATATACTTTTTTCCCTATTTTATGATGTATATTTCCTTTACAGTAGTCTTCTTATTGGCCATTTGCGAATCATGTATCTTTCAAAGTTATTCAGACACAAGTCTATTGTTATGATAAGATCTAGCAAATTTTTGTCATCAGCACCTTTTCCTGGCTGCAACTGAGGATATGAATTGGAAGAAGGGATAACGGGAAGGGGACAAAATAATTTGAGAAAAACGAGAGAATATATCTTGCGTAGAGAAAAGTAGGAGAGTAACTGTATACAAGTATACCAAAGCGGGCATACCCAAAACTGAGACCAGCTCCCCCAACCTTCCTTATATGCAAGGTTTAGCAAACTCGCCTGTCGTTTGCTAATTTTATTCATTTTTTATTGCAATTCAGTAAGTAAATGGGAATTCAGAAAGTAATTTCCTACCCTTTGGTGCCATCATGAGGCCAAAACGACAAAGTACTGAGAAAAGTAGATCTGCAGGGTAACCCAAGGTTTTGATATTTTCTTTTCATTCAAAATGTAATTACCCAGAGAATGAAAATTTATTTCAGAAAGAAATATAATTACCTTTACTATAATTGAAACCTTCCAACCAACAAATCATAGCTCATATGTCTACATAGGTAGTTCATTGAGTGGAATAAAAATGTACCTTAAATTTTTAAGCAACTGTGAAATTACAAATGTGAATTTAGAATTAATAAAATATTCATGTTTTGAAGTTACACAGCTATGACCCAAAGCTTTCAGAGTGTTTTAAACCAATCATAGCAATATCTTAGCTTTATGTATTTATTTTTTTTACTCTATGGTGTTATAGGGTAGCATATAGGGTAGTATGATAAAGTACCTCAGAAGTCTCCAACACAATATTATGATACTACAAGAAGAGAATATGCAATTTTAGGAATTGGACAAATGAAAGAATATGGCAAAGCAATGCTTTAGAAAGAATAGCTAATGAATATCTAAGAACTTCTTACCCAGATGAATCAAAGTACAAATCACTCTCAGGTGATTCAGTATTTGAAATCATCACCACAAAGTACACCTAAAATATTACAAAAAGATGTTTTATTAAAAGTCTCAACCAAATATATCTTGTCTTACTATTTGTGTTATATCTGTGTTATTAACCCTGGTTCATATTATGTCCATTCTTAGCCTAATTTTACAAGTACATCAATAGAGGTACAAAATATTCATTAATCATCTACTTTCTCAGTACATATAATTTTTTTGTGTGTGAATTGTTAAAGTTTTCTCATATGATGAAAACATCATCCCTAAATGATACCTGATGATGCCGAAATCTGATTTCTTCCCATTGGTCCTCAAAATTCCATCCACTTCACTCTCATTTTGCCCTTCATGGCATTTAGAAACTGAAAAGTCCCACAAATTTCAAGCGTAAGGTGTGGATTCTCTGTCTGAGGGATGGAAAGTTTCACTATGCATATGTCTTGCTTAGCTCAGCTTTTCTTATTTACAAAAAAGCCACAGACAGACAAAAAATAAAACTGCCGAACTGGCTTTTACCTGCTGTTGTTCTTAGAGCGTCCTCTTCCCATCTTGTTCATACTTAACACTTTAATGCAGTATTTCCATATTTTCAGAATTACCGTCATATTTTCAGAAACACTGTCATCAACTTCAGTTATAATAAAGGCAGCCTGAATTGCTTTCTTTTCTTTCTCTTGTTTCAGAGACAGATCTTATATGTGGAAATGTAATAATTTGCTCTCATTTAAAGTCAGTGGTGATCTCCTTTTGTGACCCAGCCTGCAGCATTCTTTCAGTAAAATCACAGTACTAATCCCAGCTTGGCTTTGGGCATATGTTGCCCTCATTTGGCCCCTGTAACATTGCTCAGGATGAATCATTATCTTTAACATTATCCCAGGGATGAAGAGAAGCTAAATCTTCCTCCACCGTAATAGCATCAAAGGCCCCTTTCACTGGCAAGAGTTACCAAAAAAAGACATGGTTTCTGCCCTGATAAAATTCTGAAAGGCCCCCAGTCTGAGGGAGAAAGCTTGGGAGCCACCGTCATTCTATATGAAAAGGAGTACTCTGATCACCTGTAACCTCCTTGGTGCAGGACGAGACTATTCCTAGGTCAAACGTTATACAATGCTCAAATGTTTAAATGCCATCTCATCATAATTCTATTCATCTCACATGCTGAGATGGTATCTTTCCATTCCAATGACATCATCTCTTGCTTTTACTTCATTATGTTCTTTGGGGTAAGGGAAAGAAATTTAGGAAAGAACTGAGTATCTGATTCAGTTGGGATCTAAGAAAAGAGTCTAATTATAACAGAAGGTATTTAATGCATAAAATTAGTTACACAGGTTATAGAGGGAACAGTAAAGAAACTCAGTGATTGTCAACAGCAGGGAGCCACTATTAATCCCTAAATAGAAGAAACAAATGAGAGAGACAGTGTGGGAGAAGCCCAGGGATAGTGTCACCTGGCAGAAGTTGGAACTATATCACTCCTTTCCATAAGGAGTTGGAGCCATTTATGCTCCAGACATATATGTACACCTGAGGCTTTTCCTCCTTTTCTTCTCCTTCCTGCTGCCTTCCAATTTCTGGCCAATGTGCAAACTGACCATAAACCCTTCAACAAGGGAGCTTGAGGTACACAGCCTACATGATTCAGCCTGCCTGACACAGGGAGCAGAACAGAGGAACCGGGAAGAATGGGTCTGGGTCAAACTAACTCAGGACTGGCACAGAACCCTGGGTAAGGAGGAAAAAAACATGTCGTTGGGTATTTGTTAGAAGAAAAGGAGAAAAACCTGAGAGGCTATAAATACCTAGCACATACTTCCCTTTTGTGTTAGCCACTATCGTTTTAAAATAATCCATGGTTGGTTTTTCTAATCAAAAGACTTTCTGTTATTACAAAAATGACACATAAATATTTTTATTTCTTTGACATGTTACAATTAAGAATAATATATAATTTATTAATATTAATTTCTCTTTTTAAAAGATAAACTATTCTTCCTCTCTGCTTAAAATGGAGTCAGTGTGAAAATAATTTTCAACTAAATTAACTTTCCATTTTATTCCCTGCTGCTAGTAATGAAAGCACATCTTCCAGCAGTGATGAAAGCACAATTTCTAATGGTTCACAGCAAAGAGAGTTTTGATTTTTTGATAAATTGGGAGCAGTCAAAAGCAAAATCATAACTCTGAGGCTATTTTATTTCAATTGAATAATCTTTAAATGACATTATTCAAGAATTTTTGTCCCACTAATAATCATACTTGATTTTTTTTTAATTTTAATTAATAAATTTAGTAAATGTTTAGCCTAAGAAAACAGACCTATATTTCTAGCGCACTATTTCTATAACCTATTAACTAACTGTATAAAATATTCTGTTTTATTTCTACCATCAAAATAGTCACTGATTTTGACTATTATCTTTTGATGGATTGATACTTCACATAATGCAATGTAAAACACATATCTAGCCTTACAAACATACATTCTAAATAGAGCCAATTCCAATTTCCTATTACAATTTTTTCAGGTTCTTTTTTTTCATAATTCCTATGAAGTTTAAACTTAATATAAAGATTCAATTATTTTGGTAGTAATCTCTCTAATTTTCCCTCTAGACTATAAATTCATTAAATAGAAACCATAACAAAATTGTTTGCTTCCCTTTTCACAGCATGAATGAAATATCTCTTTCCTTTTAGCATGAAAAATCTGTAATATGGGCTCTCTGTAATATTCATTCTCCAATATGTTCCTCTGTATGGCATACTTCCCTAGTCTATACTTAAATTGTTTTTAACCCAACCTGAGGATAGTTAAGGAAGTGGGTTATGCTCTATTCTGACACTATCCATGGTAGTTAACATCTTAAGTTATAATAGGCAAATTATATTCTTTGACCTCAATACAGGGCAGTTTGGGATCTGTCTTCCTCCCTTCTTTAAGTCACCATCCTTTTCTTATTCTGAATAGTACCTGTGTTTTTTCACAGAGCTTCCTCATTGTTACCTAACTACCTAAGCTCCTTGTTTTTGATTGTTAACAGGCTTGATAGTAACATAAACATCAGTAATCCATTGGCTCCCCATAGACTTAAAAAACAAAATTTAATCTTGTTAAAATAGCATAAAAGCTCTTCATGATCTGGCTCCTATCTGCCTCATCTCTACTGTTCCCCTTTCACATTTTTACTAAAACATTATCAAATTGCATACTGCCCTCAAAATATGTCATATTAATTATATTGACCATGTTGTTCCTTTTACCTGAATGACTATATCTCTACTAATTCTTGTGGATAACTTCTCATTCTTCAACACATGTAAATTACCATTGCCTCTGGGAAGTCTTCTCTAGACCGTTAACTCATCCTTCCTTAGACTACCAGACAGTATGATGATTACTCATTCAGATGTAAAGTTTTCCAGTGAGCAGCATAAAGGCACAGACAATGTGCTTATCATTGTTCCTGCGCTTCATAGGTGCTCAACAAACCTTCTCATGAATTAACTATGAAATTTGTTTTGTAAGCTCCTAAAACATAGTGCATTTTAATTTTAAAAGATTTAACACATATTAAATGTATTTTATAATGGTTTTGGATAGGTCTGATCCTGAAAGTTTACTAAATAAGAAATTACTGTATCAGTAGTCTAGAAAAAAATGGAATTACAAAGTCTCAGCAATTTAGCAATAATGCTTTAGCCAAACATAAACTGCCACCTTTGACGCTATGGATTTTTATGCTCTTTTCCTAGTTGAAATGTGAATATGAGCCATTTTAAAAAGACCAGTACATAACCAAGGAAACCCTAACCAACTTGCATCTGACATACTGGAATTATTGAACTGATAAGAATCTGAGAGACACATGATTCTCTCCAAATCAAGGAATCTTCATTACTATGATAGATCTTCATCACCCCTCACTGAATATTTCCTATAGCAGCCAGCTCACTCCTTTGTCAGTTCCAATTGTTAAAGCATTTCTTCCTTATACATAACCTAATTCTACCCCGTAGGAAGTCCCACATCTGTTTGCCCTCAGTAACTACCAAGAGGTCAATGATTTTCATCTGATTCTTCACATCTTTGAAGTTAGCCTCATGCATTCTTGTTTCCAGAAGAGGATTCTTCTAGAATTAGGGGGCACCCCAATTGGTTTCCAGGATCTTTTGGGGATCATCTGTGCCTTTCCTAGACAGATGTAGTTTACAAATCATCACTGTTTTCTGTAAATAATTAGATCATAACTTTTGAGCATTTAATAATCTGAGCCCAGGCATAACTCTCCCCACACCCAAAATCCCACTGAAATAAGCCACAGAGTATATAGCGAGCAAATTATCATCATCAAAAATTACATGATGGGGGGCTTCCCTGGTGGCGCAGTGGTAGAGAGTCCGCCTGCCGATGCAGGGGACACGGGTTCGTGCACCGGTCCGGGAAGATCCCACATGCTGCGGAGCGGCTAGGCCCGTGAGCCATGGCCACTGAGCCTGCGCGTCCGGAGCCTGTGCTCCGCAACGGGAGAGGCCACAACAGTGGCCAAAAAAAAAAAAAAAAAAAAATTACATGATGATAGAGTACCATTAACATGCTAGAAAACTGGAGGAAATTCTAGATAAAATGTCCAAGAGACAAAAAATGAGCATCGGTTCTTGATTCATTTTGCTTTGTAGATTTTGCGGAATTGCAGCACACATCCGCCATCTCAACTTCATGTAAATCTCATAAGGTTGTCACCCACAGGATCTTACTCTCCAGTGAGAGAGCTATACACATGGCCTAATGTCAGTGAGACCAACTTTCCCAAGAATATGAACTGTAAGTAACTATGAGGTTTTAGATGGAGGTGACTGATGCTGTTTTCTAGTGGCAGCACTTTAAGAAGAAAACCATGGTAACAACCTAAATACCTCTCAAGTGATGAATGAATAAATAGAATGTGGTATATCTATAAAACAAAATATTATTCAGCCATATAAAGGAATGAAACTGTGAAACATGCTCAAGCACGGATGAATCTTGAACACATTATGCTAAGTGAAAGAAGCAAAACACAAAAGATTATGCATATTGTATGATTCCATTTATATGATGTAAACAGAATATGCCAAGCCATAAAGTAGAAAGCAGATTAGTGGTTGGCAAGAGCTGGTGGGGAGAGGAAGTAAGAGGGGTAACTGCTGAATGGATAGGGGCTTCCTCTGGGATGATGTTCTGAAACTAGGTAGCAGTGATGGTTGCAAAACACTGTGAATGCCACTGGCTTGTATGCTTTAAAACAGTGAAGTTTATATATATATATATGTGTGTGTGTGTGTGTGTGTGTGTATTATATATTTACACATACACAATTATATATATATATATATAATTACCACAATAAAAGAATTATCAAGAAAAGAACACAACCATTAATTCCTTGTTCTGAAATCCCAAACCCTGGTCTCTGTTTTTCCTAAGACTTGGTTATGGTTATTTGGCTTTTCCTTCTGTTTCATGAGTTAGTAATTTTCTAACAAGTTTCTTTCTACCTCTGTTTTCTATAATTAATTTTTGTTACTTTCAAACAAAAAAGCAAACTAATCCTCGCATCTGTTATTAAGAGTGTGAAGTAGCACAACTTTTGGAGATCAGTTTGGCAATATTGTGAAATACATAGTATCCAGTATAGCTGTACCTAAATATCTATCGGTGGAGTAGGAACAAATAAACTGTGATATAGTTACATGAAAGGATATTGTACTGAAGTTAAAATAAATGAATTAGAGCTACATATGTCAATCTGTATCGGTCATAAAAACAACATTGTGGGAAAGAAACACCACAAATAATTTACATATATGTATACATATATATGGCATTCACATAAAGTTGTAAAACACACAAAAGAGTATTATAGTTTCGTTTTTTCATTCATATACAGAAAAAAATTTAAAACACATGGAAATATTAAATATCAAATTCAAAGTAGTGATACTGTGGAAGATTGTATATTCCAGTAATGACCACAATAATACCCCCTGCCCACATGTTCTCCTCACATGTGACCTTGTCATTTTACTCATTCAGTGTTGGGTCTTTGGCCCCTTACCATGATTACAGGTGGACCTGTGTGACTATCTTAACCAAGAGAGTACAGTGGAAGTGACTCTCTATGACTTGTGAGGTTAGATGATAAAAGCGTCACACATTTCTGCCCTGTGCTTTAAGTATACTTGCTCTTGCAGCCCAGTCACCAGCTTGTAAAGAAGCCCACACAATTTCTTGGAGGGACCTCCGGTAACACAGAGCCCCAGCTTAGGTCTCAGCTGACCGTCAGCATCATGCACCAGACATATGAGTGAAGAAGCCTTCAAATGATTTCAGCCATTCATAGTCACCCTCAGACTTCGAGTCTTCCCAGCCGAGCTCCAGACATGATGCAACAGAGACAAGGCATTCTCACGGAGCCCTTTCCCAATTTCTGAAACACAGAATCCATTAACAATACAAAATAGTTGTTGATCCTACCACTAAATTTAGGCTGGTTTGTTACTCAACAAGAGTAGCTGGAATAGGTTCACCAGTGGAGAAGAAAATGAGGAATGAGAGCTGGAGGAGTCTTACTACATGAAGACTTGACAAAAGTAAGTAATAGACACTCGGATATTCTTTGTACTATTCTTTACAGTTTACTTTCTGGTCTTTAAACATTTCATTAAAAATATAGAAAAAAGTATAGGTATCTTAGAAACTGTTGTTAATATATACAAATATTTAAATCACAGTAAAGGAGGTACCATGAATTCATGGGTAATAAAATAATTATAGACAAAATGTTCAGAGAAAGAGAAGTTTATTTACAAGGGGAAAATCATGTAATCCTCATTATTCCATCTTCTAAAACAAATGAGTTAAATATAAAATCCTAATGAATGTTTTTATAATTAATGGGAAAGTAGATAAAAAATACCTCTCAGGATAGAAGACTTTCTAATAATAAAATTCAAAAAATCACATAGGAATACATCAATAATTATTTTTTATTCAAAGTCAAAAATGTTAAAAAAATTAAGAAATGAACAATAGTTATATTTTTGCTTCAGGTTTTACTGAGAAAAGTAAGACTATGAAGTGTGATCAACTTTAAATATTCCTTTCCACCTTCTGTATGTCCCCTTCCACATATCTATATTCATCCCACATTTTTACATATTGTGGAAGAATTGAGACCTCAGGTTATACATTATCAACAGTGTGGGCAATATGAATATGCCTAAGGCAAAAAAACCAAAACAAAACAAACAAGGCAAAACATGCACAGTAAAAGTCAGGACCATGTCCAGGTTTGAGCCAAAATTCAGCTTTAACAGGAGAGCCACATTTATCGTATTAATGTTATATGAAATCCATCACACTAGTGTCATTAATTTGAAGTGCCCATAAAATTTTTATTTGTGTTATCAATTTGTATTGGTTATATAATTTTACAGGAATGTATAAGTATACTAGCTTATGTTTAATCATATTTAGGAAATGTGATAATAAAAATAGTGTGTCAACACCAAAGAAATCATAGGATTTTTTTTTGCTCCTTTTAAGAATTTCATAAATCACCTAATGTTAGAAACATTGAACTAAATATTCCCAAAGATTCTTTTCTGCTGTAAATAACTCTGGCTTTCTCCTCTCCCTCTGTGCACATATACCATATATAACCACTAGAGGACAGTAAGACACTTGGACTAAATGTGTTTTTTCTTTATCTTCCCTGTTCTTGAAATGTTAGGTTTGAAAGAAGCCCATGTCTTTTTTTCTTTTTTTTCATATTAAGTCTTTAAAATCTAGTGTGTATTTTACACTGACTTTTCAAAGGTTTCTTAGCTCTTACACAACAAATGCATTCCAATATTCCCACCTTCTCTGCACTTTCTGTCCACGTCTACAATAACTTTCCAAGAAAGTTCTAACATCTCTATTAATATAGGCCATTAATCCCTATATTCAAGGAGTCATCTCAGGAAACAATTAAAAACAACTCCAGATATTCTTACCGATACATTTAATCTTGAATTAATGATGAGTACCACCATATCAATGAATTCTCCCTATCCAGTCTTATGTTGCACATTCCCATCAGTATCTTAAGACTCTCAATATCCATTCTTCTGTGTATTCTCCTGCTCTCTGCGCACAGGTCTTCCAATTTCATTTACTTTTCCTTATTTGTTAATGTTGACCCCATGGTCCACTACCTCTCCTGCACATCAGATCCCTTCATGTGACTACTGGGTAAAACAGATCCCAAGCCCTGCACAGTGGTATTTCATCAGAGTGAGGAAGTGGTAGGAGGGGCAAAATGTATGTTCTGGAATTTTTCAGACTATATCCAAATATATTTACTCATTTGTGTATTTTGTTTTATTTTATTTTATTATTTTATTTTAGGAGGATTTGAAAATTTTATAAAATGAAATAGGAAGACATTATTGGGTAAATCATGAATTTGAATCTCTCCTTGCTTGAAAGAGAGAATTCTAGCTCTCTGCTCCCACTGAATATTTTTATTTGGAGTTGGAAAGAAAATGTGTCTTAAGTTTCAACTTTCACTGTTAAAAGTGTTCTACACTTCCTTCAAAATGCCTGCAGGAACTTGTGGAAAAGGGGGTCCAAGTTTTGGGTATTTTTGCTGGGGGTGTGAGAAGCTGAGGAGCCAAGATGGCAGCACAGCCCCCTCATCACCTATATCATATCTGTCACTAGTTCTTCTTCCAAAGGAGCTCTTATTCACCCCTTCCTTTGCTTTGCCACAGTCAACTGCCAATCAGAAATCCTGATCACCCCCCATCTCTCCACACCTACTTCCTGCTCTTCTCTCCCACTTTCCTGTTGAAAACAATTTTTGAAGAATTGCTATTTCCTACATTGAAAAAAAAAAGTAGATTCTTTCGCTTAGTTTCAAAAACTTGCCATTAGCTTTCCTCATCTTACTTCCTACCATCCATTTTATAAATCCTCCACTCTAGTCAATAAGCCAGTTGACTCTTCACTCTGTTCTCTAAAAGACAGGTTATTAATACAGTCTTAGCATGGACTTGCTGTAGTATTTTAGAGGTAAGAGTAAAAGGTAAAATCTAAAGAAGAGACATGACTGAGAGAACAAATCAGTGCATAAATAGCTGGAGTAGAGTCATCAGTTAACTATGAGTCCTGTTGGAACAATCTATGCAGGCACTAATGTTCAATAATGGTTTGTAAACCTAGGGGAGAATAGTCATCATCTTGAATCTGTTCATTCCTGGTGGGAAAAAAAAAAGTGTTTTTTCCTTTGAAAGTGACAAATAAAATACCAACTTGGGCCATCTGGTATCTGGACAGAATCAATTTCAAATACTAATCAAGCTCAATTCAGCATGGACCATTAATACAGATGGGCTTATTGCCCAAGAGTTATAGTTTCAGGAATCAAAAGAAAATGGACTCTTCCAATACTACAAGTGGACCAAGTTTTGAAAATATGCTACTAAGTGTTATTCAAATAAAAGGCTTTAATAGTAAGCGTATGGTTTTATTTACTATGACTCTTTCATCCCTAAATAATTATATTCAATATTCATTTTGAAATTGGTATGAAGCCATGACAAAGAGACCTAAGTATTTGGCAGCACAAAGCTGAACAATTTATCAATATTTGGTAAAGCAGAAACAGAATTTATAAAGACCAGATGGACTTTGCTTATGAAAGTTTAAGTAATGGATATCATTTACACATGAACTATAGGGTAAAAAGTAGGGGTATAAAGGATTCTTTATGAATATAGCAGGAGAGTGCTTTTCTATTCACTCCTCTGTTCCTTATTTACTAGGTCATAAATAACCTTCCGTTGCCTTTATGTAAGACTCAAACAAGACTATATCATGAAAATTACTACAGAAGTATAGGTGACAAAACTGCAATGGATATTAGAGATTATCTGATCTCCCAGTTTTACAGATTATAAAATTGAGGTTCAGAAAATTTAAATAATTGAATTGTCCAATCGAACAGGTGGGTGGAACCAACCAGACTACATCATGTTTCCTCTTTAGATAGACTGTTACTAGTCAGCATATTATTAGTATTCACTAAGTATCAATAGTAACAGCTGTTTAGGTATGAGGCCAAAGACAAATGCACACAAAAACATATACACAATAGACTTGGTACAAAGGGGAAATAAGAAAGAAAAAAAGTAAGATAGAAAAGGGATCACCATTTTAGCAAGAGAGTAGCTGGAGTGATGGCAACAAGGGAGTGTTGCTCTTTGTTGCTTAAATTGGCTGTTCTTCTGGCCAAATGCTCTGAAAGTCAGGCAAAGCTCTCAGAAGTAGACCTAATAATCTGTTTATTATATTTAGGGCTGAGTTTAATATTGGCAGTGATTTAAAATGTTCACACACAAATGTGAATAGCTACGTGTGTTTTACTTGTTAGAATACTGATAATTACATAAATATTTATCTGAAATTACAATACAATTCTGTTTAGGATTTGGAACATCAGAGCCTGCTTGCAGAACTCTCTGAAGAATAAACTTGAGAATAATTCATCCAAAGAGTATTCACAAACTGATTCTTGATGCAATTAAAAATTCCAAGCTACTACAAATAAAATAACTTTGCTTTTAATTCCTAGAGGAAGAATTTAAACTTTACTGAACATGTTTAAAACCATGTTTTAATAAAAAAAATTTTTTAAAAAACTCTCATTTAAGTCACTAACACATATATGATATACAGATGCTTATTCACTTCCAAATCTGAAATCTAATAAGAATAAACCAAATTTAATTCTGAGGCTGCAGTATTCTGTTAGATATCTAGTAGATATATCTATTACAATGAAAGGAAAATTATAGGTGAGTAATGTAGAACAAATAATAAATCTAAACACAAGGCTAATAGACTCCTCCCCTACTTCAAATAAATATATAAAAATATATCATATCTTTGTTTTCATTTAAAAAAAAGATTATTAAAATCTTGGTGATTTCCCCACAAAGGTGTCTGAGGCAAGATGTCTTTATTCTTTTAATTTGTGCCAACTAAAAACAATTAGAAAGGAGACTTCCCTGGTGGTCCAGTGGTAAAGAATCCGCCTTCCAAGGCAGGAGATGTGGGTTCAATCCCTGGTCGAGGAACTAAGATCCCACATGCCATGAGGCAACTAAGCCAGTGGGCCACAACTACTGAGCTCAGTGCACCTCAACTAGAGAGCCCACACGTCACAAACTACAGAGCCCATGTGCTCTGGAGCCCATGCCACAACTGCAGAAGAGAAAACCCACCCACCACAGCTAGAGAGAAAGACGTGCTTTGCAATGAAGAGCCCGTGAACCACAATGAAGGCCCGGTGCAGCCAAATAAATAAATAAATATTAAAACAATAAAGTCTACTGTTATATTTCTACATAAAAACACAATTAAAAAGGAAAATAGACAAGATACGTCTTTTGTAATGAAACTAAAAGACAGTCCTAACCTTACAACATAATCTAGCTGCCAAATACAGTGCAACTAATTCCAGATTGAGAGAGGATGCCAAGAACATATGCAAATCTCAGCTGAATTCACTCGAAGGACAGACTTGTCTGAAATTGGAAGACACAGACCTAGAAAACATTATCTTTAATTACGTTAACCACCATTTGAGCAGGAAAGCACACTTAAGACATGGGAAACACGTAAGCTATTTCAACTCAATCAGTGTTTAAGCCTGCTACTCCTAGTTGAAAACGTCTGGACATTACATGGAATTATAACTTGGATTGATTTGGAATAGGGAACTCTAGTGATGTGGGCAGGCCATGGAATAATTTCTGAAACATGTTCCCCATGACAGAGTGGCTTGAAAAGGAAGGGACTTGAGGGCTTAAAAAGGAAGAAACTTGAAGTCACATCAGCATTGCAAGAAGAAAGAAGAGTAGAAATCCAGAAGAAAGAATGTTTCAGGGACTCAGATTGGCAGTTGTTAACTAATGTCTATTGAATGAAAATAAATTCTAAATCATCCCATAAAAATTATAAAGGAGGGGCTTCCCTGGTGGCGCAGTGGTTGGGAGTCCGCCTGCCAATGAAGGGGACACGGGTTCGTGCCCCGGTCCGGGAGGATCCCACGCGCCGCGGAGCGGCTGCGCCCGTGAGCCATGGCTGCTGAGCCTGCGCGTCCGGAGCCTGTTGCTCCGCGACGGGAGAGGCCACGGCGGTGAGAGGCCCGTGTACCACAAATAATAATAATAATAATAAAATTATAAAGGAGACCTCCTCCTCTTCTCAACTCAAGAGTGAATGTGGAGAAGAGGTTCAAGATGGCAGCATAGGAAGATCTTGAACTCACCTCCTCCACAGTCACAATTAATCTACAACTACTAATGGAATAATTTCTTTTGAAGAGACCAAAAAAACTGAATGAACAGAGTCTCCACAAAGGATAGAAAGGCAGCAACAAGATGGGTAGGAGAGGCAGAGACACAGTCTCACTAAACAAAAACAAAACAAAATAAAAAACAAACAATCATCCCAGCCACAGAAATTCTCAATCAAGAGAGATCTCGAAATACAGAACTTTTCCCTGAGGAGCAAGGGGTTTGTACTCCATATCAGGCACCTCAACCCTTAGATACTGCACAGGAGAGATGAGACCCCTAAATGCCTGTCTCTGAAAACCAATTGGGATTATGTTCAGAAAAACCATGAAACTGTTGGGAACAGAGAACCCACTCTTAAAGGCTCACACACAGACACACTTGCCCTGGGACCCAGGACAAAAACAGCAGTTTGAAAAACACTTAGACCATAGGTGAAGGAGACCAGTTTATTAATCTTAAGGTATCTACCAGTGAGGCAGGAAACTGTTAGGACCCTCTCCAGGGATAGAGACACAGGCAGATACCATTTCTGCAGTCTCAGCCTATCCAGCTAAGCTAGTGCTGACAGGCACCATTTTGGAGCTATCTCTCTAACCTGCTAGAGCCAAGTGGGTGCACCTTGATAGAAGCCCCACCCACTCCTATGTTGCAGCTATGTGCCATAGCCAGGCCAGACAAGGACCTGGCCACCACTGTGGCCACAGACATGCATGCCCAGCTTGGCTGGGTAAAGGCTCTGCCCACTGCTGCCCTGGAGCCATGGCCCCACCATAGCGGATGAGCAATGCAGCCCATTCAGGGAATACCATTTGAGTGCCTAGCTCTGGTGGCCAGAGGGGATTACACTTCTGAACCCCACAGGACATCTACACAAGGCCACTCCTCCAAGACTGGGAGAGGGAGTTGATTTGCTTAATACAAAGAAACAAACACAGAGAGTCAGGCAAAATGATCAGGCAGAAGAATATGTTCCAAATGAAAGAACAAGACAAAACCCCAGAAAAAAGATATTAATGAAATGGAGATAAGCAACCTACTTGATAAAGAGTTAAAGTAATGGTCATAAAGATGCTCACCAAACTTGGGAGAAGAATGGATGAGCACAGTCAGAGCCTCAATAAAGAAAGAAAATAGGGGCTTCCCCGGTGGCACAATGGTTGAGAGTCTGCCTGCCAATGCAGGGGACACGGGTTCGTGCCCCAGTCCGGGAAGATCCCACATGCCGCAGAGCGGCTAGGCCCATGAGCCATGGCCACTGAGCCTGCGTGTCCAGAGCCTGTGCTCTGCAACAGGAGAGGCCACACAGTGAGAGGCCCGCGTGCAAAAAAAAAGAAAGAAAAAAAAGAAAGAAAATATAAGAAAGTACCAAACAGAACTTACAGAACAGAAGATATAATTACTGAACTGAAAAATGCACTATAGGGGTTCAACAACAGAGTAGATGAAGCAGAAGAATGGATCCACAAGCTGGAAGACAAAACAATGGAACTCAACCAGATAAAGCAACAAAAAGAAAAAAAAAATTAAAAAGGTGAAGATACTTAAGGGACCCTTGGGACAGTATCAAGTAGAATAACATTCACATTATAGGGGTCCCAGAAGGAAAAAAGGGAGAGAAAGGGCCAAAGAACTTATTTCATGAAATCATGGCTGAAAATTTCCCTAATCTGGAGAGGAAAATAGACATCTAGGTTCAGGGAACCCAGAGAGTTTCAAATGAGATGAACCCAAAGAGATCCACACTAAGACACATTATATTCAAAATCATAAAAGTTAAAGATAAAAAGAGAATCTTAAAAGCAGCAAGGGAAAAACAACTTGTTACATACAAGGGAAACCCCATAAGGATTTTGGCAGATTTTTCATCAGAAACTTTACAGGCCAGAAGACAGTGGCATGACATATTCAAAGTGCTGAAAGGAAAAAACTATGAAAAGAATTCTCTACACAGCAAAGTTACCATTCAGAATTGAAGGAGAAATTGAGAGTTTTCCAGATAAGCAAAAGCTGAAGGAGTTTGTCACCACTAAACAAGCCTTAGAAGAAATGTTAAAAAACATTCTATGGCATAAATCATTGAAATATTTTTTTTGGATCTGTTTCCTAAAGCAAAGAAAATAAAAGCAAAAATAAACAAATGGGACCTAATTAAACTTAAAAGATTTTGCACAACAAAGGAAACCATTGACCAAATGAAAAGACAACTTACTGAATGGGAGTAAAGATTTTCAAATGAAATGATTGATAAGGGTTTTATCTCTAATATATATAAATGGCTCATACAACTCGACATCAAAGAAACAAACAACTCAATTTAAAAAGGGGCAGAAGAACTGAACAGACAGTTTTCCGAAGAGGAAGTGCAGATGGCCAACAGACACATGAAAAGATGCTCATCATCACTAATCATCAGGGAAATGCAAATCAAGCCCACAATGAGATATCACCCCACACCTGTCAGAATCATCAAAAAAATAAAAAACACAAATAACAAATGTTGGTGTGGATGTGGAGAAAAGGAAACCCTGGTACACTGTTGGTGGAGATGTAGATTGGTATAGCCACTATGGAAAACAGTATGGAGGTTTCTCAAAAGACTAAAAACAGAGCTACCATACAACCCAGCAATTTCACTTCAGGGTGTATATCTGAAAAAAAATGAAACACTAAGTCAAAAATATACATGCACCCCAATGTTCACAGCAACATTATTTACAGTGGCCAAGATATGGAAGCAACCTAAATGTCCATCAACAGATGAATGAATAAAGAAGATATGGTATACATATACAATGGAATACTACTCAACCATAAAAAAGAATGAAAATTTCCCATTTGCAGCAACATGGATGGACTTGGAGGGCATTATGGTAAGTGAAATAAGTCAGACAGAGAAAGACAAATACTTTATGATATCAGTTATGTGTGGAATCTAAAAAATACAACAAACTACTGAATATAACAAAAAAGAAACAGACTCACAGATATAGAGAACCCACTAGTGATTACCAGTGAGGAGAAGGAAGAGGGGAGGGGCAATATAGGAGGAGGGAATTACGAGGTACAAACTACTATGTATAAAATAAGCTACTAGGATATATTGTACAACATGGGGAATATAGTCAATATTTTATAAGAACTGTAAATGGAGTATAACATTTAAAAATTGTAAATCACTATATTGTACACATGTAACATATAATATTGTATATCAACTATACTTCAATTTAAAGAAAAAGAAATGTTAAAGAGAATCTCTTTAAACTGAAAAGAAATTGCACAAATTAACAAGAAAACATACAAAAGCAAAATCTCACTGCAAAATGTAAATACATAGTAAAGGTAGTAGAACTATCACTTATAAAGCAAGTATGAAGGTTAAAAGGCAAAAGTGTTAAGATTAACTAAAGTTACAATAATTAGGGAATACATAAAATAAAAAGATGTAAAATGTGACATCAAAAATATAAAATGTGGGGGGATGGATTAAAAATGTAAAGTTTTGGAAGTGTTCAAATTTAAGTTGCTATCAACTCAAAACAAATCATACATATAAGGTGTTATATGTGAACCTCACAGTAACCACAAAGCAAAAGCTTATAGTAAATACAAAAAAGAAAATGAGAAAGGAATCTAAACATAATGCTAAAGAAAGTCATCAAACCACAAGGAAAGAAAGAGAAGAAGAAGGAAACAGAGAGGAACTATGAAAACAGCCAGAAAATAATTAACAAAATGGCATTAAGTACATACTATCAATAATTACTTTAAATGTAAATGGAGTAAATTATGCAATCAACAGACATAGAGTGGTTGAATAGATAAAAAAAAAAAAAGATGCATTTATATGCTGCCTACAAGAGACTCACTTCAAAATTTAGAACATACACAGCCTGAAAGTGAAGGACTGAAGAAAGATATTTCATGCAAATGAAAACAAAAATAAACTGGTATAGCTATACTCATAGTTGACAAAATAGACTTTAAAACAAAGAATGTAATAAAAAAAAGGGCATTACATAATGATAAAGGAGTCAATCCAGGAAGAAGATATAATATTTATAAATGTATATGCACCCAACAGAGGAGCACCAAAATATAAAGAGCAAATGTTAACAGACTTAAAGGGAGAAATTAAAAGCAATGCAATAATAGTAGGGGACTTTAACAACCCATGTGCATCAATGTATAGAAAATTCAGACAGAGAATCAATAAGAAAATATCAGCCTTAAATGACATATTAACTCTAATAGACTTAACAGATATATATATAGAGAGAGAGAGAGAGAACATCACATCCAAAAACTGCAGAATACACATTTTTTTCAAATGTGCATGGAACATTTCCAGTGTAAATCACATGTTACACCACAAAACAAGTCTAATAAATTCAAAAAGATTGAAATCATATCAAGTATCTTCTCCCACTACAAAGAAGTGAAACTAGAAATTGATTACAAGAAGAAAACTGGAAAAAACACAAAATTAAACAACATGTTACTGAACAACCAACAGGTCATTGATCAAAAAATACCTAGAGACAAGTGAAAACAGAAGTAACATACCAAAATCTATGGGATACAGCGATAGCAGTTCTAAGAGAGAAGTTCACAGCAATACAGCCTACTTTGAGAAACAAGAAAAACATCAAATAAAATTTAGATTTTCATCGTAAAAAAACTAGAAAAAGAACAAGTGAAGCCCAAAGTTAGTAAAAGAGAGGAAATAATAAAGATAAGAGTGGAAATAGGGCTTCCCTGGTGGCGCAGTGGTTGAGAGTCTGCCTACCAATGCAGGGGATGCAGGTTTGTGCCCTGGTCTGGGAAGATCCCACATGCCTCGGAGCAGCTGTGCCCGCGAGCCATGGCCACTGAGCCTGCGTGTCCAGAGCCTGTACTCCAAAATAGGAGAGGCCACAACAGTGAGAGGCCCACATACCGCAAAAAAAAATAATAATAATAATAATAAATGAATAAATAAATAAAATGCCTAAAAAAAAAGAGTGGAAATAAATGAAATAGAGACTAAAAAGACAATAGAAAAGATCAGTGAAACTAAGAGCAGATTCTTTGAAAGGATAAACAAAACTGACAAAATTTTAGCTAGACAAGTCAAGGAAAAAGACTGATGCCTCAAATAAACAGAATCAGTAATGAAAGAGAAGCTACAAATGATACCACAGAAATACAAAAGATCATAAGAGACTATTATCAACAAATATATAACAACAAATTGGGCAACCTAAACGAGATGGATACATTCCTAGAAACTTACAACCTACCTAGGAAATCATGAAGAAATATAAAATCTAAACAGACCAATAACAAATAAGGAGATTGAAGGAGTAATTTAAAAACTCCCAACTAGCTAAAGTCTAGGACCAGACAGTTTCACCAGTGAATTATACCAAACATTCACAAAAGATTTAATAACTGTCCTTCTCAAACTCTTCCAAAAAAATTGAAGAGGAGGGGACACTTCCAAACTCATTTTATGAGGACAACATTATCCTGATACCAAAATCAGAAAAGAATACCACAAAAAAGAAAATTATAGGCCAATATCCTTGATGAGTATAGATTCAAATATCCTCAAAAAATATTAGTAAACCAAATTCAACAATATATTAAAACAATCATACACCATGATTAAGTGGAATTTATTTCAGTGATGCAAGGATGGTTCAACATCCACAAATCAATCAATCAGCGAGATACACCACATTAACTAAATGAAGGATAAAAAGCATATGATCATCTCAATAGATTCAAAAAAAAACATGTGACAAAATTCAACATCCATTTATGATAAAAACTTTCAACAAAGTGGGTACAGAGGAAAAGTACCGCAACATAATAAAGGCAATATATGAAAATCTCACAGTTAACATACTCAACAGTGAAAACCTGCAAGCTTTTCCTCTAAGATCAAGAACATGACAAGGTTGCCCAATTTTGCCACTTTTATCCAAAACAGTATTGGACATAGCCACAGCAATTAGGCATCCAGATCAAAAAAGGAAGAAGTAATACTGTCACTATTTGCAGATGACATGATACTATATACAGAGAGCCCTAAAGACTGTACCAAAAAAAAAAAAGAAAGAAAAACCTGTTAGAACCAATAAATTACTTTAGTAAAGTTGCAGGACACAAAATCAATATACATAAATCTGTAGTATTTCTATACACTAATAACAAACTTTCAGAAATAAAAATTAAGAAAGCAATCCCATTTACAATTGCATCAAAAATCATAAAATACCTAAGAATAAATTTAACCAAGGAGGTAAAAAACCTATACACAGAAAACTACAGGACATTGATGAAAGAAATTGAAGATAACATAAATAAATGGAAGATAGTTTGTCCTCATGGATCAGAATAAACAATCTTGTTAAAATGTCCATACTTCCCAAAGCAATATATAGATTCAATACAATTTCTATCAAAATTCCAATGCAATTTTTCACAGAACTAGAACAGATCATTCTAAAATTGATCTGGAATCACAAAACATCCAAAATAGCCAGAGCAATCTTGAGAACAAAGCTGGATGTATCAAACTCTCTGATTTCAAACTATACTACAAAGTTATAGTAATTAAACAATATAAAATATTTTTTAAAAGGCACACAGATAAATGGAACAGAAATAAATCCATGCATATACAAACAATTAACTTATGACAAAGGAACCAATAATACATAATGGTGAAAGGACAGCCTCTTCAATAAATGGTGTTGGTAAAAGTGGACAGCCACATGCTAAAGAATGAAACTAAACCACTTTTTTACACAATACACCAATATTAACTCAAAATGGATTAAAGACTAGAATATAAGACCTGAAACCATAAAATTCCTAGAAGAAAATATAGACAGTAAGCTCCTTGATATCTCTCTTAGCAATATTTTTGTAGATCTGACTCCAAAGGCAAGGGAAACTAAAGCAAAAATAAATGAATGAGACTACACCAAATTAAAAATTTTCTTGCACAGCAAAGGAAAACATCATGAAAGTGAAAAGTCAACCTACTGAATGGGAGAAGATATTTGTAAATGATTTCTGACAAGGGGTTAATATCCAAAAGATATAAAGAATTCATGTACTCAACAACAAAAATACAAACAATAAAATCCAAAAATGGACAAAGGATCTGAACAGATATTTTTCCAAAGAAAACATACAGATGGCCAACAGGCACATGAAAAGATATTCAACATCACTCATTATTATGGAAATGCAAGTCCATAATGAGACAACCACAATGAGATATCACCTCACAGCTGTTAGAATGGCTATTATCAAAAATACAAGAAATCACAAGTGTTGGAGAGGATGTGGAGAAAGGGAAGACTCTACACTGTGGGAATGTAAATTGATGCACCCCTATAGAAAGCAGTATGAAGATTCTTTTAAAAAATAAGAATAGAACTACCACATAATCTAGCTATTCCACTTCTGAATATTTACCTGAAAAATACAAAAACAAAACCAATTGGAAAAGATACATGCACTCCTATGATTATTGCAGCATTATTTACAAAAGCCAAAGTAAAGAAACAACCTAAGTGTCAATCGATGGATGAGAGTATAAAGAAGATGTGGTAAACAAACAAACAAACAAATAAATAAATAATCCATGGAACGCTACTAAGCCACAAAAGAGAGTGAAATCACACTGCCATTTGGGTGGGCAAAATGGGTGAAGGGGGTCAATTTTATGGTGATGAATGGTTAACTAGACTTCTGGTGGTAGCCACATTGTAGTGTTTACAGATGTCGAATTATAATGTTGTACACCTGAAAGTTATTTAAAGTTATATACCAATTTTACCTCAATAAAATATTTTTAATTAAAAAAGTGAACATGAAACAAAAAGCAAGAATGTGTCCCCTCAAGCAAAAGACAAAGACAATATATCTAAATTGTGTCTGCCACAGCCAAAATACATTACTTCTCCCAAATGTTCTACTTCTCCCAGTACTAACTTCTCCTTCCCCAAAATGAGTTAAACATGACAAAAAAGAAATGTTGTCATGTTACATATATATATAATTGTTTATCTACATGTGCAAAGAGATGGACATTTTGAGTTCCCTAATGTGTGTGTTCCCATTTGAAGCTGAACAAGGTGAAACTCTGCCTTCTTGTTTCAACTCTCATACTGTAAACAAGTGTCCATTTCATGATCTGCTCAGTATCATGTTTTCACATTTGGGGGCTTTTCCTTGATAATTTTGCTATTTCAAATGACCCCCAAGCACAGTGCTCAAGTGCTGTTTACTATTCTTAAGTGTAAGAAGGCTGTGATGTGCCTTATAGTGTGTTAGATAAGCTCTGTTTCGTCATAAATTATAGTGCTGTTGGCCATGAATTCAATATTAATGAATAAACAATGTATATTAAATGAGGCATCTTTAACAGAAACACACTCAAAATAAGGTTTGTACTCATCAGATGATGGATATATTGTGACTGGAGGCTCACAGGAACCTAACCCTATGTTTCTCCTGGGGCGATGGCTCAGAATTGACTAATTCAGTGCTCATAGCAACATAACATTATAGACTATAACTACTGTAAATAATGAGGACATACATATGACAAAGGTACTTTTTTATAATATATTTAACTTGAAAATATTTTCTTCCAGGCTATGATTATCTTTCCATGTTCTTATCAATGTCTTTCAAAGAACAAAATGTCTTCATTTTTATAAAGTCCAATTTACATTTTTTTCTTTTATGGATTATGTTTTTGGTGTCTTATCTAAGAAATCTTCACCTAACCTATTTCACTTTCTCCTCTGTTTAGTTTAAAAGTTTAACAAATCGGTTTTATGCTTAGATCCATGATCAATTTGGAGTAAATTTTTGCATACAGTTCAAGGGATTAGTCAAAGTTCACTATATATGGATATATATTTGCTGAAACAATACTTTTTTGGAAAAGACTATCCTTTCTCCATAGAATTGCCTTTGCAACTTTGTCACACATCATTTGACCATATATATGCAGGTCTATTTTTGAACTCTATTCAGTTCCACTAATGTATTTGTCTAACTTAATTCTATCCTGTTTGTTGTAACTTACTAAGTCTTGAAGTCAGGTGATATAACCACTCCAACTATTTTTTTTTTTTACAAAGGTCATTTTGTTATTCTAGCTCCTTTGCCTTTCTATAGGCATTTTAGGATCTGCTTGTCAATTTCTAGGGGAAAAAATGCCTGCTGGCAGTTTGATTGGAATTGAGTTGAATCCGTAGATCAATCTGTATAGAATTGACATATTAACTATACCCATGTTATCCTATCAATTAACACGGTACATCTCTCTATTTATGTCACCTTTCATTTATCCAGCAATATTTTGTAGTTTTCAGGATAAAATTCTTTCATATCTTTTGTCACATGTACCCCTAAGAATTTCCTGGTTATCATGCCATCTCAAATGATGCTGCATTTTTTGAATATTTTGATATCCAGTTACTCATTGTCTACGTATTAATCTTTTATCCTGGAACTGTGCTAAAATCACTTTCCAATTTTCAATATAAATTAGTGTCAAAGGGGCTTCCGGGAAGATGACGGAAGAGTAAGACGCGGAGATCACCTTCCTCCCCACAGATACACCAGAAATACATCTACACGAGGAACAACTCCTACAGAACACCTACTGAACGCTGGCAGAAGACCTCAGACCTCCCAAAAGGCAAGAAACCCCCCACGTACCTGGGTAGAGCAAAAGAAAAAAGAATAAACGGAGACAAAAGAATAGGGACGGGACCTGCACCAGTGGGAGGGAGCTGTGAAGGAGGAAAGGTTTCCACACACTAGAAGCCCCTTCATGGGCGGAGACTGCAGGTGGCAAAGGGGGAAAGCTTCGGGGCCGCGGAGGAGAGCACAGCAAAAGGGGTGCGGAGGGCAAAGCGGAGAGATTCCCGCACAGAGGATCAGGGCTGACCGGCACTCACCAGCTCGAGAGGCTTGTCTGCTCAACCGCCGGGGCGGGCGGGGCAGAGAATTGCGGCTCAGGCTTCGGTCGGAGCGCCGGAGAGGACTGGGGCTGGCGGCGTGAACACAGCCTGAAGGGGGTTGGTGCACCACGGCTAGCCAGGAGGGAGTCCGGGGAAAAGTCTGCACCTGCCGAAGAAGCAAGAGACTTTTTCTTCCCTCTTTGTTTCCTGGTGCGCGAGGAGAGGGGATTAAGAGTGCTGCTTGAAGGAGCTCCAGGGACGGGCGCGAGCCACAGCTAAAAGCGCGGACTCCAGAGGCGGGCATAAGACGCTAAGGCTGCTGCTGCCGCCACCAAGAAGCCTGTGTGCGAGCACAGGTCACTCTCCACACCCCCCTTCCAGGGAGCCTGTGCAGCCCAATACTGCCAGGGTCCCGGGATCCAGGAACAACTCCCCCGGGAGAACGCACGGTGTGCCTTAGGCTGGTGCAACGTCACGCCGGCCTCTGCCGCCACAGACCCGCCCCGCACTCCGTGCCCCTCCCTCCCCGCGGCCTGAGTGAGCCAGAGCCCCCAAATCAGCGGCTCCTTTAACCCTGTCCTGTCTGAGTGAAGAATAGATGCCCTCCGGCGACCTACACGCAGAGGCGGGGCCAAATACAAAGCTGAGCCCCTGGTAGCTGTGAGAACAAAGAAGAGAAAGGGAAATCTCTCCCAGCAGCCTCAGAAGCAGCGGATTAAAGATCCACAATCAACTTGATGTACCCTGCACTGTGGAATACCTGAATAGACAACGAATCATCCCAAATTGAGGAGGTGGACTTTGAGAGCAAGATCTATGATTTTTCCCCCTTTCCTCTTTTTGTGAGTGTGTATGTGTATGCTTCTGTGTGAGATATTGTCTGTATAGCTTTGCTTCCACCATTTGTCCTAGGGTTCTATCCGTCCGTTGTTTTTGTTTGTTTGTTTTGTTTTGTTTTTCTTAATAATTATTTTTTATTTTAATAACTTTATTATATTTTATCTTTATTTTGTTTTACTTTACCTTCTTTCATTCTTTTTTTACTTCCTTCCCTCCTTCCTTCCGTCCTTTCACCCTCCCTCCCTCCCTTCTTTCTTTCTTTCTTTCTTTCTTTCTTTCTTTCTTTCTTTCTTTCTACTTCTACTAATTCTTTATTTCTACTTTTTCTCCCTTTTATTCTGAGTCGTGTAGATGAAAAGCCCTTGGTGCTGCAGTCAGGAGTCAGTGCTGTGCCTCTGAGGTGGGAGAGCCAACTTCAGGACTCTGGTCCACAAGAGACCTCCCAGCTCCACAAATATCAAATGGCGAAAATCTCCCAGTGATCTCCATCTCAACACCAGCACCCAGCTTCATTCAACGACCAGCAAGCTACAGTGCTGGACATCCTATGCAAAACAACTAGGAAGACAGGAACACAACCCCACACATTAGCAGAGAGGCTGCCTAAAATCATAATAAGTCCACAGACACCCCAAAACACACCACCAGACGTGGACCTGCCCACCAGAAACATAAGATCCAGCCTCATCCACCAGAACACAGGCACTAGTCCCCTCCACCAGGAAGCCTACACAACCCACTGAACCAACCTTAGCCACTGGGGACAGACACCAAAAACAACGGGAACTACGAACCTTCAGCCTGCAAAAAGGAGACCCCAAACACAGTAAGATAAGCAAAATGAGAAGACAGAAAATCACACAGCAGAAGAAGGAGCAAGATAAAACCCACCAGACCTAACGAATGAAGATGAAATAGGCAGTCTACCTGAAAAACAATTCAGAATAATGATAGTAAAGATGATCCAAAATCTTGGAAATAGAATGGACAAAATGCAAGAAACATTTAACAAGGACCTAGAAGAACTAAAGATGAAACAAACAATGATGAACAATACAATAAATGAAATTAAAAATACTCTAGATGGGATCAATAGCAGAATAACTGAGGCAGAAGAACGGATCAGTGACCTGGAAGATAAAATAATGGAAATAACTACTGCAGAACAGAATAAAGAAAAAAGAATGGAAAGAACTGAAGACAGTCTCAGAGACCTCTGGGACAACCTTAAACGCACCAACATTTGAATTATAGAGGTTCCAGAAGAAGAAGAGAAAAAGAAAGGGACTGAGAAAATATTTGAAGACATTATAGTTGAAAACTTCCCTAATATGGGAAAGGAAATAGTTAACTAAGTCCAGGAAGCACAGAGAGTCCCATACAGGATAAATCCAAGGAGAAATACATGAAGACACATATTAATCAAACCGTCAAAAATTAAATACAAAGAAAACATATTATAAGCAGCAAGGGAAAAACAACAAATAACACACAATGGAATCCCCATAAGGCTAACAGCTGATCTTTCAGCAGAAACTCTGCAAGCCAGAAGGGACTGGCAGGACATATTTAAAGTGATGAAGGAGAAAAACCTGCAACCAAGATTACTCTATCCAGCAAGGATCTCATTCAGATTTGACGGAGAAATTAAAACCTTTACAGAGAAGCAAAAGCTGAGAGTTCAGCACCACCAAACCAGCTTTACAACTGCTAAAGGAACTACTCTAGGCAAGAAACACAAGAGAAGGAAAAGACCTACAACAACAAAACAATTAAGAAAATGGGAATAGGATATACATATTGATAATTACCTTAAATGTAAATGGACTAAATGCTCCCACCAAAAGACACAGACTGGCTGAATGGATACAAAAACAAGACCCATATATTTGCTGTCTACAGGAGACCCACTTCAGACCTAGAGACACATACAGACTGAAAGTAAAGGGATGGAAAAAGATATTTCATGCAAATGGAAACCAAAAGAAAGCTAGAGTAGCAATTCTCATATCAGACAAAATAGACTTTAAAATAAAAACTATTAGAAGAGACAAAGAAGGACACTACATAATGATCAAGGGATCAATCCAAGAAGAAGATATAACAATTGTAAATATTTATGCACCCAACATAGGAGCACCTCAATACATAAGGCAAATACTAACAGCCATAAAAGGGGAAATCGACAGTTACACAGTCATAGTAGGGGACTTTAACACCCCACTTTCACCAATGGACAGATCATCCAAAATGAAAATAAATAAGAAAACACAAGCTTTAAATGATACATTAAACAAGATGGACTTAATTGATATTTATAGGACATTCCATCCATAAACAACAGAATACACATTTTTCTCAAGTGCGCATGGAACATTCTCCGGATAGATCATATCTTGGGTCACAAGTCAAGCCTTGGTAAATTTAAGAAAATTGAAATTGTATCAAGTATCTTTTCCGACCACAACGTTATGAGACTAGATATCAATTATAGGAAAAGATCTGTAAAAAATACAAACACATGGAGGCTAAACAATACACTACATAATAACGAAGTGATCACTGAAGGAATCAAAGAGGAAATTAAAAAGTACCTAGAAACAAATGACAATGGAGACACGACGACCGAAGACCTATGGGATGCAGCAAAAGCAGTGCTAAGAGGGAAGTTTATAGCAATACAATTGTACCTTAAGAAACAGGAAACATCTCGAATAAACAACCTAACCTTGCACCTAAAGCAATTAGAGAAAGAAGAACAAAAAAAAAACCAAATTTAGCAGAAGGAAAGAAATCATAAAAATCAGATCAGAAATAAATGAAAAAGAAATGAAGGAAACGATAGCAAATATCAATAAAACTAAAAGCTGGTCCTCTGAGAAGATAAATAAAATTGATAAACCATTAACCAGACTCATCAAGAAAAAAAGGGAGAAGACTCAAATCAATAGAATTAGAAATGAAAAAGGAGAAGTAACAACTGACACTGCAGAAATACAAAAGATCATGAGAGATTACTACAAGAAACTCTATGCCAATAAAATGGACAACCTGGAAGAAATGGACAAATTCTTAGAAAAGCACAACCTGCCAAGACTGAATCAGGAAGAAATAGAAAATATGAACAGAACAATCACAAGCACTGAAATCGAAACTGTGATTAAAAATCTTCCAACAAACAAAAGCCCAGGACCAGACGGCTTCACAGGCGAATTTTATCAAACATTTAGAGAAGAGATAACACCTATCCTTCTCAAACTTTTCCAAAATATAGCAGAGGGAGGAACACTCCCAAACTCATTCTTCGAGGCCACCATCACCTTGATACCAAAACCAGACAATGATGTCACAAAGAAAGAAAACTATAGGCCAATATCACAGATGAATACAGATGCAAAAATCCTCAACAAAATACTAGCAAACAGAATCCAACAGCACATTAAAAGGATCATACACCATGATCAAGTGGGGTTTATTCCAGGAATGCAAGGATTCTTCAATATATGCAAATCAATCAATGTGATACACCGTATTAACAAACTGAAGGAGAAAAACCATATGATCATCTCAATAGATGCAGAGAAAGCTTTCGACAAAATTCAACACCCATTTATGATAAAAACCCTGCAGAAAGTAGGCAAAGAGGGAACTTTCCTCAACATAATAAAGGCCATATATGACAAACCAACAGCCAACATCGTCCTCAATGGTGAAAAACAGAAAGCATTTCCACTAAGATCAGGAACAAGACAAGGTTGCCCACTCTCACCACTGTTATTCAGCATAGTTTTGGAAGTTTTAGCCACAGCAATCAGAGAAGAAAAGGAAATAAAAAGAATCCAAATTGGAAAAGAAGAAGTAAAGCTGTCACTGTTTGCAGATGACATGACACTATACATAGAGAATCCTAAAGATGTCACCAGAAAAGCTAATCAATGAATTTGGTAAAGTAGCAGGATACAAAATTAATGCACAGAAATCTCTGGCATTCCTATACACTAATGATGAAAAATCTGAAAGTGAAATCAAGAAAACACTCCCATATACCATTGCAACAAAAAGAATAAAATATCCAGGAATAAACCTACCTAAGGAGACAAAAGACCTGTATGCAGAAAATTATAAGACACTGATGAAAGAAATTAAAGATGATACAAATAGACGGAGAGATATACCATGTTCTTGGATTGGAAGACTCAACATTGTGAAAATGACTCTACTACCCAAAGCAATCTACAGATTCAATGCAATCCCTATCAAACTACCACTGGCATTTTTCACAGAACTAGAACAAAAAATTTCACAATTTGTATGGAAACACAAAAGACCCCGAATAGCCAAAGCAATCTTGAGGATGTAAAACAGAGCTGGAGGAATCAGGCTCCCTGACTTCAGACTATACTACAAAGCTACAGTAATCAAGACAGTATGGTACTGCCATAACAACAGAAAGATAGATCAATGGAACAGGATAGAAAGCCCAGAGATAAACCCACGCACATATGGTCACCTTATCTTTGATAAAGGAGGCAGGAATGTACAGTGGAGAAAGGACAGCATCTTCAATATGTGGTGCTGGGAAAACTGGATAGGTACATGTAAAAGTATGAAATTAGATCACTCCCTAACACCATACACAAAAATAAACTCAAAATGGATTAAAGACCTAAATGTAAGGCCAGAAACTATCAAACTCTTAGAGGAAAACATAGGCAGAACATTCTATGACATAAATCACAGCAAGATCCTTTCTTACCCACCTCCCAGAGAAATGGAAATAAAAACAAAAATAAACAAATGGGACCTAATGAAACTTCAAAGCTTTTGCACAGCAAAGGAAACCATAAACAAGACCAAAAGACAACCCTCAGAATGGGAGAAAATATTTGCAAATGAAGCAACTGACAAAGGATTCATCTCCAAAATTTATAAGCAGCTCATGCAGCTCAATAACAAAAAAACAAACAACCCAATCCAAAAATGGGCAGAAGACCTCAATAGACATTTCTCCAAAGAAGACATACAGATTGCCAACAAACACATGAAAGGATGCTCAACATCACTAATCATTAGAGAAATGCAAATCAAAACTACAATGAGATATCATCTCACACCAGTCAGAATGGCCATCATCAAAAAATCCAGAAACAATAAATGCTGGAGAGGGTGTGGAGGAAAGGGAACCCTCTTGCACTGTTGGTGGGAATGTAAATTGATACAGCCACTGTGGAGAACAGTATGGAGGTTCCTTAAAAACCTACAAATAGAACTACCATATGACCCAGCAATCCCACTACTGGGCATATACCCTGAGGAAACCATAATTCAAAAAGAGTCATGTACCAAAATGTTCATTGCAGCTCTATTTACATTAGCCTGGAGATGGAAACAACTTAATTGTCCATCATCAGATGAATGGATAAAGAAGATGTGACACATATATACAATGGAATATTACTCAGCCATAAAAAGAAACGAAATTGAGCTATTTTTTAATGAGGTGGGTAGACCTAGAGTCTGTCATACAGAGTGAAGTCAGAAAGAGAAGGACAAATACCATCTGCTAACACATATATATGGAATATAAGAAAAAAAATGTGATGAAGAACCTAGGGGTAAGACAGGAATAAAGACACAGACCTAGTAGAGAATGGACCTGAGGATATGGGGAGGGGGAAGGGTAAGCTGTGACAAAGCGAGAGAGAGGCATGGACATATATACACTACCAAACATAAGGTAGATAGCTAGTGGGAAGCAGCCCCATAGCACAGGGAGATCAGCTGGGTGCTTTGTGACCGCCTGGAGGGGTCGGATAGGGAGGGTGTGAGGGAGGGAGACGCAAGAGGGAAGAGATATGGGAACATATGTATATGTATAACTGATTCACTTTGTTATGAAGCAGAAACTAACACATCATTGTAAAGAAATTATACTCCAAAAAAGATGTAAAAAAAAAAAAAAAAGAAAAAAAATAGTGTCAAAGGAGGAATTCTAAATAACAATATGCAAAAATTCAGAGTGACTACAATGTACACATTGAAGCAACACAAATGCAGTGTCTTGACAATACACACATTGTCAGAGGATGAGAAAAGACAGTGAGTTTACAAAGAGATTTGTTAACAAAATACAAAGAGAAACATGCTTTCATATGATGGCTGAATACATGATGAAGTGAGTCATGTGATGATTGAGTACAACATGTTTTTTTCCAAATTGTGATAGTTCATTAATAGTTATTAATGAACAAATTAACCCAGATTGTATATTCAAGTCAAAATCAATAATATCCACCCTCAAACACTGATTTATTTACCTGATAAGCTTTGTTGTCAATCAAAATCTAGGTCTTGCAAACTTAGAAAGAGAGGAATGTCAGACAAGAGGTAGCAAAATCTCAGAAGGTGCTACCTTAAATAGGGCTACCGAGAGACATAAAATCAGACAGAAAAGGAGGAATTGGAGACGGACAGCAAGACAGAGATACAGAAAGACAGAAAAAGTTCCACTCTGACTAATTGATCTTGGGGGGCAAGGGCAGGATCAAAGCTTCCAATATATTAAGCCTGAAGTAATAATGGTCCCTGAGTTATATACATATTTTTCCAGGTCATCTATTATCACATAGTTTCACAGAATCATCACCTATAAGAAGGGAGGAATCTATTTTCCAATCACCTCTGTGAGAGGAAAATATATAATCCCCTACTTTCAACCTTTATTTGTGGCTTTACTAGCTAAAATAGCATTTGACGTTATTTGAGCTTGAGCACCTTACAACATAGACAAGAGGAGGATACAGTTCTAGGATTTCCCTAGGCAATCTGGATACAAATCAACTAAGTCATTTTTTAAAGTTAATTAAAAATAAAGAAATCCACAAGATGAAAGACATCACTTAAAATTGGTTAGGGCTACAGAACAATAAAATAAGATGGACTGAATAATTTTCTGTATTTAGGAACATCATTTTTTCTTTATAGACATATATTTTAGTTCTTCCCACTTTTAAAAAGTTCAAGGTTTTGTTTTTTTATGTGAATTTTAAACTTGTTTACATGCTTATTTATTTATTTAATAGAAATCTGATCAATTCTATACGTGTAAATAGTTGTCCACTCCAATTTCTTTCCTTCAAATTTAGAATCAGTCTTTACATATTCAGATATTCTTCAACATGGTAGGTAGGATACAGTTTTATCAATTAAATTAGAGCTTCTTGATCCTTGTTGCATACCAAATCTCTAAGTGCCTTTCAAAATATGCTCATGTCCAGGCCTCATTCTTGATCAATTGTATAAAATATCTGGGGGAAGAGTTTGGACATAAGTATTTTGGAAAAAAATTTTGAGTTGTTTTTTATGTGCAATCATTAATGTAAATCTTCAAGGCCAACACCACCTATATGCATTGTCATCCATGACAAAGTACTTGTTGGCTCATGCATACCCTTACATCTTGGCTTAAATAACAGATATAAGGAAGGTTGCCTCAACAGGTGTCCTATAATGAAATCCGAATACTGCTAGGAAAATAGTAGAACGCAGAGACCTGACATGATGAAAACTGGGAGGATATGTCTGAGAATCTTGAACCCAGGAGTCTCTTTTTAACTCGTGGAATACTTTTCCACTTGCTAGAGGAGAACAGCCTCCTTTTTCCTAGAAAATAAGTAAAGACCGCACATGAGTCGAATACCTTACCAAAAGATGCTTGTTATTTTCTTAAACCACCCTAGCTCCCTTCAGAGCTTCCAGGCAACATTTAGCATTATAGCAGAGCAGGAAAATAATTTCCCTACTAGGGGAAAAAAAACAGTTTAGTCAACAAATTATTGCATGTTTTGGTTAATATATATGCAGTCAGAAACTAGGAGGAAATGAGAAGATAATAAGACTGAGTAGTGGAGAGCTTATGGACATGGTAATACTCTTTTATATCTCAGAATTTAACCTGAAGTTGAGCTTAACACAATGTAAGAAAGGCTTCTTCAAGCTTAAAGATGATGGTAATGTGCAGTAAATGACATGAGATGGTAGATCTGCTTTGGCAGAGAATTGAGGAAGGTGTCAGAATAGTCAAGATGGTGGGTAAATTAAAATAAATGTGTTACACAAGAACAGAAAATCCACCATGGGACTATGATCACCAGAAGGGCCCCAAACGTGTTTCCTTCACTAAGGCAGTAAAGAGTGCACCAGTGAAAGGGACATAGTCATCGCTGAGAAACCCAGTGCAGCTTGTCTTTTCATACTAGGGTTGACAGTTGATGGTACTGCCACATTATTGTGTCCTTAATGTGAATAAGGATGATAGATTCTTGGAATAGTTAGAGGCCCAGTGTAAGAGGCATGTAAATATCAGAGGCAACATGGCTATAACTACCATAACGGGAAACAAAGCCAGAATAGTTCTTTGGCTGAAGACTTCTTTGGTATTTACTAATAAAACATCATGTTCCTAGATGTGAGATAGATCGGAAGCAGAATACAATATTTCATGATTTATATAACAAAGAAAATCAAGAGTTGGCAAGCAAAAGTTTGATGTTATCCAAATAAAATATGAAAACCATTCACCTAGCTTCCAGATCTGAGTCACTTCTCATACTCAGTGCTCATCAATTGAAAGGAGTCTAGAATCTCTTGAGAAAGGATTCTGTAAAGCTGTGGCAAATATAGACAATAGCACATTCAGTCTTTATTTTAAAAGGGACTGGTAGTAATTGCATGCAGGAGAAGAAGAATACCAAGATCTTTTGAGGTCTACTGAATACAATAGACTGACTTATAGTAAGAGAACTGAAACATCATTATAGTCTTCAGGTTAGAGTGTGGCTTATGGAGACAGATAATAAATGGAATTCTGACCTTACAATATTACTAATTGGTCTGTGGACCTATACTGTGGACATTTTTCTGGTTCCTGGATTCAAAATTGGGAGAGATATACTTACTGGATGACATATACCCCAGGTTAGTCCTCAGGTATGGTACTAGAAATGGTCAAAGGGAAGTCCATAAAACTTGCCCTTGCTCAGGAAAAATATTGTCACAAACTATATGGTACCCAGATGGAATTGCAGATATATACTGAAATTCTAAAGATTTATAGGTTTCTGGGGTAGTGATCCCCTTCACACGCTCTTTCAATACAACTGTACCTCTGCTGCAAAATGAGCTGGACTGAGGAGAATGACAATAGCCCACCATAAACTTGATCATGAGTTAGCTCTAATCACAGCTGTTGAGTGGATATGTCATTTTTTTTGGGTCAAAACAACACAGTCTCTGATACTTGACATGTGACCAATAATCGGGTGAATGTGCTCTGTTTAATCCCCATGAACAACAACAACAAAAATAATCAAAGAAGTTTGCATTTACCTTCACATGGGAAGGAGAGCAGTATACATTCACTGACCACCACAAACCCGTGTAGGCTTATCTGCTCTCGTGCTCAGTATACTCTCAAAGACATTAATTATCTTGGTATGTTATACCTGTTATTAGACTTTAAAGCACTTAGTTCCTTTAATAAAATTTAAAAATATTTTAATGATTTCTTAGCCCAACTGTTGTCCTTTGAGAATTTACAACATAAAGCATACGTATTTCTACAAAGACAAATGAATAGGAGAGCATAACTATCTTCTAAGCATAACCCTACTCAACATTTCCTCATCGTCTTACTCATTACCATCCTAGCGCAAACCACTTTCCTCTCTTCCCCAGATGAATAAAATACCTCCAACTAATCTAAACATTTGAAGTCAAACTTTCAGACAGGTGCCAGAGTGATCTTTGCAAAAGGAAAATTAAAATACAGCATTCAGGACCTCTCTGGTGGTGCAGTGGTTAAGAATCTCTTAAAAAGAGAAAGCCGGCGGGCAGCAACGAAGACACAATACAGCCAAAATAAATAAATAAAAATAAATAAATTAAATAAAATAAAATACAGCATTCGTCTACTCAAAACCTTCAATCATTCTCCATCCTCCTTAGAATAAAATTTAAATAATTCACCATGGTCCTGATGTCCACCTTCACTGAACTCTTCTACTACTTCCTACTTCTCTAACTTATCTCTTACTACTCTCTTCTGATTTAGCCTTATTTAGCCACGTTCTTAATTCTTTCAAAAATAAATCAAACTTGTTCCAATCTCAGGGGTATTGTGCTTACTGTTCTCCTTGCCTGGAAATTTTTGCCCTAGATTTTTCATGACTTATTCAATTATTTTTTTCAGGCCCCTGTTCATATGTCATCTCCACAAATAGACCCTTCCTGGCCCTATCTATATTATCCACAACATTTTCTCTTCATATATTCCATCACTTTTTATCCTCTTACCCTGCTGTTGAAGTGATATGTATATATATATATATATAATATTTGTTTATTTTAAAAGAATCTAATCCACCTTCTAGAATATGAGTTCCATGAAGGTATGAAGGTATTGTTGATTTTGCAGTTCATCACTGTATCTCTAGGGCCCAGGGTAATGCCTAGAGCAAAGTAGGTGCTCAATAAACATTTTTTTGAATAAATAAAAGAATTAAGTTTATTCTGTAACAAAGTGAACACAGTAGACTTAAAAACTTACATAGGCTCATATTCAACATAAACTTAGACAAAAATAAACATGATCCATTTATGTTTCACATGATATTTTGTTCTTGTCTACAAAAAATCCTTTGGCTAGTATGAAGATTAGGATTTCTGGATGGAAGTTACCCCTTTTCCCTTCTGAGATCCTTGTTGAGGAGGAAAAATACAAGAATTATTGATGTAACTTGGACCGAAGCATGAGTCATTAAAAAGCATTCTAAAATCTCTAACCTAGGACTCTGAGAAAAACTGGAGAATATGGCTTGGTTAAGAGGCTAAGGTGGAGTTCTCATACCTACAGCTCTGACTCTATGTGTTGAGACCCACATTCCTAGGTGGTTTTTTTGTTTTGTTATTTATTTATTTGGCTGTGCCAGGTCTTACTTGCGGCACCTGGGATATTCGTTGCCGCGTGCAGGATCTTTAGTTGCATCGTGTGGGATCTTTAGTTGTGGCATGCAGGCTCTTAGTTGCAGCATGTGGAATCTAGTTCCCTGACCAGGGATCAAACCCAGGCCTCCTTCATTGGGAGCATGGAGTCTTAACCCCTGGACCACCAGGGAAGTCCCCCTAACTGTTTTTAAATGATGATTGTGTTGGTAGAGCAAAGTTGATACACACACCTCACGTACCCAATAACCAGTGTATTGAAGGAGACTGTCAGTTTCTGCCAAAGTAAGCCATGTCAATTTCAAACATTTCATTCTCTCTTCAAACATGTAACATACCCCAACTCCAAACTTACTTTCAGAAGATGACTTCACTTCCTAAGTTATAGAGAAATAGAATCCATATGACAGAGACTCTCTCAAAATCTTTTACCAGGTCTGTAACTTTCCCCATATCTATATGCATTTTCTACGCCTACCTCCTTCTTAAAGTAGACAAAGTGTTCTTTCTCAAGTAAATGACTCAGGTTGTGATTTGACTCTCTCTCCATTTGGTTTCCCAAAGAGACATACTTCACCATTTAACTGGTCTGTGTTTTATATAATATTTTCAGTCATTTCCGCTAGATCTTTCCCAAATTCAATATGTTCAATTCTATTCAATATTTTAAAAAATAAATTATTTTACTCACATATTCCTTCTTACAAACTCCATTCCATCTTTTTTTTTCCTCCTTAACAGTCAAGCTCCTAAACAATTAATTTTATTCACTGTCTCTATTTCCTTCTCCTTATTCCTCCACATACTCTAATCTGGTTTAAACCCCTTTCCTTCCATCAAAGGAGATCTTGTTAAAGGAACTGAACTTTATAGACTTCTGTCAGTCCTAAATCTCAGAAAACTCACCACTGGTTTTCCTCTCTCTTCTGCTTACAGCAGCCATCTTTTATTTTTCTTCTATAATACCAGTTCTCTTTATTTTTCTCCATTCTGGATCTTTCTTCTTCATCTTCTTTTCAGCCTCATCTTTCTCTACCTAATCAATAAATATTGCAGCTTCTCAGGTCTCAGTCCTAGGCCATCATCTCATGCTCCAGTCTTTCTCCCATATGATTTCAGCTACCCTCATGATTTCAATTGTCCTGTTTAATGGTAACTCCGAAATGTATACCTCTAGCATGGAGTTGTTCTCTAAGTTCCATATACCTATATCCAGCTGCTTATTCAACACCTCCACTCTGGTAAGATGCTTAACTAAACATGTTCAAAACCAAAGCCATAATATTTTTACCCCCAAAATCAAATCCACTACTACAGTTTTCTTTCAGTAAATCACCATAACTACTATTCAGCAAGCCAAATATCTAGCAGTGCATCTCAACCTATCTCATTCCCCGTAGAAGTCTGGTCAATTTTACCTGCAAATTACTCTCAAATCTGTACTCATCTATTTCCACTG
Source organism: Globicephala melas (assembly GCF_963455315.2). Classification (NCBI taxonomy): domain Eukaryota; kingdom Metazoa; phylum Chordata; class Mammalia; order Artiodactyla; family Delphinidae; genus Globicephala; species Globicephala melas. The sequence continues at coordinate 21,735,022 of NC_083330.1, forward strand.
CTCTTACCCTAATTGAAGTCACCCACACACCTCTCACCCAGAAAACTGCAGAAACCTCTTAACTCATCTCCCCACATCCATTTTTTCCTCCTTTCAATTTGTTTTTCATGTTGCACCCAAGCGATCTTTTCAAAATAAAAACCTAACCATGTTTCTCATTACTAAAACCTGTTTTCAAAGACTTCCTCTTACTCTTAGGGTAAAAATCAAAGTACTTAACATCCCGTCTACCTACTTCTGTAACTTCATCTTGTGCCTATAAGCCCCTTGCCGTTTATGTTTCAAAACCTCAGGCTTTCCACTTTTCAAGTGCACCATTATCCCTGTTGTTTCACAGATATCTCCTCCCACTTCACCTAGTGGCTTCAACTCATCCTTTCTACCTTATATCACTTGTCCCTTCTCAGGAAAGCCTACTCTGGTACTAGCACCTTATATCAGGCATAGTATATGGTAAGCACTCAATAGATATTTGTTGCATAAATATATAAATAATACATAGACATACCAGATAACAGGAAACAAAACTATCTGCCAAACCTGAGGCAGAAATGAAAGAAAAAAAGCAAGGTGACATTTCCTGAAAACACTTAGGTACAAGGATCCCACCATTAACGCAGTAGTCCAACAAAAATCAATCTCAGACCAATTACATACTGCTCTCTCAGAGAGGATTAAGTATGAGCTTGGAGCTAAATTTTTGCAGTTTCCTTCTTTTTCAGGATGAGGTAAATTTTTGCGTGGAATGCGCATTCTTCGCTTTAATAATAACTATTATGATGACAATTCTCATCTGTTAGGGTGTTCTTGCCTGAAAGTTACCCCCAAAACCCAACTAAAATAGTCTAAAATGTAGAAAGAATTATTTCACAAAGCAAAAATTAGGGAATTTTCACAGTTAATATAGTGGTTTTGAAATATCGAGTCCTAGAATTGTTCTTTCATTCGGTCCTATTCAGGGAGTTAGCTTTTTGCCTCATGAGATGGCACCAGGAAAAACAAGACAAATATATTTATACAATAATATTAAAGGTTGAAAAAAGAAAACTCTTGCTTTTTGCTCTTACTTAAGGAGCAAGAAAGAACTTTTCAAGAAATCCCTCCACCACTCAGCAGACAACCCCCTCAGGCTTATAAAATCATGTCACAAGTCCATTGCGAAACCAATCTCCAGAGAGAGAACAGGATCATTACAATTGGCTAGGACTAATAGAGCTTCACTCCTAGGGCTGGAGAAAGGTCCCAAAGCACATGGCCTGCTGTCAACTGAGCAAAATGAACACTCTCTTATCCAGGAAGGGGGAGATTGACAGCGAACTCTGCCTGCTCCCCTGTCATTTAGTGAGGAACCCCTATGAACCCATTATTCTACTGCATTTAATGTGCATCTTTTATAATCCTAACAACAACCCAACAAGACTGGTATGATTTTTACAGATGAAGACATTGAGACTTAAAGGTTGAGCTCTAGTACACTAGGTTATATTATTAATGATGTGGGCAAAATTTAAATGCAGGCCTGACTGACTTAAAAATCTGTTGTAAGGAACAGCACAATGATGATTACTCACATGTCTGCTGAAAGCATATTATCTGCACATCGAGATTCCAATAATAAAATTCTACTTGCTGTTCACTAAAATATTCTATTTCAAATACTCCATGTTTACTATTCAATAATCAATGTCTCCTAAAGTTTCTGACACAAAGATAGGTGCTCATAAATACATGTTAAATTTTTATATTAGACGTATAACACTAGGTTGTTTACTTTAAAACTTAGGCAAATTACTTAACCTCTCTGTGTCTTAGTGTCCTTAGTGTCCTTATCTATAAAAAGGTTTAATAATAGTAGCTTCCAGTTCATAGGTTTATTGTGAAAAATAAAGGAGCCTGGTACAGAGTAAGTGCTCAATGTACATTAACTAATATCATTCCCAATTCAAAACTGATGCCTAATCAGTATTAACAATAGAAAAAAACAATTAAAACAAAATAAAACCAGAATTACCTCTTTTTTTTTTACTTTGTTTGATGACTTTTCAAATGTGTTCTTTGAGATATGTAACCAATTTTTATTTATAACAACCTTTCATAGGTTTAATATAATAGTGACATTTAAATGGCCCATAATCTTTTTCCAGGTTTATTGAGATATTATTGACACATAGCGTAAGTAAATTTAAGATGTGAAATGTGATTTGATGCATGTATATATGGCAAAATGATTACCACAATAAGGTTAACACCTCTATCTCCTCACATAATTACCATTTTTTGTGTGTGTGTATGTGTGTGTGTGGTGATAACATTTAAGTTCTACTCTCTTAAGTTTCAAGTATATAATACAGTACTGTTAATTATAGTCACCATGTTGTAATTAGATCCCCAGAAATAACTGGAAGTTTGTACCGTTCCACCAACATCTTTCCATTTCCACCCCACACCAAGCCCCTAGCAACCACTATTCTACCCTCTATTTATTCGTGATTTCCACTTTTTAGATTCTGCATATAAGTGATATCATACAGTATTTGTCTTTCTCTGTATTATTTCAGTTCCAATAATACCCTCAAGGTCCATCCATGATGTCACAAAAGGCAGGACGTCCTTCTTTTTGATGGCTGAATGATATTCATTTTCTCTATCCTTTTAGATGACATGTTGGTAGTTTCCCTATCTTGGCTATTGTGAATAATGTTGCACTGAACATGGGGTCGCAGACGTCTTTTCAAGATAGTGTTTTCATTTCCTTCAGCTATATGCTCAGAAGTGGACTTGGTGGACTATATGGCAGGAGTCAGCCTGGTGCTGGGCAGCCAGCTCTGGGGCTCAGGGTAATGTCTGGCACTCACCTCACTCTTCCTCTCTGGATGGTATCTCTCTCCTCGCTGGCTGCTGGGAGAGAGGTAACATGAGTCGTGTGAATCTATCTTTCCTACCATCTTCATTGTATCCTTTCATATTTCTGTGCTTCACCCAGGTGCTGTAATCCCTTGCCTGGAATCCTTGGCTCTGGTGAAGGTATTTTCTTGAGCAGATAGTTACTCAAACTGATGTTTCTGGCAGGGGAGAGGGGAACTTTGGAGGGATGGCGACAGGTAAATGAGTGGTAGAAATTCCTACCCCACCAGTTTTTAGCCCACACTTTTAAATAGTCTTCGTTTTGAAAGCTGAGAACTAAGGTAGCAGCTAGAACACAAACTACTTCCCACTGCCTAACCAAACTCTAACACTTTATTTAATTCAAGATATATTCAATTTCAAAAGCTTTTTTTAATATGACAAGAATTTTGAAGTGAGATCTTGCTTTTCATCAAGCTTGTCTCTTCACCATGAAGTTTTAGCTTATTCATTCTAACTCCATATTCCTTTTAGTCTCGGTTTTCAACCTGTGAATTTGTCTTACTTTATCCAGTTCTGAGTAGGCAATAACCTGGTTTATTAGGTTTACCGAATTGAAAAATCAATAAAATACACAGTGGTAAATCTTCGCAGACAGGATAAATTCATAAACCATCATAGACTCTCTGCCCCATGAGACAGCCCCAGCACAGGTCAGTAATAAGAACCACTTATACCTGAATGCAATAAAAACATTTTTACTGACCCTACACAGCTCAAGGTCCTTCTATTTCTTCCACTATAAGTAAGGGTAAAAACCCTAGTCAGATAAATTCATAGCAATTGAGAATTTCAACACATCTTAGAAATCATTTATTCCAGCCCTTTCATTTCATAGATAAGTAAACAGTATCCAAGAAATTAAGCCACTTGTTTAGTTCTGCCAAATAATTAGTGATAGAAATGGAATCAGACTGCAAGTCTCTCAGTTTCTGGGCAAGCACGTTTTGCTTTTCTGGGTTTCCTTTCCACAAAAACCTCTTTTATAATAAATAAATAAATGACAAATTTGTTTTTTTTTAATTTATACTTGCTTGTGTGTTTTTTCTTGACTTGTACATATATTTTTCATACATTCACAACAATTCCCTCACCACTGATAAAAAGCTTCACTTGTCATGGAATTATCTTATTAATTGCTCTTCAAATAACTCCTCTAAAATTGCTTTAAAGCCATTTCTGCTATTAGAAGGTGTATACCTCTGACTATAAAATAGTTGTTTTTATTCATTTATTTGACATTATTGGGAACCTACTCTATGCTACATGCTGCAATTGGTGCTTGGTGTTCAGATAGAAACAGAGAAGTGGTGTTCACCCTTATAGTAATGTAGGTCAAGTGAGGGAAACAGATAGATACTAAAATAATTATCATAAAAATAAATACATGTAATAAAGAGTCTGACTCCATTTTTTTTTTTTTTTTTTTTTTTTTAGCGGTACGCAGGCTTCTCACTGTTGTGGCCTCTCCCGTTGTGGAGCACAGGCTCCGGACGCGCAGGCCCAGAGGCCATGGCTCACGGGCCCAGCCTCTCTTCGGCATGTGGAATCCTCCCGGACCGGGGCAGGAACCCATGTCCCCTGCATCAGCAGGCGGACTTCCTCTTCCCTTTATGTCCCACATCTGGGCAAGCAGATATGAAAGCTCCAGTATTTCCTCCTTTCTTTGGTGCCAGTGTGTGTGTGTGTGTATATATATATATATATATATATATATATACACACACACACACACATATATATGTATATATATATGAACCAGTGAAAAATATATACATGTATATGACTCTATAGAGGCATCTATATTATTTATATAGTATATACATGAAAAGTGTCAAAAAGAGAAATAGATTTTATTTTTAGCAACCACTCAATTATTATTCCAGAATGTTTACTGAGTACCTTTTATGTGCTAGAGACAGTACTAGACATTTGCAATTAAACAATAAACAAGACAGATGTTGCCCCTACGTTTACACCCTTTCCCACACATTTTCCCCAGATTTCCACTTGTATAAATTAGAAAACTCAAGTAGTTCTTTTGGAGTGTAGCTACCTTTTCATGGGTCACACTCTACCTCACCACCTAGGGCCTGTTGGGACTCGAGTCTAGTTATAGGTATAGAAGCAAAGAGGGACAGTGAGGGTGTGAGTTCTGAGGAGAATCTGCATTGTCTTGGATGGCAACTGCCTCAGGGAGGCCATTACGTTCCTTCAGGCAATGAAGAATTAATCCCCTCAGACAGAGGTGGAAAGATGCAAACCACTGGGGTAGGGATGCCCCTTGCCATTGAGGATGGGGAGACCTCTCCCACTGGCACAGAAGACTAATCATAATTTAGGGCTCAGCTTCATGAGAGTCTTCCCACAGATCCCCAACAGAACTTGAAGAATCCCATTTTTTTCCCAATCAATGCCCTAACTTTAACAGGAGGCGCCCTAGGAGGCTGGCAGCTCAACTTGAATTTCAGCAATTTCAGCCCTGTGGTTGTAGGAGATAAGGGTCTCCTTCAGAGCACTCATGGAAGCTCTTAGGTCATTTCTGTGGCTTGAGTTGGGAAGTCAAATACCTGAACACATTCTTTTGTTTCACCACTTTGTCCAGTGGCATTAGTAGCAACCAACTAATGTCACTATATTACTCAGTTTTCTAAAATGCTCAAAAGTATCATATATGGAGTTACTTAGCTCCTTGCTTCTTATAAGTGGTTGATTAGGAATAACTAAAGCAGATATTTTGCATATCTCTAAAGAATTCAAGCCAAGGACTCTCAGTCCTCTCTACTACTGGAGATAGAGTCATTAGCATCTAATCAGATTAGAGAGCCAATATATCATACTATTACTGAATGTCTTACTCTTTGTGGGTATACTAGATTCCTCCATGTGTCTTCAAAATATTCTTATTTATAACAGAGTCAATAAAATTTTCCAAACCTATTTCACAAGGTCATCAGGAAGTCTTTCTTTCTTTCTTTCTTTCTTTCTTTCTTCCTTTCTTTCTTTCTTTCTTTCTTCCTTCCTTCCTTCCTTCCTTCCTTCCTTCCTTTCTTTCTTTCTTTCTTTCTTTCTTTCTTTCTTTCTTTCTTTCTTTCTTTCTTTCTTTCTTTCTTTCTTTCTTTCGGGCTGTGTTGGGTCTTCATTGCTGCCTGTGGGCTTTCTCTAGTTGCAGCGAGAGAGGGCTACACTTTGTTGCAGTGCACGGGCTTCTCATTGCAGTGGCTTCTCTTTGTTGTGGATCATGGGCTCTAGGGGTGTGGGCTTCAGTAGTTTTGACACGTGGGCTCAGTAGTTGTGGCTCACGGGCCTAGTTGCTCCGCGGCATGTGGGATCTTCCCAGACCAGGGATCGAACCCGTGTCCCCTGCATTGGCAGGCAGATTCTCAACCACTACCTCATGAGGGAAGTCCCAAGAAGTATTTAAATTACAGTAAAACTATAGACAATCAAAGGGCATGATAAGAAGTTTGATAAAAATGTTAAACTCTGTTTTCTTTTGAATCAACAAAGATTTGTACAATTGTTTGCTGTATTGTTTACTTTGCTGGTCCAGTGAATTTGGCAGAGAAACAGTAAACGAGAGATTTTTTTATTCATCTATTTATCAAGACAGTAATGAATTCCCTTATTGCTTCAGGATGTAAAGCATGTTTCCTGTGAAAGATTCATTAACAAACACATGTATGCTTTTCTGCTCTATTGACAAGCTTTTAAACATAAAGTAAGAATTGTCCTCTAAAATTTATATTTTGATTTGACAGAGAAAAATAAGCTATTTCAGGTTAAAATTTAAACTTATTTTCAATGATGTTAAGGTCAGCACACATACCCATCTAAATGACACTGTGCTTGTCCATTAGGGTAAGTAGGAATAAAATATAATATCATATGCAAGTATTCACAATTAAATAATATATATTTTATATAGATGAGCACAGTTTGAAACAGCATAATAAAGGAAAGATAGATAAAAGATGGTAAAAATTATTTGTCTACAATAATACTATGAGTTTTATTTTCCATTAATTTTTCATGTTGAATAAGAAAGTGTTTTAAAGATTTTAAGTTTGTTAAAAAAAGCAAGTCAATACAAGAAAACAATCTTAATGTAAACCCCAGTTTGGCAATATAGATAATAAAAATATAAATAAGAATATAAACAAAGTATAATATAAACCTCATAAAAATTTAACATCATACAAATTTATCATATAGAGTCTGTTTTATACCAAAAAAATTTAATGATTGGAAATTGAATAAACATGAATTTGAATCCATCAGGACATATAGTTAAACATCCCTTGGGCAGAACAATAAACTTTCCTTAACTTTATTTATCTTCATCATCCATACAGTAATATTAATCACTCCAACCTTAAAAGATTGGTGATTAAAATACATAATATATATCAAACACCTGATTGGTAGTAGTTGCAACAGGCATGGTTCCTTTTCACTAATGAGGATAGAGCATGAATCAAATATTTTAAAGTAGAGAATCCATTCTCTCTTGTATTCATAGTCATTCATTCTTTTTATCATCCATTCATGTACTTATTTATTTATTCACAGGTGTTTATAGAGTGCATATTATGTGTCAAATCCTGTTAAAGACACTGTGGAACCCTGCAGTGTAGAAATGCATTCAATATAAAATTTGTTGACATATCCTAACATGCCCTAAAATCACATTGTGGTAACCCTCTAGAACTAGAAAAGAGGAGGAAAAAGAATAAAATTATTCAGATGAATATATGATTTTAATAAATGAGGTTTATATAACATGTTTTTAAAAAATATTTGTCTCCAAAAGATATCAAAGCTCTTTAAAATATAATAACATAGTACAAATAATTTTAGTGGTGTGGAAAATGCATAATATCAGCTGAAACTATTAAGGAAACTACAGAAGCAACATAACCTCATATATTTTAATATATTTCTGTATAAAATTTAGTATAGATTCAGCCACAAATTGTAGAAACCTCAACTCAAACTATCTTAAATTATAAGGAAATTAATTATTTTACATAAGAGGAAATCCAGAAATATGGCAGCCTCCTAATTTGTTTGACATATTGGATTAACAATGCGATCGAAGAATGTAGTTATTTCCATTTTTTGACTCTGTCATTCAGCCAGTTTTTATCTGTTGACTGTCAGCAGACCTCTGCACTACCTTTGTATTCCACTCTGTGTTGCAGGGGCCTGGAGGCCTCAAACTACATTTCTAAGGTACCTATGTCAAGTGGAGACCCTGATGGGAGATTGTAAAATGGGAAGAGAAGGAAATTTAGGTGTCTTCTGATGTTGCTTTTTGCTGTAGCAACATCCGTGGGTATGCTTTGAAGACAACTGACCAGTGCAGAGAATTCCGGACTTTATTGGCATTTGTGGGGTTTCCAGCAGTGAGGTCAACAGCACAGGCTCTTGTGTTACTGCTCTGTGGCGCTAGCACTGCCTTCAGCAAACGGCTGGGAAGTGTAAGGTCGAGGGCTTCAGCCAAAGGGTGAGAGCGGCATTCTCATATGCGTTCCCACTTTCTTCTTCCTTTTGCTCCTCGAGCCTTGCTATTTCTTTCTTTGCTATTCCAGTCTTTCCAATGACTTGCTAATTAATTTCCTGCATTCAATCCTCCTCTGTTGGAACACCTTAAGTCACTTCCGTTTTCTTGGAACACCTTGAGTCACTTCCGTTTTCTTGACTGGACTCTGATTCATAGAGCCAACTTCAGTGATGACTTTGTCCTTAGGCTGCAGCAAGATGACGAGAGCAGTCCCAGGCATCACTCCGGATATGACAGTCTTCACAGTTAAAAAAAAAAAATAGCTCTTCCTGCAGCTCTCTTAGGATCTTGGGAGTGAGGAACTTTTTCCCAGAATATTCATACCAGATGGCCCTTCATGGCACACTGGACTGTACTGAGTCTGAAGCTGTGTGAGAGTAAATTATGCTTCATATAACAGACCCAAAATACATAATATGTCTCTAGAGGCAGATTTTTTTCTCTCTCTCACGTATGCATTCAGATGTGGACAGTTCAAGAGTAGTACAGTGGCTCTGATGTTGTACAAGACAGACTCTAGTTCAGCTTCTCACTTCACTGTGCCTAGGATGTGGCTCTAATCGCCATAATCTGAGATGACACTCCAGCCTTCATAACACTATTGCACCAGGATAGAGAAAGTGGAGAGGAAAAGCATCACCCTCACTTTAAGGACACATCCCAGAACTTGCACAAGTCATTTCTGCTTATGTGCTGTTGGCCAGAACATAGGAAAAGATCTTTATTATGAGTATTTTTGCACCTGGGTAAAAATAGGAAATTCTATTAAGGTATGAGAAGAGAACAGATATTGTGGGAAAACTGTTAGTCTCGGCCAATCTTCCTCTTTAGCCATTCAAATATCAATATGCATCCTTCTTTCTACCAAAAAGAACAGTTTCACTCTTTTCCTGAGAGAAACAAGCACCAAGCCCTATGACAGTAGTGTATTCACCAAGAAATCCAGGATCCCTTCGTGATTCAGTCATCTCCACAAAGTGCAAATGTAACTCCTCATGGGCCAGTAATCTGTAAACTAAAGCTATCTGCTGCCAAAACAAATAATACACAGTAAAAGTTCACATTTGGAAAAGTTCCACAGTAATTTTAACCCTGCTGGGCAGTGATAACAAACATGCTCTCCTCTGTAAGTAGAATCAATTCCTTCATTGACTCCTTTCTCTGCAAAGAACTTTTTGTTCATTACCCTCCATAGTCCTACTTGATAGCAACTTTAAAGAGAAGGGTATCCTAAAGACTTTCACGGGCCATTTCCTGCTGGTGCAAGTTTAGGGACCAGACAGTATTGCAAGTCAGGCTTGGGGGTTCTTTGTGAAACAAGCCCATCAAAAACTCGGTAGAGTTGAGGTTTGTTTCCCACCAGCCCCATGTGTGAGTTACCACTGCCAAAGTTTTCATCTAGTTATAACTATTCAGCTTCACAGCTGTGGTTGTGCACTGGCTGATCTCTGTCTGGTGCTCATTCCATACTATCTCAACTCTCGGGGAGCCCTCTCAGGGTATGGGTTTGGGTGGTGTTTTAGATGAGGTCACCCTTATACTTAACACAGAGCCCACAAGATTCTTCTGTGTGCCAGTCGTTTATTTGGGAGGTCTGTTGGCAAGGAGCAGACATGAGGGATTGGAGACTGAACGGGGGAGAAAAGAAAGTGGCCTCACTAGAGGCAAGGCCGATGACTGGTTTTATGTGTGACTTTCTAAAGAACCTCATGAAATGATTCTCAAAACTTTTCAGTCTGAGGAGACATGGAGAAGCATTCAACAACTGGCTCACATCTCCTATTAGTTTAAGGTCACCCAAATTTGCCCAAGTTGTAAGGCTGAAGGGGCTGCCACTGGGGTCTCATGCCAAAGAGTTAGAAAAGCCCTGGGGCAGGAAAAGAAAAATACCCTGTACATGCTTTGAGGTAGGGTACTGTCAGGCAAAGAGAGTTAAAGCCTGCACAGGATTTTTCACTAGAGCTTTGGCTAGAGTCAGAGGTGAAGTTGAGAGGAGGTAAGGCAAAGTATAGGAGATGACTGGGCACGTGGGAATGTATTGTCCTTAATCTAGTCTTTGACGCTGGAGTGGCTTCCACTGTCTTGTGTGTGTGTTTTTTTTTAATTATTTATGTATTTTATTTTTGCTGTGCTGGGTCTTTGTTTCTGTGCGAGGGCTTTCTCCAGTTGTGGCAAGCGGGGGCCACTTTTCATCGCAGTGCGCGGGCCTCTCACTATCGCGGCCCCTCCTATTGCAGAGCACAGGCTCCAGACGCGCAGGCTCAGTCGTTGTGGCTCACGGGCCTAGTCGCTCCGCGGCATGTGGGATCCTCCCAGATCAGGGCTTGAACCCGTGTCGCCTGCATTAGCAGGCAGACTCAACCACTGCGCCACCAGGGAAGCCCCTGCTGTCTTGTTTTAAATTTCAAAGAAAGATGCTTGAAAGAGACTTGCGGCCACAGTCAAATCTCCTGCAATGGCTGCTGTTTTGCAGCCATGTCTTGTCACCACTTCCGCTTCAAGCAGAGAAACAGTTGGATTTTTCTACCCTTCATGGTCCTAATTTACCATAGTCTCAATCAGTTTAGATTACAGGCCACAGGAAATAGCACCTCCATTATTAAAGCAACATTTCCTTTCATCTCTGTTTGCAGGTTGGCTAACTCTAGCCTGAGTTCATCTCTCTTCTAAAGACTATACTGAGAGCAGCAAGAAGCAGCAATATAACAGCATTCTGAAATTTCCTTCCATATAGGAAATGCGGGTTAAGCCGGTCCATGGCTGCCCTTCAAAATATGGGTAGCAATAGTTTTACCGAGAACGTTGCCTCAACGTAGCAAATCTTACCAACTCTCCAGGAGACCGCACGGGTTACGCAAAGCAGGATCGCCGGGTAAAGAGAAGAGGTCATAACGTCTGGAAGAGGAAGAATGTCCGGTATAGGAGACTCAGGTAAAATGATGAGTGAGACCAGAGGAAAACTAGGAATGGGGGTTGTATCAAAGCAAGTGCTTCAAGGAGGGAGTGATTGTGTCCAATGCTCATAGCAGGTTGTAAATTAAGTTCTGAGAACTACTGGGCACAGACGCACATGAGGGATAGTGATGGGAAATACTTCTTCTGAAAATAGGTGCCTAGACTTCATGTTTTTCAGAGAATTTCCATCCTTCCCAAAGAAACTTTCTACACAGTCTCCTTAAAAATAGAAAAAAAAAAGACCCCTTGCTTTTTAGCATAAAGGGGATGATTTGGAACAAACAGCATGACAAGATTAGTGAAAAACTAGGTCAATCCTCAAACCTAATGGCCTTATTTACTTAAAATATAATTTCAAAATTTCATATATTTAAAATAAAACTATTGTTTACTGAAGGGTTTTCAAAAATAAATATCTGCAAATAATGGGAAAGAGCATCAACTTCTAACTGTTAAAATTATAAAATCATTAATGTAATCTACATAAATGTCACAAGAACCTTGTCAATACTCAGAAAATAGGAGTTTTAGTAATAAGTAATTTTGACAACTTCATGAAGAAAGTCAGTGAGTAATCATGATCCTAAATTCTAATGTTCCTCTAAGTTCCTCAACCGTATTGTGATATGCATAATCATTTATTTCACTTCAATTAAAAATGACTATCACCACTCAGTATTTGGAAAGGAATGAGAAATATGTCACTACAGGGAGCCTAATCAAAGAAGTATAGATAAGATTTCTTGTTGATGTTATATACCTATATAACTGTATATTACATTCAAAAATTACATATATAATAAAAAATTATGGCAGACTTTGAACTGGACCTTTAAATGAGTATGATTTGGACAGTAGAGCTTCCCTACCAAATGCAAATAACTCACTTGAACTCTCTTTTTTGTAAAGGACAGACCAATTCTTCCAAGGGGAATTCTTGAACTCATTAGATATGTGATATTCATTATAATTAGTTTCATTTAACACTACAAAAAGGACTTGATCAAAGGCTATTTTACTCTTTTCTTCCTCACTGGATGATTAGCTAGGTTCATTTTTAAATGGAAGATATACTCTAGATATTTAAATGTAGGGCATCTCTTCCTTTCAAATCTCAGAAAGAAAGGTGTGCTTCAGTTTCCCTGCAGAAAGCTCTGGTATCTTGCCCCCCCTTTTGAAAGAGGAACTAATCCTTCTTTCTCTATTCTTCTTTGTCTTCTTCCCTTCATCAGCAATGAGCCTTTTTATCATTTTTGTCAGCCCAAAGAATAATTTTGCTCTTTCCAGGCCATTCAAAAATTGTACACTACAAAGTAAATGGAAATAGCTTTATTTATAAAAATAAAACAGCTATGGCACTAGTTCTCAAAGAGTATAAAATTTTGATTCCTCATTCCAACAAAAAGTCTTGCTAGCATTTAGGGTTCAATGAGAGGCAATAAATAAAAATGTTTTGGTGACTCATTTGACATCTTTACTAATAGGTTTTAATTCATAATGGTGAATATCAGACATATTTGTGTTAGGCAATTAAAATTATATCTAGACATATTTTAAATTACCATATTAACATTAACAAGTAATCTTAGAACTCATCTTGAAAGTAAAAGTTACTTTTATATTTTATAATGAAAAAATCAATAAAATGTGCCTTTATGCAGAGAAAATGTAATTATAATAGCAATTAATGTTAACTGGTCACTTTTTTATTGAAGTATAGTTGATATACAATATTATGTTAGTTTCAAGTGTTCAACATAGTGATCCAACATCTAAATACATTTGAATTGGTCACCATGGTAAGTCTAGTAACCATATATCACCATACAAAATTATTACAGTATTATTGACTATATTCCTTATGTGGTATATTGCATCCCCAAGACATTTATTTTATAACTGGAAATTTGTACCACTTAATCCCCTTCACCTATTTCTCTCAATCCCCTATCCCCCTTCCCCTCTAGTAATCACCAGCTTGTTCTCTGTATCTACAAGTTTGTTTCTGTTTTATTTTATTTGTTTTATTTTTTAGATTTCACATACAACTGAAATCATACAGTATTTGTTCTTCTCTGTCTGACTTATTTCACTTAGCACACCTAGTACTCTAGGTCAATACATGTTGTTGCAAGTGAAGATATTTCATTCTTTTTTATGACTAATTAATATTTCATTATATATATACCACATCTTCTTTATCCATTCATCTATTTAGGGACACTAGTTTCTTCTATATCTTGGCTATTATAAGTAATGCTCCAATGAACAGAGGGGTGCATACATCCTTTCTTATTAGTGTTTTTGTTTTCTTTGGATAGATACTCAGAAGTTGAATTGTTGGATCATATGGTAATTCTATTTTTAACTTTTGGGGGAACCTCTGTACTGTTTTCCATAGTGGCTGCACCAATTTACATTCCCACTAACAGTGCACAAGGTTTCCCTTTTTGATGATAGCCATTCTGACAGGTGTAAGGTGATATCTCATTGTGGTTTTGATTTGCATTTCCCACATGATTAGTGATATTGAACATCTTTTCATGTGTCTTTTGGTCATTTGTATGCATTCCCAAAGCAATGTAACCCCTATCAAAATACCAATGGTATTTTTCACAGAATTAGAACAAATAATCCTAAAATTTGTATAGAATCATCCAAACAAACAAACAAACAAAAAACCTCCAATAACCAAAGCTATATTGAGAAAGATAAACAAAGCTGGTGGTATGACATGCACTGATCTCAGACTATACTACAAAGCTATAGTAATCAAAACAGTATGGTATTAGCATAACAGACACATAGATCAGTGGAAGAGAATAGAGAGCCCAGAAATAAACCCACAGTTATGTGATCAATTAATCTACAACAAAGGAGGCAAGAACGTACGATGAAAAAAAGACAGCCTCTTCAATAAATGGTGTTGGGAAAACTGGACAACTACTTGCAAAAGAATGAAACTGAATTATTTCCTTATACCATACATAAAAATAAATTTAAAATGCCTTAAAGACTCACATTTAAGACCTGAAACCATAAAACCTCTAGGAAAAATACATTAACATCGATATTAGCAATATTTTGGGGGGGGGTCTATCTCCTCAGGCAAGGCCAACAAAAGTAAAATTAAACAACTGTAATTATATCAAACTGAAAAGCTTTTGCAGAGAGGAGAAAACCATCACAAAATGAAAAGGTAACTTACTGAATGGAAGATTTTTGCAAATGATATATCTGATAAGGAGTTAATATCCAAATTATCTAAAGAAATCATACAATTTAATATCAAAAACCCCCAAATATTCCAATTTAAAAATGGGCAGAGAAGCTGAACTGGTCACTTTTTAAAGTGTTTGATACAATACTTAGATGCATTTTTTTTTCATTAGCCTTGAATATCAATACTCTTAACATCTCCATTTATAAATGAAGAAATTAAGGAATGGAGAGATAAATGACTTGTCTAAGGTACAAAGCTTATAAAAAAAAGATTATACTAAACCAGACCTCTGATTCAGATTCCTATACTTTAATCATTATGGCTTACTGCAGAAGATTAGAGACAGAATTTGACATTGAAAGCTTAGATTCCAGTTTTTAATGAGACTTCTTCACCATGCCTTTATGTCTAAGGGAAAAAATTCTGGTCTGTACTGCCATTAATGATGATACTATTTTAGAGAAATGTTCTGGAGGGAAAGGATATTATTCAAATTTATTTTTAAAGTTTTTTTTTTTTTTTTTTGGTTTGACTTTGTTTCTTAATTTTCTCATGCTAGGATGGGAGGGCAAACAAAGCCTAAACTAACAATACCAACTATATGTGTGTGTATGTGACTGTGCATGTACTTATAAGTATGAAAATACAACTTACAAGAAAAGGCAAGGCCAGAACCTCTAAGGCTAAGGATTTTGACTTTATCTAAGATGCAAGAGAAAGCAATTAAATGAAAAGATAGTTTCATTTAAAAGATAGCTGTGTAGATACTAGGCTGTTCAAGTAGAGCAAAGGAGAAATGGTAGTGGCTAAGATGGTGGCAATGAAGATGAAGAGAAACATTATATATGTGATGAGAGAGAGAGAGAGAGTTGAGATTCCAGAGGACCTAATGATGCAGTCTATGCAGAAAGTGAAGAAAAGTAAGGAATTGAGGATCATTCCCAGGTTTTTGCATTGAGTTAGTTTTTGTGTGAATCATGGCACCATTCACTGAGGAAGAAAAGATTTGCAGGATGGGACAGTTTGGAAGAAGGAATAATTGAAGTTTCATTTTAGACATATTAATTGTAGAGGCGTCAAGTAGTGTTCCTCAAATTTCTCCAATGAAAAGAATCACCTGGGGATCTTATTGCACATGTGGATTATGACCTTTTCTGCTAGAAATTCTGGTTCGGGAGTCTGAGTTGAACACAAAGTACTGGATTTTCTCACACTGCAGAAGAAAAAAACCACACTGAAGGAGGTGGGAAAGAGCTAACCTAAGTAACTTTGGAAAACAGTATTTTAATATACTGTAATTAACCATGCACAATATATACTGAAAAGCTAAAGACAAAACGAAATGTACACAAATATTGAACTTGTTAGTAAATTTATTTTTCACACATGTACAGGTTGATGATTTTTAAATATTTTATGTGTATTCCAGAATTGAGCAAATGAATAAATAGACTGCAAATAATGAGAATCGGGTTTCTAATTGTTAAAGAAAAGAGTTACAAATAAGGAAAGGGTAAGGGAGGCTAGAATAAACCCCGTGGTGTTGGATTGGAATCAAGGTATCAATTTGAATTCATATATCAATTTGAAGTTATATGTATATGTAGATAGATAGATGATAGATAATGTGTGTGTGCACATGTGTGTGTATATACACACACACCCAGATAGATAATATGAAAATAGAGATATTTGTATATTTTTATGTATTCGTATATATATTTTTAGCTCTCTCTGCTGAAAACACAGTGAGGTAGCTTGGATAGCAATGAGTCCACCTCATACCAAGATTCTGGTTTCTGAATACCATTATTAATGCAAAGAACAAGAACACCATGGAGAAATGACTGATTCAAGGCTGAGACAGAGGAAAGGAAAAGATGGGTCTGGAGCATTTTGTGGTGTCAGAAAGTAAGATATCACTCCAAAAATTGTATGGCCAAGTAGGAAAAATATAGGAGACAGCTTGAAGGAGTACCAGTGACCAAATATGGAACACTTTGAGAAACAAAACAATTAATGATAGTAATAAATTTTAACCCATAGAATAAAATAAATATCCACAAGTTTACACTGATATATGTATATATATAAACAAATAACCAGATAAATACATAAATGAAGGAGAAGAACAGCTCTTTCTTATACTCAAATTATAGTTAATAAATGTAGAGGGAATGATGGGAATAGAAAATGAACAATCTTCAAACACCACAGTAATTGGTGAAGCCAAAAATTATTGATGGATGCTAAAATTAATATGGGAAAATTAAGCAAGAAGCAGAATATTTGAACAATCTCAAATAATTACAAAGGGAAAAGTAGTGATTTTGCAGCTATCATTATAACTAAGTCATCAAAGTTAGCATCACCAGTAGTGAGACATACAGATTTTTTTGTACCTCTAATATGTACTGAAAATGGCATAATATCTCTCCTGAAGTGTTCTTGTCAAGAAATACAGACCTACTGGAGAACGAACTTGAGGATATGGGGAGGGGGAAGGGTGAGCTGTAACAGGGCGAGAGAGAGGCATGGACATATATACACTAAAAAATGTAAGGTAGATAGCTAGTGGGAAGCAGCCACATGGCACAGGGACATCGGCTTGGTGCTTTGTGACCACCTGGAGGGGTGGGATAGGGAGGGTGGGAGGGAGGGAGACGCAAGAGGGAAGAGATATGGGAACATATGTATATGTATAGCTGATTCACTTTGTTATAAAGCAGAAACTAACACACCATTGTAAAGCAATTATACCCCAATAAAGATGTTTAAAAATAAAAAGAAAAAAGAAATACATATCCTCAGTCTAACCATAAGAAAATATCAAACAAACCCTATTTGAGAAAAATTCTACAAAATGACTGGCTAGGATTTTCCATTAGTTCAAGGTCATAACATACAAAAAAAGACTGAGGAACTATCCTAGATTAGAGAAGAATGGGGAGATATGACAAGCAAATGCAATAAGGGATCTAGATTTGAATCTGGACCACAAGACAATAGGCAATATTTGAATACGAGTCTATAAATCGTTAGTAGCATTGTGACAATGTAAACTTTCTGCTTTCAATAATTACACTCTAGTAATATAAAATGTTAACATTTGGGGAAGCTGAGTAAAGGGTATATGGGAACTCATACTGCTATGTTTGAAGTTTTTTGATAAATAAGATTTGATAACACAGTTTTATAAAAACTTAGTTTGGACATTTCTGAACCTCTTTTTTGTTTCCTTATAGAAGAAAGCTGCTTGTTTAGTGTTAATACTAATTCAATGGGGGTAAGATTTACACAGAACCAATCCTAACATTCATAGTGTGTGGTACAGGAAACAACTTTGGCCATTTCAAGGAACAATATACTTAAGTGTATACAATGAGTAAAATGGATGAACTACACAAATTTATGAGTTGAAAAACCATAGAATCATAGAATTTTCTCACTGTAAAGGCTCTTACTTTTCCAACTGCTTACCTTCAACCTCTGTTAAAGCACTTCAGTAACAAGGAGTTCTTGAGTTTAAAATGCAGTCGGTCCATTTTATAGTTGAAAGGTTCTACTTGTCAAAATATTCATCCTTTTATCAACCTAAACCTGTCTACTTGGTCTAAAATCTTCAGTGTGGGACAGTCTAATCCCTTTTTCATAGGACAACTCCTAAAATAGTTTAGAGCGACCACCTACTTCTTTCCTGGTCTTGCGTCATCTCATCTATTCCCAGTTCCTTCAGTTACTTCTTATATAACAATATTTTAGATTCCAGACACTTTACTGAATTCATCACTTTCTTCAGTATAATAACTCATTTGCTGAATGTGATATTTTAAGCCTAAAAGGATTTGTTTACTGTTTTCTGTAAAGAATTAAAACATAAAATGTCCAATCAACCAATAATTCTTCACCTAACATGATTCATATACACCATTTGATAAGGAAAATTTAAAAATTCAAGTTACTTCATTCTTAAAGAGTGATCGTAGCATGTACTTATTTGTAACGTGCAGGAAATATGAATTTTCTTTCTGTGCATCTATACCATTGCCCTCTTGCAGGGTACAGAGGATACTCCATTGATGCTGCCTAATGATGTGTATGTGATATCCTGATATTTACTAAGTTAGACATTCAAAAGGATTTTTTGTTCCCAACAGACATACATATATGAATTTTTATTCTCTATTTTTTGTGTGTTTCTAACTTTTATTATTCATCTATTGGCACTTAAGTGCATTCACCAGACTGCATCATAAACATCAAAGCAGATTACTTCACTTTAACTTTTAGGAGATTATTATACTTATCAACCAATATTTGAGCCCTTAATATGGGCAAATCATCCTAGCCTGTTAAGCACAGAGGTACAGAGCATGGAGTTGAAAGGACGCACACCAAGATTTGAACAAATTACTTAATCTCTCTAAGTCTTCATTTTTGTATGTGAAAAATGAGAATAATTACAATGATTGAACTCATAAGGTGGATGGTAGAAAACATCTAGGTTCTACATGTAAAGAGCTTGTTTGACTACCTGGCAAAAATATCCATTCTTTATTAACATGATGGTGATGATGTTGATGGTGACGATGATGATGATGATGAAGCTACCAGCAGGTGTCCTTATCAGGTCGGTAAGAATCGTGAATAAACCACAAGATCATGTCTGTGAACATTTGCGTTCTAAGGCTCCACTGCCTTTGCCTTCCCACCTCCGGCTGCACTCCTCATCTGTTTAAACATCTCCCAAGACAGCCCAGATCTTCTCCTCTATGAAGCTATTCTGAACCACTCATCTAGAATGAACTTAAAATTCATTGCTTGCACTTATATTAATTTATATCAAGTATAAACTTCTGCAGTGGAATTTATTACGCTTTATTGCAATTTTTGTCTCTATATCAACTTGCAACTCTTTTGAGGAAAGAAACTGGGTCTTATTCCTAGAAACTAAAACAGTGACAAGCAAATAAGTCATAAACGTCTAATTCAGCACATTGAAGTTATTTTTTCTAGAAAATTAGGGAGAACACTTAAGGGAAAGTCAGATTCATTGTTGTTCACACCGTCCTAAGAATGGACTTTCTCATAACTTGTATAATTCTGTATGTAGCAGGTGAAGATGAATCAATGGCAGGTTTTCCTTTATTTATATTTATATAATCTTAAACTAATTTAAGAAAAGCCATCTCATCCTTCTGAGTTAAGTTACAAACATTAAGCATTTTAATATTTAAATAAGAGTGAGACTAGCTTTCTTCACAATTCTGTGTTCTCATTTTATTTTATTTTATTTTATTTTTGCGGTACGCGGGCCTCTCACTGTTGTGGCCTCTCCCGTTGCGGAGCACAGGCTCCGGACGCGCAGGCTCAGAGGCCATGGCTCACGGGCCCAGCTGCTCCGCGGCACGTGGGACCCTCCCAAACCAAGGCACGAACCCGTGTCCCCTGCATCGGCAGGCGTACCCCCAACCACTGCGCCGCCAGGGAAGCCCTGTGTTCTCATATTTTAAAAGGATGTCAAAATTTAAACTTTTTTGACTCTCATCTTCTTCCAGATTCAGTTAAATTGTGGTTCTTAACATAATCCCAAGTTCTGAAACTAATGGAAGAAGGTTAAACATCTAGTGATTTCAACCTCTTTTGGTCAGCCTCAACATTTCCTTCAAAAATAATTCCCATTGACCACAATATCTATACTTTCAGTCTATTTTTCCCTAATAAACACAAGAAAAAGTTCATGGTGACAGTTCCAGATTCATCCATGAGGGGGCAAACATGTCTCATACACACAATGAAGGGAAAACTAGTAATAAACTAGTTACGCTGGGAAAAAAATGGACATGGTGTCAATAGCAAGATTTGGCCCATATTAGAAAGAAAACAGTGATACATATCTGTTTGAACATAATATGTTTGTTTAATTTTTACATTTTACTCCTATTTTCAGTGCCAGAGGAAGAACACCTGAAGGATGGAGCTAGGTGTAATAGTCAAACTAATGTCTCTTTAGAGAAAAGAAAAACACTTGAAAACATTGCAAGCTCTCTTAAACTTATTTCTAGTCTAACAACTTTAAAATTAAAAGTAGTCTTGTAAAATGCATTTCTGAAAGGCTTTATCAAAAATGCATACCTCACCTCAGATAATGTCACTGAATTAAGGATCAAGAAATTACAGACAGGAATTCAGCTGAAAGAAACATGGAGAATTCCTGTGTAGCAGAGTGAAATGTGGAGGTTCTAGCTGTGTTTGCTCTTACCATACCATTATCAGTCAAGATTTTCAGTTTTGTGTTCCAACATACAGTTAAAATCAAGTGTAGTGCTCAAGGCATAATTCCTCAGTTCTCTGCTTACCCTGATTAGAGCCCATGGTCTGTCATTAGAATCACTCTTTTGCATAGACACTGTGAAGTCCCTTGGCCCTCACTCTCAGTCATATTGGCAGTGCAAAATGCCAGCCCTAGTGAAATAGAACTTATGCCAATTCAGCATCTGGGCCAAACAACTAAACATGGCTGGAGAAAAAAATGAGCAACCTTTCTAATTTGCCTCATTTAAATTCATAATCATTTTACCCCATGTGAACTCTTAGTACTTACTAGAAAACTGATCGCTTAATCAATTCTCTTTTCTTCTGTCCTAGAGAACAATTTCATAACTCCCCTTTCTTTACATCTATAACATGTCTTCCTCTAAATTCTCAGCTGCTTCCTATTTCACTGAGAATACAGGAGGGATCAAAACAGAATATCCGTGAACTCCAAACACCAAGTCTACCATCCTACCTGGATCTATCTGAAACCACATGTTCTGGCTTCCATCTTCCTTTGGCAGAAGAAATGTTTGTCCTCTGTTCTAAGACCGAACCCTCTACTCTGCACTGGATACCTCCCTTCTTGCCTATCAGGGATTTCTCTTCTACTGTGTCACCTCTTCCCTGTATCTTCCATTATTTGCTCTCTACCAGATGCTTTCATTAGCATGCAAAGATCTAATACATCCCATCTTAAAGGGAAAAATTCTTTCTTTCTTCCCATATCCAATTCTAATCATTGCCCCATTGCTCTGCTCCTCTTTATAGCAAAACTACTCAAAAAATATAGCTCTACTTAGTGTTTCATTTCCTTATCTCCCACTTACCTATTTTTGTCCTCTCCACTACATAGAAACTATTTTTCTTAAGGTTATTAGTGATATCTATTATATGTTGCCAAGTCCTATATTAAATTATCAGTTCTCATCTTAATCTACCAGTAGGATTAATAATAACTCCCTCTTCCTTCTAGCACCTACCACTTGGCTCATGAGACAATTCCTCTCATGTCCCTGCTCACTTCTTATATCCTTTGCCAAATCCTCTAGATAATGGAGTGTCTCCTGGCTCAGTCCTTCAACGTCATGTATTCTCTGCCTACACCTACTTATAAAGTGATTTCATCTTTAAATCTAAAGACTTTAAATACCATGATTATTTACCGATTTTCATCTACAGCCATGATAATCACTTGCTGTCGAATTTCAGCCTAGTATATCCAGTTGTCTACTTCATATGTCCACATATGCCATCACAAATTTAGTATGTCCAAAAACAAATTCTTAATCCTCTAAAGTTCTCTCTTGACCATCGCCTAAAAGACCCTAAAGGATTTTTCGCTAACCTAGCTTTCTAACCTTATCTTCTAACAATTTCCCCTTTGATCATTTCACTACAAACAAACCTCCTAGTCTCTGGAACACATAAAGTATAAGCCCACCCACCTGCATACACCAAGCCTCTTTTTCAGTGTATTCATACGCTTTGCTCCCACACTTTCAAATCTCTGCTCAGATGTTCCCTGACCACCCTATATACTTGCCCTAAACCTTGCATCATTACACTGCTCCTTCATGGTCCCTCCACTAACTAACATGCTATATTTATGTATTTATGGTGGTCTCCTTCCACTGGAACATAAGATCCATAAAGAAGAGATTTACTTGTTCACTCCTAGAGCCTAGTGCTCTAGTGCCTAGAACAGCAGCACATATTAGACACTCCATCAATATCTGCTGAATGGATGAACATCAACTTGCCTGATGACCAAACACAGTTCACTGAAACTTACTTTTTAATCAAATTTAAATTTCCTCTTCTTATTAGCTTAAATTTGATTTGAAAAGTTGAATATTCATTTTTATTAAAAAAATGAATAATTATAGAGACATAATTCTTTATAACTACTATTTAATAATCTATTCATTACAATACAAAAGCTTTATTCAAAGTATACCTTTCTCCAGAAGGGATTTTTTGGTTTTCTTAGATTCTTTAAAAATTTAAGGTTAAAAAATTTAAAGAGCAATGCCTAAGTACGTTGTTTTATTTCATGACTTTCACACGATGATTTTTTTAAAAAAGGGTTTATTTGAGAATTACTTACACCACACTATTGAATGTATCATATGCCATTTCCAAGCATCTCACTTAAGTAAACATACATTTCGCAATTAAATCTAGACTTCCAATTACAGAATACTACCTGTATTATATAGATCTGGTATTATATGTCAACTCCTTACCAGTAGAAACAAGGTGAATTCTTAGCAATGTCTAAAGAAACAGTTACTGTTCTGTTTGTAGTCATTTCCCTTCTTCCATTTTCCTATTTCTGTTACAGATATTCAATATCAATCTTCATATGAGTGATCATTTTCTTGTACTCTTGTATCCGTGCTTTCATATTAATGCAGGAAATTTTTAGTCCAGCTATAATTACTTGAACGCAATTCTATTTCTATTACTATAGCTTTGCCATCCCTGGACTACATTTGTGCATATTTCACATGATATACTTTCTGGCCTCATTGAAAGGGTAGATGTTTATCATAAAATTTTAAGATTTCTGTAGAGTATGATTAATCAACCTAAGCTGAGCAGACCACACACACACACACACACACACACACACACACACACACACAAAGGTACTATTGTTATAGAAATTCTCCTCCTACCCTTCTCATAAATCAAAATTATGTAAAACAATATTGATTGTCATGCAGTGAGTGCCCAATTCTTTCCTAGTAAACTAAGTTCCCAGCTTTAGGCAGACCCCTATGTAGTAAAGAGGGCAGGAGACCTGGCAGTCAGTGGATGACAGATGCCTGGGCCAAATCACCCTGACAACTCCTCTCCATAATAAATCTGAGAAGCTAATCTCTGCTAAATTGTTAATGGCTGCTAATCAGATACTGGATACACGGTTACCCCTCCTGATAGTATATTTGCATTTAAATGAGTCCTTTCTGGAAGGACTCCTTAACCCAAAGGAGTGGTTCTAATGCTGACAGCTTCAGGCACCCAGGGCCTCTGGCTCAGGTTTTCATATTGTCCTTTGCGGAGACACATGATATCATGAGGCCATTTGATCTCTAATTCCAGAAAATCAGAAAGGAATTGCTGCGGACCTCAAAGTCCTGATCCGAAGATTGTTTTTTAAAAAAGGGTTGTTCAATGAAAAGTCATAGATTAAAAAACTGATCTATTTCACCTCACCCTAGCCACTGTTCATTAAATTAAATCATCTGACATACTCGTGTATGTCAAGTTCCAAGCAGATAGATTCAAACCGTACATGTTGATGTAAGACATTTCTCAGTTCACTTTTTGTCTTTCTATTTCCCCTATGTCTCTCGCCATGGTATAGTATCTGAAGCAGTTAATTCCTGCCATTTAATATCTTTAATCTTTGTTTTTTCCCAAGCACCATCAACACTGATTGTCTTCCATGAGTAAAAAGTACCTGGCAAGAGTACTTTCATGGATGAAGGAGGCTGAATTATCATGAGAAACTATCTATACCTCCAGTGAGTCTGGCTTCACAGAGTGAAAACTATACAAGGAAGGACAATCCAATATGTTATGTAACTGTCCCAAATCGCCACACTTAATCCCCACTGTCTCAAACAAATTGAAAGAAAAGATTGAACATCTACTTTCACTCTTAAGGACAAGCCTATGTAATAGCCATTGTTCTCCTTATTTCAAAAATGAGACAGAGTCAGGCTGTGAATGGAAGGATCCAATCCCCAGTCTATTCAACTACAAAACCCCTGACCTTCAGGGTCATCTTGTCTTTTTCTCATCTTCCGTCAACCTTATATGGACTTTTACCTCCAACACTGATACCTAGCAAATCCTTCCACTAAATTATAAATTATTAACCATAAGGTTTAGCATGTTCTCTCTTCCAAGGTATTTAGAACTTTAAAGGAGAAAGAAGCCTGCCCAAGTGGGCAAAGCTAACACTTATCAAGCATGAGCTCCCAACATTTGCACCAGACAATTTCACATCATCTCATTATAAACTGACAGTAATCTTTGTGAGGTTGAGATCCTAACCTTTTTGTGGATCCCTTTGACAATACGGAGTAGCCCATTTAAATAGTCTTAAAATAACACTTTTAAATTCATAAAATATAATACATAGAATCTCAAAAGAAACTAGTTACTATGTTTTAAATGCAGTCATTAGAATATTTTAAAAACCAAATTTGTGATATAGAAACGAATGGGTATTTAAACTCATTAAATAACAAGATATAACAGAGACTCTATTAACAACTATACTTAAAAATAGTGATGTTGGGGTGATGGGTTAACAATTCTGATACATGTGTACTGAAATTGAACAATTAAATAAATAGATGGTGGATGGTGGTAGCCACATTTCTCAATATTGAAGTATGAATTTACAGATAAACAAGAGGAGAAAGCTAAAATAATCTCAGCATTAACAGATTATAGTTGCAGACATCAGTATACACTCAGTTCAATATAGATATAGATACTTATATATAGAAATATTTACTGATATGTGTATATACATGGGTTAGTATACATATATATTTCTTTGTTCTCTCAGTTAAGAGAGCCTAATCAAATAATACCCCATTAGCAACAGCACATCTAGAGCCCAGATCTTTCTATTACTACTCTCCAATAAAAGGAGAGTTTCTATTACTACTCTCCAATAAAAGGAATCAGGGATCCTCAGAGAAATGACTGATTCTAGGACTGGGGCAGGAAATACACAAATTGAGCCTGGAGCATCTTGTGGTACCAGAAAGTCAGGAAGTGTTAAACACACACACAAACATGCATGCTAAACACATATACACACAGATACACACACACACACAAACTCACACACCCCAAAGGGAGTATGTCAAAGGAGCACAGGCACCAAAAGCAAAAGCTCCCAATGGCCAAAGCTGGAACAATTCAAACGACAAAATAAAGTAGTATTGGATTATAACGCAAAGGAAAAATAGATATCCATGAGTCTATACTGATATAAATAAATATCAATAATTGAATAAATTAATATTTAGGGGAAAATAGACAATTCTGTGCAGAAGAATTCCAAATACTTTATGTACATACTCTGTCCTCAAGGAGGTGGAGCATAACTCTCCACTCTTTGGGTTTGTGCTTCACATAGTGACTTCCTTCCAACAGGTGTAGTGTGGAAGGGGTGGAGGAGTAACTTTACAGTGGAGAAATCTGAGACACTACCTTAGCCAGGTTATCAAGGTCAACATCAACAGTCAAATCACGTTGACAGCATGTACCCTTGATCTGATGTTATAAAAAAGGCACTTTATCTGGTTGTCCTCCCAATAAACCATAATCCCAGTCTTACCATGAGAAAAGCATTGGACAGATTACATTAGTGAGGTATGCTACAAAACACTTGATCACTGCTCCTCAAAACTGTCAAGGTCAGGGCTTCCCTGGTGGCGCAGTGGTTGAGAGTCCACCTGCTGATGCAGGGGACACGGGTTCGAGCCCTGGCCTGGGAAGATCCCACATTCCAGGGAGCAACTAAGCCCATGTGCCACAACTACTGAGCTTGCGCTCTACAGCCCATGAGCCACAACTACTGAGCCCATGTGCCGCAACTACGGAGACCCACGCACCTACAGCCTGTGCTCCACAATGAGAAAGGCCACTGCAATGAGAGGCCCGCGCACTGCAATGAAGAGTAACCCCCGCTCTCCACAACTAGAGTAAGCCCGCGCGCAGCAATGAACACCCAACACAGCCAAAAATAAATAAATAAAATAAATAAATTTAAAAAAAAACTGTCAAGGTTATCAAAAACAAGAAAAGCCTGAGAAACTACCACAGCCCAGAGGAGCCTAAGGGGGCTTGATAACTAAATGTAATGTGGTGTCCTGGATGGAAGCCTGAAATGGAATTAAGGACACTAGGCAAAAGCCAAGGAAATCTGAATAAAGTACAGACTTTGGTTAATATTATTGTATTAATATTGGCTCATTAATTGTAAAAAAGGTACCACACTAGTGTATGGTGTCAATAATAGAGGAAATTGGGAATGAGATATATAAGAACTCTGTATTATCCCCTTAATTTTTCTGTATATCTAAAACCATTCTAAAATATATATAGTCTATTAGATAAAACAAAAAAAAGTAATGATGATTTGATTGTAACATCAGAGTAGTGATACTTTGAGGTATCTATAAAAACTGCCTTAGGAAATTGTCTGTGACATCTGCTGGTGATATAGTCACAGGTACGCCTAATATTATTGTGGTTTGTTGTCTGCATTTAGATTTAAAGGAAATGCTAAATACTAAATTCCAGTTAGAGGTTAGTGAAATTAAAGATATAATATTCCCATCCAGATTCCACATACACTTTGATACATATTAAGAATCCCCGGCTCTTTGGTGAGGTCTAATTTTATGAAAGTGAAACTCAGAGAGATGAGTTAGGTTGTTCCAGCTTTTAAAAAGCCCGCATTCTAGGGTCAAGAATTCTTACTGAGCCTTGTTGAAACTATTTGCTACACTACCTCCTAATTTTGGAACTGCTAAACAGAGAGTTGGGAACTCTTCCTAGATTAAAAGTACCGCCTTGGCCTTGTGCAATTATACTGTTTAGGTTGCTGGACAAATCCAAGGATAAAACTGGCCTGGACCTAGTGATGGGCAATTCCAAAAGCAAGCTGAATGTGAGAAGTTCACTCACAGAGAACCCTAGTGTCAAAGAGCCTCTCTACTTGGGAATGGCTCAACCCTGGTTCAGCTGTAAAGAGAGCACATCCTTGGCCTTTTTTCCCCCTTAAGTCCGGAAACTGATGATCTGGTCAGCTTAGGAGAGGGAGGGAGGGAGGAAGATGAGAGAGAGTGAGAAACCTGTTAATAGCCGGTGCCAATTTAAAGAGAGAAGGAAAGGGCTTATTATATACGTATATGCTAATATTATTCCTAAAGCCAATTCTGATAAATCCTTCGGGAAAGAAAGAGATGCAGCCATCTGTTAATGTGGCTTCAGCTTCTTTGTTTCCAAATGTTACAGCTGTCACCAGACCAGCCATTCCACTTGGGGTGGGGCCAGGGGGTTAGAGGGGGAACATCTGTCCACTAAGGACACCACTAAACAGCAACAAAATCTTGGGGCGACCCCTCTCTCTTTCCTCGAGTGCTTTCGCTAGCCGGTCCTACTTCCCCACTCCTTTGGGAGTTTCCTGTTCCATTACGTAGGCAAGAGGGCGAGAGGTCCCAGCTTTCATAATTGTGAGTGGTTTGGCTGGGTGTGTACGTGCGAGTAACTGTGTGTGTGTGTGTGTGCGCGCGTGTGTTGGGGGAAAGTGGAGCTTGCTACAAGGGGCTTAGAAAAACTAGTCGCCAATTTAAAATATTTTCGGAGTGTTTGAATGATATTTTAAAAGCTAATCCCACTCTCAAATTCAGCGAAATGAACAATACAGATAAGGAAGATGAAGAGGGTGGAAAACCCACACAGCGGAATGGAGCTGTCCATGCCGCGGGAGTGACAGGGGAGCGCTCAGAGGAAAGGAGCTCTGCAGAGAAAGTCACTCTGGCTCTTCTCTCTCGGTCCACCAGCCGGCGACGCTTCTTCTGTAAAAGCATTCCTAGAAAATAACCCTACAACCGGGAAGGGTAGCGATCATTGAGCGCAGTTTCCAGGAGCCGGTCCCCGCAGCCGGGAGAGGTCCCTCTCCCCCCGCGGCTGGCGCGGAATGTGGCGATCCGGCCCGGCGCGGGGGATGACTTCATGCGGCCGGAGCTCGGCGGCGGGAGCAGCTGCTGCAGCTGGCAGGTGGGGTGGGGGCCGGCCGAGCTGACCACGCACAGACCCGGCGCGGCGGCACTGCGGCCCCGGGGCAGCCGGCGCCGGGGACATGCGCTGATTCGATCCCTCCGGAGAAGGTAAGCAGCCCGGCTATTATTAGCCTCGGCTACACTGCGCGGTGCTTTCTGCTTGGTTAGTAATGGGTTTTGTAATACAGAGGGAAGACGGGGAATATCCCTGCCGCCTTCTGCAATGGGAAAAGGAGCAACAACTGGAATTGAAATGTTAATCAGCCAAGTGCTCGAGATTATTGGAGGAGCGGTGTTACTGGGCAAACAAAGAAGGCGGTCAGCCTCTGTAATCTTAAAATAATCAACCATTGCTATGCCACACTCGCTTAGATATTGAAGAGGATTCAGAATGTAAAATAATTTGAGTTGCACTTTTACGTTGCTACCTTCAACCTTCGCTTGGTTAATTTCTGGTTTGCGAGCAGCAGGTTCTTGTCAGCAGCCTGGAGAAGTAATCGGAAATCTTCCCTCTCCTTTTGCCTTCCTCAGTCTTCTCCCTTTCCAGTTAGAATGGGTCTGCACGTTTCAACGTCAAACACCCACTTCAATACTGAACCTTTAGAAAGAATCTCAAATTAGAGGAGAAACTTACCTCCTGGAGTTCAGCAGCACTTGTCCCCACTTCTCCCTTCATTTACCATCTTCTCTTGTCAATCATTTCATTGATTTCTCCCCCCACCCCGGGGATGCTGTGCCCATTAACAAGCCAGCTCTTGTCAGCTCCTGTCCACCACCTCTGTTCCGTGACTGATTTTTCAAGGACCCAGAAAGGGCATTGCCTTATACCACGTTTGGACTATTATCTATGTCCTTCCCCAAAATGCATGGCATGAAAAATCCTTTAAGCCCAGTACCAACATGGTTTCCGATAACTCCCTTCATTGTAGTCACTGCAGCTACCAGATGGGTTTCGAGGACAGCAGAATCAGTTGGGGTGTGAGAAAGAGGGATATACCTACATATTTTGCTCCATGTGCATAAGAATAGGTGGAAGTAGAAATGCGAATGTCAGTCTATCCCGTTTTTCTGGAAGCTTTTTTAGTCCAGCTAGGTTGTGAGACTCCTAGCTGGGTAGGGTATGGGGCAAGTCCTCCTGCAAAAGCAAGCAGTGTGTTTGTCCTAGGATTCCCCCAATAACCTCAAAAGAGTTTCCAGAGAGGCTTTTCCCACAGACAGTCAGAAAGTCAGGGGAGGTGGCCAAGGTAAACCTCAGGTTATTTGGGCATCCTCAAGTTAGTCTCCCCTTTTAGGGGTTCTGACCTAGGATTTCCCCACAAATGCCTTGCTGCTGAGCTCAAGTGCCCATTCTTGTTGCCCATCTAGGTATGTACAATTGAATGATATTCTGTGAAATGGTGAAGATTGCTATGGTGGGGATTGCAAATGTGCCACTTCACCAACAGAGAACAGTTGCAATAAGCCAGACTGTGTGGTGTCTGTGTGCCAATATTCCATTTAAAAAGAGATTTGTTATCTTTAAATCTGAAATTAAAGAGACAGTTTGACTCAAAAGGCCATGGGTTTTATTTTAACAAATCAAAATAGGAAATCAATGAAAAAGAGGGCCAGGGTTTATAGCTAACCTTCTCACCTTCTTTTTTAAATATTGCTTTTAGAACAAGATACTGGTTCTGAAAAATCATGTTACTTCTATTATATATCATTATTGTTTTTCTGATTACAAATTCTCTATTTATAAATACACTTTGGAAAGATTTGAGTTGGTTTCTTTGTCTCTATCTTCAGTATATGAGGCAGAAGGAGTGGAGGGGGGTGGGCAAATCCCTCTCCAAATGGCCCACTCAAAGAACTGTTCCCCGGACCATGCAAACCTCTGGACCAAGATTTTTTTGGCTTGCTGTTATTATTATCTTTAAATGTGGTTTGGGTTTGAAATATTAAATTTTCAGTGTTGTAAAATTTTGACTCAGGCACACCAACTAGAAGAGAGAACAAAGAAAAAGAATAGCAAAACTATTTTCCACCTTTCTTACCTAATTGTAAAATATTTAATTATATGAATAATTATTCTGAATAAGAAGTGAAAAACATATTAAAATAATAATTCATTTTTAAGAAAGTAGCCCAAGGTTTATGAAATACAAGTTAGTGCAATTGATCTTAAGTACAGTAAAAATTTCTGTAATTTTAAAAGGTGTTTTTATGTTGAATATTAGTACATGAAAATATGCTAATGATGGTTAGAAATTGAAATGTCTGTTACTTGGTTTCTGAAGAAACGGAATTCTTTGGCAAGAAATGGGTCAGGATTAGGGGACTGGAGCCGCCAAAGCTGGCATCATACCTGCCAGTGATTTTATAGGTGAGATGAATGCATTAAGTTATGGATTAGGGTTGGAGAAACCTTCTGGGAAAGAAAGAAAACAAGATAGAAAATATAATTTGTTATTTTAGTGCAACTAAGATAATTAAATTTAAGGTATTTCTGAATTTGGACTTCGTTTTATTTAAACAATTTCTGAGGAAAGTTTCTAAATTCAAAGCCCTAGGTAGAAATAGTTGTATGATTTCCTAACTGAAACTGATTTTTGACTGTATTTCCTTTTTTAAAAACGTTTCCCAGAGAAAGGAAAAATTAATTGCCCCGTGTTAAGGAGGAGTAATACCAAATAGAAGGATGTACGCTATTAGGTGCTAAATGAACTGTAGGAACTATTTTGTAGATTTGACAAAATAGAATTGAAATCTATCTGTTGCTTTCCAATCACGTAAAAAAAAAAACATTTAGTCTGGTGGGTGGACAGTGTTATCAGTCATTTAAGACTTGAGTACCGATTTAGGATTCAAAGTTGCCCTCTCCTTACAAAAGGCATTTTCTGGTGCTGCATTACTGCCATTAGCTACAATTGAAACAGACTTATCCTGAGATTTTGAAAAACAGAAAAAGAAATAGTAGGATTAATAAGGTTTTGCCTCCACTGAGAATGGGTAGAAAAAGTGCTGTTTTTGAAAGTTATCAATGGCCTCTTAATTGCCAGATTTCTGCACTGTTTCAACCTGTTCTTTCGGTCTTTATTTTTAAGTTCTCTTCTAAGTTCTTTTTTTAAAATTTTACTGCTTAGTGTTTTATTCACTAAAATAGCATTTTTAATTGAAGTATAGTTGATGTGTAATATTATATAAGTTACAGGTGTAAAATATAGTGACACAATTTTTAAAGGTTATAGTCATATACTCCATTTATAGTTATTATAAAATATTGGCTATATTTTCTGTGCTATGCAATATATCCTTATAGCTCATTTTATAATAATAGTTTGTACCTCCTAATCTCCTATCCCCATATTTTTCTTTTTTTTAAATTAAATACTTGTGTTCAAAAGTACTATTAATAAATAATATATAAAGAGATATCTCTTTATCTAGTTTCTCACTAATCCCCTTAAATTGCCTCATGACCAGCCTAGAACAAGTGATATTTATTTGTAGTTTGTGCCTCATGATATCACGACTATATGTCTTCATTTGTTCCTTTCACTCACCCTGCTACACGTTGAAACCTTGCTCACATCATACACTGCCTCTTCCATGAACCCTTCCCCATACCCACCTTCTTTCTCATTTCAGATGTGTTTCTCCCTTGTCTAAATTCCTATGGCACTTTCTATTTTGGTCTGTCCTTTAGTTTGAACATGATTTGCTGTTCTAAAATAACCCTAGAGAGCAGAGTCTTTGACTAACAACTTTTTATTACCTGCAACTCATAATACAGTGCCTAGCTATGTATATGCAAAGTAGATGTTCAGCAATTTGATTTTAGTGAAGAAATTAGCTATTATTTTCCAGGGGTGTATACCCACCTACTCTAATATCCAAGTTAGGCTCTAAATAATGTGTGCAAGTACATTTTAGTTTAAAATCCCTATATAATAATATAGTGAAAGTACATTCAAACAGTCATATTCAACAGAAGTTATTGTGAGCTTACATGCCCTTAAGTGGATATTGGCTCATCCGCATCAAACAGCATAGTAAGCATTACAAAACAAAACTTTAAAGAAGACATTGTACCAGCTTTCAGTATGCTTTCATTCTACTGAAAATAAGTAAGCAGGGGAAGATGTCTTGCATAAATAAGTACTAGTTTTAAAGCACTCTGCGAGGTACTTTCATCTATGGTATATAATTTCATCCTTCTACTATATGCTAATTTTACACTGAGACTCAGATATCTTACCTAAATGGCAGAGATTCTTTCCACATTAACATGCTGTTCTTTGAAGTGTTAATGAGTGAAGGAAAACTATAAAAACATAATCAGAGTAGTTTAAAATTGTTTTGTGAAAAGGCTTTCCAGTGCTTTTTAAACTTTTGGGTCATAACATCCCCTTTAATAATTCAATAAAGGCTATGCATCCACTCCCCAAGTACATACACAACACACACACATAGAATTTTGCCTGTAATTGCAGGTGATTACGGACCTAATAAAGCCCTCCTTTGCAAATGCTTTAAGGACATCTACACTGGGCACAGTTTTTCTTTTTCCTTGTTCTATGCTTAATATTTATTTTTGTACCTATTAAAATTAAACAAATTGTTATGTTATAGATTGAGATATAAACCTAAGCAGCTTCGTACTTTACAACTTTTCTTTTTGCATTTTTGTATTCTGTCCTTCTCTCTCACACAAACATAGAAATTTATATAAATGAGATCAAATAATACTTTTTTGTGAAGAGAATGTTTAGAATTTATTCTTAATGATTTTTCTATATATCACACGTCAGTGTTAGTTATAGTCATCGTGTTGTACATTATGTCCATAGTATGTATTTATCTTACAATTGGAAGCTTGTACCTTTGACCATCTTCCTCCAATTTCCCCTCCGCTGACCCTCTGTCTCCTGTAACCACAGGTCTGATCTCTTTTTCTATGATTGTTTTCTCTTTTTTTTAGGTTCCACATATAAGTGAGATCATATAGTTTTGTCTTTCTTTCTCTGACTTATTTAACTTAGCATAAAGCCTTCAAGGTCCATTTCTGTTGTCTCAAATGGTAGCATTTCTTTGTTTTCTTATAGATGAATAATATTTCAGTGTGTGTGTACATACATATGATATGTATATATCTATAAATATATAAAACAACCTCTTTACCCATTTGTCCATCAATGGGCACTTAGGTTGTTTCCATGTCTTGGCTATTATAAATAATGCTGCTATGAACATGGGGGTGCAGATATCTTTTTGAGTTAGTGTTTTCATTTTCTTTGGGTATATTCCCAGAATTGGAGTTGCTAGATATATGTAGTTCTAGTCTTAATCTTTGAGGATCCTCCATACTGTTTTCCATACTGGCTTTACCAATTTACAATCCCACCAACAGCACAAGGGTTCCTTTTTCTCCACTGACTGTTGGAGAACAGGATGACTATTCTAACAGGTGTGAGGTAATATCTCAGTGTGGTTTTAATGTGCATTTCCCTGATGACTAGTGGTATTGAGCATCTTTTCATGTACCTGTTGGCTTTTTGTGTGTCTTCTTTGGAGAAATGTCTATTCAGGTCCTTTGCTCATTTTTTAATTGGGTAATTTTTTTTTTGCTATTTATTTGTATGAATTTTTAATTTATTTTGGACATTAACCCTTATCAGATATATGGTTTACAAATATTTTTTTCCCATTCTATAGTTTGTCTTTTCAATCACTTTGTTGATTTTTTTTTGGTTTTTGTTTTTCTTTGCTGTGCAGAAGCTTTTTAGTTTGATGTAGTTCCATTTGTTTATTTTTTATTTTGTCGTTTGTGTTTTCAGTGTCATATCCAAAAAGTCATTACCAAACCCATGTAATGAGCTTTATTCCTATGTTTTCTTCTGGCAGTTGCATAGTTTCAGGTCTTACATTTGAGTCTTTAATCCAATTCAAGTTAGTTTTGTGAGTGGTATAAGATATTGGTCCAATTTCATTCTTTTACATGTGAATATCCAATTATCCCAGGGTTCCCTTGTATGTAACTTCTCTCTTTTCTCTTGCTGGTCTTAAAATTCTTTCTTTGTTTTTGACTTTTGACGATTTAATTGCAATGTGTCTCAGTGTAGCCCTATTTGAGTTCAACCTATTTGGGCTTGATTGGGCTTCACGGATCTGGATGTCCATTTCTCATCCTAGGTTTGGGAAGGTTTCATCCATTATTGCTTTAAATATACTTTTTTCCCCTTTCTCTCTCTCTTTTCTTCTTCTGGAATTCCCATAACATGAACATTGTTTAGTTTATTGTGTCCCATAATTTCCATAGGCTTTCTTCACTCTTTTTATTCTTTTCCTTTTTGTTCCTTTCACTGGGTAATTTCTAATGTCCTGTCCTCCAGTTTGCTGATTCTTTCTTCTGCATGGTCGAATCCACCTTTGAAACTTTCTATTGAATTCTTCAGTTCAGTTATTGTATTTTTAAAATCTAGTGTTCCTGTTTTTTTGATGTTGCTATTTCCTTGTCAAACTTCTTGTCTTGTTCATGCATTGTTTTCCTAATTTCACTTAGTTGTCTGTGCTTTCTTGTAGTTCACTAAACTTCCTTAGGAGGATTATTCTGAATTCTTTGACAGTTCACAGATCTTCATTTTTTTAAGGTCAGTTATTGGAGTTTTATGACTTTCCTTTGGTGGTGTCATATTTGCCTAATTTTTGTGATCCTTGATTCCTTACATTGGTATCCGCATATTTGAGTAATTGGGCTCTTCCTCCAGACTTTACTGGGTATTATATTCAGTAGTAGTAGTAGATAGGGCTAGGAATTAGTTTCGTGGCAGAGAATCAGAGCCTGTATAGGACCTGGCTCTGGACAGGACCCAGAGCCTGTATAGTTCATTGTTTGGGAACCCAAATCAGGCCAGAGTGTGCACTTAATTCCCTGGTCAGGTGAGGACACTGGTTTTGCCCTGCAGATGGGGGAGGCCACAGGCTGTGCTGTCTGTTCAAGTGCCACTGTATCTAGGGCTGTTTAATGGCTGTACAGCTTCCCATGCTCTCTGGTTAGGTTCCCCAGTTGGACATGCTGAAGGCTGTATTCAGTGATGAGTAGGGCTATGAATTAGATTTCCTGCCTGGGTGCAGCAGGAGAAGCAGCTCTAAAGCCAGTAAAGCTCTTTGTTGTCTTAACTCAAGCTGATCCACACCCCACGTTCTGTGTCTGAACAAGGCCACTGGCTTTGCTTTGCAGACTATCAGCTCTGCCTACCCTTCTCTAGGCTTGAGCACTGCTGGGCCGCACAGTTTCTAGGAGTTGTCACCAATCCTTCTAGTCAGATGGGCCACAGCACATCCACAGCAGATGGGATGGGGCTAGTCCCAGTTCCTTTGCCTGGGTGGGATGAGGACGGGCCACTGCAGGCTACTCTTAATTTCTCAAACAGGCTCCCCAGTTGGGAGGAGCTGGGAGCTACTCTCAGCCTTGGATATGAATTAATCTCCCTGCCTGTGCATGATACAGGATCCCTCCACACCTGGTACTGGCTCTTTTTTGTACCAGAGCCAGTGATGAGCTCTGGCTGCCTGCCTCTTGGCTGGAGCGGCTGGAGCACGACTGGGCCAAATAGCTTCCAGGATTTATTGCCAGTCCTTTTGGTCAGATGGCCAGAAGACACTCTCCACAGTGGGTGGGCTGTGACTCTGCTCTTTCCCTGGGTATGGGTAAACCAGGCTCAAGGGCCAGATGCGTATCAGGTGGATCTGTACCCTGCTGAGTTCCCTGGTTGTAGTGCCCCACCAACCTGGCTCTGTAGATAAGCAAAGATGCCAGTTGTGATCACTACTTGGGCACTGCAAGTATGAATTCCATCTGTCACAATCCATGTGCTGGCTGTTGCATGCCCCTTCCCCCTTCATCACAGTCCAACTTTTAGTGGTCAAACTCTGCAGATTCCCCTGCAATCCCAGTGGAGCAGATTAGAGCAGTGGCTCCCACAAAGCAACCCCAATGCTAGTGGTGGTGCTTGCTGTCCCCCAGTTCTCTTCTCCTACTGGAGGAACCAGAGATTCATGGGAGACCTCACCCATGGTTCTCCCCTGGCCTGGGGTAGGGGCAATGTGATCAATGTGTAGCTCCTTCTCTCACCCTTCTAATGCAGTCTGTCTTGGTCTCTGTGGTGCACGGGGGTGCTTCAGCCTCACCTCCATGTTCTAGGATCCTCTCAAATAGTGTCCTGTTTCCAAATAATTGTTAGTTGTTCCTCCTCGGGGGGGGGCGCGGAGCCAGGAATGACCTTGGTGATGTCACCCCACTCTGGGCTTACTTTGACAATATGTGTGTCCTTTATAGCCCAGACATTTCTGGTACTTGAAATGAGGTTCTCCTTTTATTGTTCTCCCTGCTTTTGGACCTAAAATGGGAGCTCTTCATTAGCACTGGCACAAAGGCTGCTGAGATGACTAGGAAGCAAGTGCCAAGGAGAAGAGTGAATCAAAGAACTTTGATTCATGGAAAAGGAATCCCAGAAGGAGCTCTAAACGTTACACATTCCAAATGATTTATTCAGGGTTTTCCAATCAAAACCATTTTTACAAAAAAGAAACAGTTCTCAGACTTAGAGTACTATACCGCCAAGTATGTAGAAGAACATTGCCAGCAGTTGAGTGGTGTGGTCTACTTTGAAATATATTCAGTTTTCTTAGGATGGACATATGTCTACTTCAAAGTTACTATTTCTTTCTAGTAATGCTGTCTACAGTAATATATTTGCTTTTGCCAAGTTAAGAAAACAATGACATCCCTCCCAGGTTCTAAAACAATTACCAGCATAAAAATACATTAAAATTTTTAGCTGATACTTAAGGAAACCAGTACTAGCTAGCATTCCTACTGATGCTAGTATTCAAAGAGAGGCATGACAAAACCATTAATCTAGAAAAAACCGGGTTGGAAAGATGGAGAGAAAGAACTCAAGGTGACTACTTAAGCTGTTGCTTTCTTTACATGTCCCCAAATATGATAATAACCATATAAGCTCCTAAAATAAGTGCAATTTTATGCAAACTTCATAATACGCCTAGTATGAGGTAAATTTTTACTTTATTTTATAGTATATTTTTAATTTTGGTAAAATGTCCCATAATGTAAAATTTACCATTTTAACCATTTTTAAGTGTATCATTTATTGGTATTAAGTACCTTCACAATGTTGAGCAACCATTACCATTATCCATTTTAAGACCTTTCTTATTATCCCAGACAGAAACTGTACTCACTAAACAATAACCCCTTATTTCTCCCCTCCCCTTAGCCTCTGGTTAACTCTATTCTATTTTCTGGGTTTATAATTTACCTATTCTAACTACCTCATATAAGTGGAATCATACAATATTTGTCCTTTTGTGTCTGGTTTCTTTCACTTAACGTAATGTTTTCAAAGTCCATCCATGTTATAGCATGTATCAGCATTTCATTCCTTTTTAAAGGCATACAATGTATAGTGAGTTTTAGTTGCAAAACACTTTTAGTACATTGTGTTTCTATTATATTAATGATATCTAGCATATATCACTACCATATTACCTTTTGTAGATGCCCAGTAATGTGTACTATGAGTGAGCCATAATTTCAATTCAGCCAAAACCCACTGATAAACATTTATTAAGTTCCAAACAGTTTTATGATTTCAAGAAATGTGGTAATGGACATAGAGGTTCATGTCTTTATGTGCTGGAGCTTTTACTTTTGATGCAAGAATTCTTGGAGTGGCATGGAATGGTATTGTTGGGTCAGAGATTATGCAGAGACATTTATAATTTGAATACATACATTGACTATAAAAACCATAAACTTCTTCAACAGATAGTATTCCTATATTTTATGTAACCATTTATAACTATCTTAAAAATGAATGCAAGTAATATAAGGGAATCTATTTAATGTGATTTGAGCAAGGAAACATTCTCACTTTTTTCATTTCTAGTTCATGGAAGAAAATTCCTATACACAAGTCTTGAAATATTTCAAGTCTCTGGATCACACATTTCATCATTTCAAAAATATTACAGAATACATCACGGATGTCAGTCAAGTCTTGTAACAACAGTGTAGAAAACTAGTAACATTTATAGCTAGTTTTTTTTAAGCTTCAGCAATGGATCATTTCTATCCAGCCTAATCTAAAATTTTAATTAGATTAATTTTTAAAATAAAAAGATTAATTTTTAATCTAAAACTATTTTTAGTTCATATTTATGTACCTGCATTATGGTAAATATTTTATTTTGTTGTTTTTTTTAATCTTAGTTTCTCTTTAGAGTATCTTTTAAAATTTATTTTGAAACAGAATAATTAAAGCCCAAAGATGAGAATGTCTCATTTAAGCTAAACTAAAGAATGTTGGAATAGCTGAAGTATGAACACAATTGGCAAAACTTTTCACTACCCTCCTTAGAAGAAGACTGTTTTGATTTGCATGGTCCAAGAAAGGAGAAACAGATAACTTGCTGGGGATTGCAACCTGCTTTACTTAAGTTAGACATTAACAGGCTAAAAGGGCAAGGATGAAGCAACATGTTTATAACATAGTTTTGAAAAGCTACTTAAAGGTGAAGGGTTGCAATAACACAGACAGACACACCCTAGACCTTTCACAACAATATTTTAAGGTATGCCTTTTCTTTGGTTGATAGGGATGGAGGGACCTATTAATAAACATTTCTCCTATTTACTTTTGTCTTTATTGCTGTTTAATCAAACTCTCATTAAAAAACAGACATAAAACAAATAAGCATTCTGACTTTTGCCTGAATAAGCAACAACAAGCTCACATCTTAAACAATGGACTGCGATGGCTATGAGACTGAGGATCCTTGGTCATTGCAACAGTAGCGGCAACACAACCTGCTTTGTTCCTTCTGTTGTATACTGCAGAATCTGAGTAAATAGAGAGAAGTCAATGATACCTTTAGTGCCATTTCTTACACTCCTCTCCATGATCTTTCACACTCAGGTTCTCTGGTAATCTCAATGTAGTGAAAAACAACCAGGATGCTAATACCCTCTATCCATTGACAAAACTTAATGCTTCTGAGACTTGTAGAAATAATGTTGAATCTGAATTGGTGGTACCCAATAGAGTCACTAAGAATAATCCGTCAGACTCACCAAATCCAAATTCAGATTTAAAGGCCATCAAATTTTAAAGATTACGAAGATTTTAAGATTTCAATATTTGTTATATATGGTCATATGTAAAAATTTAGAAAAGTAAAATTATATGTATAGGTTTTTAATTATAAGCTATATTCACTGGAGAATTAATGCATTTTTAAAAGGATTCATTCTGAAAAGATTACATTAGCACTTTTTTTAAACCACTACCCTCAAAAATAAATTGTGACAAATCATTGTTCATCCAAGTTTATCTCTCATCTCAAGGAAGTGAGTTGTTCTTGGGGAAATTGCTTTCATCTAATTTGTGCTTTCCTGCAGTGGATCAAGCTGAAGTGAAATGGGGCTGACATTCTTAACTATTATTACGCGCCCACATTTACCAGAATTACCTAATGATCAGTACCGAAGAGTTTTATAATAAATAAATATGTATGTACTGAGAGTCTCCACTGATAAAAGTTAGTTGAGAAATGGCTGGTGATCCTGTAGAAGAGATATCTAGATTATATTTCTTACATCATCTCCATATTAGAAAGCAATCCAGGATTGCAAAGCAAGACATGAGACAGTAGCATTTGGTGTATTTTATAAATGTTTAGATTTCTAGGGAGCTTATTGGTATCATATATTATGGTAAGCACGCAAATGTAAACTGTTACTTTAAAATAGTAAAATATCAAGAACATAAAAATTTCTGCAACTTAAATGGTCAGTTTGGTATTTGGCTTTATTATAGGCATTTGCAAGATATTAATTAAACAACCAAATGAACCAATACCATTTAATTTTGAAAACTGCCTTCCTAATACAAAAGAATTGGTATTCTATACAAGTTCCTTGTGATTATTTTTGTAGGTGTGATGGGAATGAATTATGGATGGCACTACCCTTTCTTGTCTGAGGTTTTGGTAAGGTGGAAATTAGAGGTGACGGACCTTAAAGTTTGAGCAGTTCAAGACACTCAACCAGTAAGTCAGAAAGAGAAAGACAAATACCGTATGCTAACACATATATATGGAATCTAAGAAAAAAAAAATGTCATGAAGAACCTAGGGGTAAGACGGGAATGAAGACCTATTAGAGAATGGACTTGAGGATATGGGGAGGGGGTAGGGTAAGCCGTGACAAAGTGAGAGAGTGGCATGGACATATATACACTACCAAACGTAAAATAGCTAGTGGGAAGAAGCCGCATAGCACAGGGAGATCAGCTCGGTGCTTTGTGACCAACTAGAGGGGTGGGATAGGGAGGGTGGGAAGGAGGGAGACGCAAGAGGGAAGAGATATGGGAATATATGTATATGTATAACTGATTCACTTTGTTATAAAGCAGAAACTAACACACCGTTTTAAATAAATAATAAATAAATAAATAAATAAATAAATAAAGATTTGGCAATTAAAAAAAAAAAAAAAGACACTCACCAAGCACAGTCCATTTACCCAGGACAAGAAAACATATGACATTACTCTTCTTTTTTCAACC
Source organism: Globicephala melas (assembly GCF_963455315.2). Classification (NCBI taxonomy): domain Eukaryota; kingdom Metazoa; phylum Chordata; class Mammalia; order Artiodactyla; family Delphinidae; genus Globicephala; species Globicephala melas. Next base: position 21,776,443 of record NC_083330.1, read on the forward strand.
ACAATGGATTTGAACTTTTAGAAAATTGAAAATGCAAGATACAGATTTTATTTATTTTTTAAAGTAATTTATTTATTTCTGGCGGCGTTGGTTCTTTGTTGCTGTGCATGGGCTTTGTCTAGTTGCAGGGAGTGGGGGCTACTCTTCGTTGTGGCGCGCGGGCTTCTCATTGCAGTGGCTTCTCTTTTTGCAGAGCACGGGCTCTAGGGCATGCCGGTTTCAGTTGTTGCGGCACAGGGGCTCAGTAGTTGTGGCTCACGGGCTGTAGAGTGCAGGCTCAGTAGTTGTGGCGCATAGGCTTAGTTGTTTTGCGGCATGTGGGATCTTCCCAAACCAGGGTTCAAACTCGTGTCTCCTGCATTGGCAGGCGGATTCTTAACCACTGCACCACCAGGGAAGCCCAAGATACAGATTTTAATAAGAAAATATTAGTCAACAGTTCTTTTATCTCTATGTCTTTTTCTCTCATTGATTGTGAAGCATACAATCATAGAGAAAGCAAACTCTACATCAGTTGAAAATTTTTTCCACCTGCATGCATGTTATAGTGGATGTGTAACATCTTCACACGGTTTGTGAAATCATTATTTCACCACAAAAATTAAATATGACACTAAAATGATCTGACACTAATTAGTCCATTGAATAAGGGGAGGAGGATTGGCATCTTGGTCATCGTTTAGAAGAAAAAATAATCATTAACCTGTTAGGCAAAATACTTGTCTTTAAATTATCCCTTAATAAGTATAATAGAAAATTAAATAAAATGGCAGTACAGTGTTATGAAAGGAAAGCAATTGGGTTGATCTCAAAATGAGTGAATATAAAAATCAATGTTTTTTGTTTAGTTTGTTAATAATTTTATTCTTAAAGCTCTCAGGCAGCTAGCTTTTGGTCATTTTTAAGATCAAAAAGTTCTAAACATTATTTTTAAGGTATGCAGATCACTAGGCCCTCCTCCCCTCCTTTCTCTCTTTCTTTTAATTTTTAAATTTATTTTGGGGAGTTTTGGCTACCATTTATGTTCTAATCATGTTTTTCAGGAAGTGAATTTGAACTTTGAACCTCACCTAGTTTGAATCCTACCTCTATTGTTTTCTATCTCTATGACTTAGGGTAAGTTACTTAAACACTGTGAATTGTTTCTGGATATTTAAAACAGGAAAATCACAGGGTTGTTGCGAAGATGAAAGAAGATAACATAAAAGGGAACTTACTGCAGTGTTTGAGACATAGTAAGGGTTAGTAAATATTTCCAATTTTTATCTTTCTAATTCTCGTGAGCAGTTTACAATGAGATCTCATTACCACAGATTTTCCCTAAAATTATGAACCTTTTCCTACCCCTCTCCATTTTAAACCAAACCTTGAAATGACTGAACCTCATAGGAAGACGTCTCAATGCAGATAATCCCAGTAGCAGGAGAGGTTGAAGCTACCACAATGCAAAGTTGTCAGGCTCCGATCTGGCAGTAGCTGTGGGAATTAGTCTTAGCTTCTATTTTTAACTCTGCAAGGAGTTGATTGGATGACCTGGGAAAACTCAGTTGGCATCTTATTTTCTTTCTGAATTGTACCATTTGTCTAATCACTCTTTTCACTGACTCATTATCAGAAATGATATCAAGGTTGTTGAATAAGGGTGTTGATTTCAGAAGTAATGTTATAGAAAATGGGAATTGTTCCCTTTCTTAAAAGCAGTAGTTGACAATTTTATTTTATTTTTTTCTGATACAGTGTTGAAGTTCCTGGGAGAGGGCAACTTTAATTTATAAAGAGTTGTTAACATTCACTTCCTCTAACAAAAGCCTTTAAAGGTAATGCTACTAATTATCTGCCTTGTACCCCAATCTTTTTTTTTTAATATGTAACTGTTGAAGTTTTTTAATGTTAATCAATATCATTAAGTTGTCCAAAAAGGAAAATTAATCTGTTACTCCATTGTACATCATACACAAAGGAATCTTCTTGGTATATATCTTTCTATTTTACTGAATCTCAATGAATTTAGAGAGTACATGTAAGAATTTTAATATTCAGAGTCTTATTCATAAATGTGCACTACTGAGTAGATACAATCACTAGCAACACCTTTAAACTGAAATCAAAAATAGAGCCTCAATTAACGTGAAAACTTTAGTACCAGAAACACCTGCCTATAAAAACTGCACTGTTAGTACACAGACGAGCTTTAGTATGATAACAATTTTGTTGGGCTTAAAAAGCACATAATTTTACATTTTTTTTCTTATTTGACTTTTTATCATTATGTGGACAATTTAGATCTAAGGAAACAAGTACAAAAACTGCCTAAAGCCTTCCATTTAATATGTAAGCCATAGTTGTCCACAAGAGAGAATTTTGTGGTGATCAACAACTCTAGCCAAATCGGCAATGATTTATTTCAGTTGGTAGAGTCTAATCATGTGTACCTAACTATGCACTTTTCAGTAAAAAGTGTAAAACATTTTTAGTGGGAAGTTTGTCCTGAATTTCCAAATCAATATTTTTAATCCCTGTTTGAATACTGAATTCATTAGCTATTCACCAAAGGCTTGAGGCATAGATTTGGGGCATAATCCGCTTCTAAGATGAGACGTAGCAAACAGTCTAAATTCCTGTTTTAAATATACATGTGCATACACGTATACACATATATTGTACAAACATTTATATACAGACATTCCCCGAATTACAATGGTTCGACTTACCGATTTTTCAACTTTACCATGGTGCAAATGTGATACTCGTTTAGTAGAAACTATAGTTTGAATTTTTTCAAAGTATACTTCGAATTTAGAGTAGAAACTATACTTTTCCCAGACTACTGATATGCAGCATGATGCTTTCTTGTGATGCTGGGCAGCAGCAGCAAGCCACGCCTCCCACTCAGCGACTGGATCACAACTGACACGTTTAACAACCGTTCTGGTTTTCACTTTCTGTACAGTATTCAATAAAACAAATGAGATAGTCAACAGATTATTATAAAATAGGCTTTGTGTTAGATGATTTTGCCCAACTTTAGGCTAATGTGAGTGTTCTGAGCACCTTTAATGTAGACTAGGCTAAACTATGATGGTTGGTAGATTGGGTGTAGTATAAGCATTTACACTTTCTGATATTTTCAATTGATGATGGGTTTATCAGGATGCAATGCCATAGTAAGTTAAGGAAGATCTGTATTTTATGTGTATTATATAGATTAATTATATTTAGTCAATTATGTGTGTAAATATATACATGCATATATATGCATGTATATATGTCTGTTTTCATGAACATTTGCCTTCTATTTCAAATATTTGATTATATTTATTTATTTTTTATTTGATTATATTTAAAATAAACAGACAAGTTCTTGGAGAAGCATTTGAAGAATCTTTGTTTCCAGAGTCAAGTTTCGCAAAGAAAACTTATTTTTTCACTAGCTGTTTATTTTTCGATAGTTATTTTTTTTTTAATTTCAAAGTGATTCTTTAATATATGAATACGAATATGGATTTACTTCAGGTGCTATATATGTTATTTATACATATGTGTATTTATATATATTTAAATGTTTTTAAACCTGATCTTATTGGGTTATAACTACTATCCAATTATGTGAGAATAGTGATATTGTTGCTTTTCAGCTTGGAACATGCTTCTGTTTCATTTGATTATATTTTATCCATTAGGTGCTCTGGCCTTCCATTAGCTCTTTTGCTTTGAGGAATACATTTTATAATGCATTAGAAATAGTCTTCTATTTTTCATGCCATAATTTTCCAGTGTCTCACAAAATCCTAATTTGGAATGTTCTGACTTGAACAGTATTTCAGAATAGAGACTTGTCCCTTTCGGAATCATCAGATCTGTTGGTTAGGTACAGTATTTCTTATTTTTTCTGTTGGAGAAAGGGAGGAAGGAAACTGCACTATGGAACTTTCCAGTTTTGTTTTGTTTTGTTTTGTTTTTTTCCTTACATTTATACCAAAAAGATGCACTCTTCTAGTAAAACTAGAAACATGAGAGTGGCAGTTACATAGTTCCAAATTAGGACAACCTAATATACTGTAATTTTTTCAAGTAAGAGAATAACCCAGGTAGTATACTATTAACTAGATTTTTTCAAATAACCATTTGTTTATTAATAATTCTATTATTTTTCCATTCTTAGTTTCTTTTTTTTTTTTTTTTTTTTTTTTTGCGGTACGCGGGCCTCTCACTGCTGTGGCCTCTCACGTTGCGGAGCACAGGCTCCGGACGAGCAGGCTCAGCGGCCATGGCTCACGGGCCCAGCCGCTCCATGCCATGTGGGATCGTCCTGGACCGGGGCATGAACCCGTATCCCCTGCATCGGCAGGCGGACTCTCAACCACTGCGCCACCAGAGAAGCCCAGTTTCATAACATTTTTACACAAAGGTTTATATTAACAAATGGCATCAGTTGTATTGTTGGTTTTCTCCTGTGTTCTGAGTAGTTCTATAATTTAAAAATGCTTAAAGCCCAGACTTCTCAACTAGAAAACATAAGCACAGTAAAAGCAGTGTTTTTAAAATTAATTCTGGAATATATTTCTCTTGAGGGTAAAGACATATAAGATTACAGATGTGTATGTTTGGATGCTTTATAAATAAAAGTAATATGATTAATCATGTATTAATTTATACTACCAGAAATTCCCTCTAAATCCTTTCTAGGACACAAATATTTATGACATTTCTATATTGTTCTCATTTTATTATTTTAATGAAATATTATACAGGTAGTATTTCATAAAAACACTGCATCAATTGTAATACTAGTTTAGGAATTTTAATTTGGTATGTAAATATACTAACTTCTGTTGAAATTGCTATAGCTTAGGGTCAAAATTAATTTGAAGGTTATTAGTGTTATTATTCTGGTTTTTATTAGCTGCCGTCTCAAATTAATTATAAAGACAAAAATGTCCCTGGCTTAGAGTTTCTGCACTATTAATGACATACTGAGATGTCTATTGGGTATCAGTAAATGATATATTTTAGAGCATAACTTATGAAATGACTTGCCGGTTGGCAGACCACCTTTGACAATAAAATATATTTGATAGTCTACCTTTGCAAATTCATTGTACCACACAAATTTGATCTTGGTAATTGACATATGACTATTAAGCTTCAATCATTCTCTATAATATTCCTATTACCAATTATTAACAGAATAAAGGGGAGATAACAATTCTATAGTATTTATTCAGATTTTTATTTAAAGTCAAGTATAATCTATATTTCTATAGTGCTTTTTTTATCTAACACCTCACTTAAGTAGAAGGAAGTGTTCTAGAGGTTTGTTATCAGCTTTTAAATGAAGTAATCTTTAACTATCTTTTATTTAAAAATACTAAAAAAAAGTTTCATGGTCTTTAATTAAATATAAATATTGGAATTGTCTATGAAACTTTTGAAATGGTCAATCACATAAAAACATAGGGATATCGTTTAAAGCAGGGGTCCACAACCCCCTGGCTGTGTTAGGAACCGGGTCGCACAGCAGGAGGTGGGCGGCTGGTGAGCCAGCGAAGTTTCATCTGCTGCTCCCCATGGCTCGCCATCGCTGCATTACAGCCTGAACCAACTATCCTCCCCCACCCACTCTGTTGGTGGAAAAATTGTCTTCCACGAAACCGGTCCCTAGTTCCAAAACAGTTGGGGATCACTGCTTTAAAGCATATGCTTTAAAGCATATGAATTTCTAATATATTTATTTAGGATATATATGCTGAACTTTTTTTTACATAATAGCTCATAGGTAACCTTCACTATTAAGTATTTTATGATGCTTAGAATCGGAAACAATACAGAAACTAACAAATTAAAATTGTTTTTTGTAAAATGTCAAGTGAGAAGAGAAGAATGTTAAATAATAAATACAGCATATTCACAACTTGGTTTTGAATATCACACATATAGAGAAAAAAGAACCAAAGAAAATTTAAAAAATATTTATCAATGGTTAACTCAAGAAATAAGAGAGTCAGGGTGACCTTTACTTCCTCCTGTTCTAATTCTGTATTTCCAAATTCATTGCAATATGTATGTATTACTTTTAGAACTGTTTAAGAAGAAATGTGCCAGTTCGAATAATTATTTTTTAACATCTAAACATTGCCGAGTGTTGTTAAAATGTTTAGTTTTTATGTAGCTTTCTGGAAGATCTAGCTGGCCATAAAAAACTGAATATATTAGAGGAGGGGGAGTTTCCCCTCATCTTGAAATAATAATGATAAATAATATTTTTAAAGCATTAAATAATTTTCCAAGCTATTTTGTATACATTTTCTCCTCAGACCATCCTAACTCTCTAGAGTTGGTAGAAAAAGGATTATACTCATTTTACCCAGGGTGGGGGTTGGAGGGTGGGAATTGAAATTCATGAAGTTTAGCAAATTGCCCATTTAAGCCGTGCACAGTTATTAAGTGGGCAGGGCCAGAATTCTAACCTGTTTCATGCCATGGCCAATCTAGTGCTTTCCTCTATCCTGTAGGAACTGGACATATTTAAGAGGTAAGCACAAAAATGGAAATAGGTCTGAATCTTGCTCTAGTTACAAATTTGCCTTATAGACCTCACTGGAGCCTGAACCAGGAAAATCTATATGAATTTCTTTCTTCAACCCAAAGAAATGGCCATGTTAAATAATTCCTAGGTTTAATTAAAAAAAAATCTATACTGTCTGTTTTTTCACCATATTCCAGTTTGTGTATCTTGTGTCTATCAACGTCTCCAAAGAACCATGCTTCTTACCTAAAGGATTGCATTGCTTAATAAACAAACATTGACAATTCTGATGCTAACCTGAATTAAATAATATACCAATCATTTATGAGATCCGCCTTAGTATTTTTACGCTTCTGAAATATCATCTCTATAACCTGCTTTTTAAAATAGTCTGACACCTACTGAGTACTCTTTCACTTCCTACAAGAAATCAAGAAAAATAAAGCATTTGTGTTTTTAATTTTAGTGAAGGTTTCTTGATTTAAGAATTAGTCATTTAGTGTCATTTGAATTTCAAGTGTGCCTCAAATACTTGAGGCTCTTTCTGTATGACTTCTCCAGAGTTTCCACATATATATCATCAAAGTACTTTCACTTGGGATTAGTAAAAGAAAAGGTTTATTTACTACTATTTCTCAGTTTTCTTCATTTCAAATATTCAGTGCCTTGTCAAAAATAATATTATAGTCTTATACTGTTCATTGATAACAGATAATACCAAGAAATTGTGATTCTGGTTTTCAGTTAAAAAAACAAAATGAGAAACTAAAGAAATAATTACTATAACAATTTTTTTCTTCATTTAGCTAATCAGATATTCACATCAGTGAGTGTTAGATTTTGAGACTATGAATCCCAATGCTAAATGTTTTATATATTCAGAGAAGTGAAAAATAATAATTATTATGCTTCCTCTGTGCTAAATACTGTTTTAAAACCAATTGGAATCCCCCCTCACAACAATCCTAAGATGTAGGTACTCTTTTCACCTATTTTACAGCCGGACAAACTGAGGCACAGAATGATTAAATTATTCATGGTCACACAGCTAGTAAGGCGCAGATACGGTATTTAAAATCCAGTCTGTTTTTGTGAGAGTCCACATTCCCAACCCCTGTAATGAAAGCCTGTGACCCCTACTATTTGCTATATACCCATTGACTTGCTTTGTGGAAAGAAAGGGAGTGAGGGAAGAGGAGGGAAACGGAGGGAGGGAAAGAGGAAAAGAAGGCGGAATGGAGGGAGGCAGGAGAATTGTCAAAATTCTGCCAGCTTGTTGCTACTGTGTGTTATGTCTTATAATAAGGTTGAAATTAAGGACTTGTAGAGATTTACATAGAATAAATAATTTTAAATTTCCTTAAGGGAAGTCTCTGATAATATTATCAGATGGAGACAGCAAGTGAATTTCTGTTTAATTCTGTTCATAATTAAAATGCTATAGCAGGCTCATATTTGGAACAAACACAGTTCTGGTAATTCTCATAGTAATAATTCTACATTTTCTTAAATTTGTTATCATTTTTTCACCCTCAACACTCTCAGCTTATTTAATTTTAGTACCTATTCTTTTTCAAAAGTCCATAGATTTTAGTTAGGCTTAAATCATAGGAAAATTGAAGAAAATTTAGAGCCTGTAACAGAAGGAAACCACCCTCTTCCCACCCCGAGCCCAGCTCTGTCCATTTCTATCAGAGCTACTCCACCAAGAAAGGAGGAATTATTCTGACTGGTCAGATTCATGACACATTCTATTACATAGGGTGACTGTGTTTGTTTAGAGGTACACAGCAACAGTTCCACATTTCTTCTTGTCCGTTGCCTGGTCCTGTGAAAGCAGGTAAGTGGAGTGAAGATCCTCAAAACCTAGACCTCAGTCTCTTGTTTCTGCTCCATTCCATTCACCAGGGTGAGCTTAATCCAGCAGAAGAGTGAGCTCTTCTGTGTTTCACTGGATGTTTCCATACAGATGAGTCAAGTTCCATTTTGAGCCTGGAAAATCTTGCATGCTCTCTCATCAACTTCATCCTTTTCTGAGTATGTACTCAGAAAATGGTAACATGCCCCCAGTAAGCCTTTACCACAGCTCTGACTCAGGGTTATTAGGAAGTAATTCCAAATCTCAGACATGTTCTGTATTTTAATCAACAGATAATTTGTACTTTTAGTTAACATTTACTCTCGATTATTCACGTGTTCTTATGCAGTTGGAACCTATTTCTATCTTCATGTGCTTAAAGCTAGGATGAGTACGGATTTTAATCAAGATAATTTAGAAATTTTATTAAGTGTTTCCTATGTGGCAGGCACTGTTCTAGGTACTGGTGATAGAGTGTTAAACAGAATGGTTACAATCCACACTCTAAGAAAGGGTACTTAACATTAAAATTCAAATAGGAAAGATGTACAGAAATCATATGCAAAACACAAGAGTCAGTTTAATATGCATGGTTGGCATTTTGGGGATAGAAGAAATCTAACACAAGGAGTTTTACAAGACTGATGATATATAGTCACTTCAGTTCAACTTTGTTTTATTTAAAAGAAGCAACTTTTTTTCAAACCAAGTAAAAAAAATTATTGACAGTAATTTATATATATAGCTTTAACTTTATATATAACTTTATAGTTCCTTATTTAGTGAAGAGAGGGTGCTTTGACTTATGATATAAGGCAATTTCAGTATTTTGATAAACTAACCTTCAGCATTTTAGAAATTAAGCTTTTACATTGGTGGAAATTCTGATATTTGCCCATCAGTTTTATTTCATGCCTCCAAAATTAGATTAGATTTTCCAATTTTAAGTGAAAAACTGGCATATTATCAGTTGACACTACAGTTCCAAGTTTTATCATAGGAAAAGGTGGGTGAGAGGAATCCCCAGTTCAAAATCCTATCCAAATTTGAATTCTGAAAGTCTTTTTTTGATTGATTAGTAGATGTTGGTATCACATTATTTGCAATGACAGAGGACATTGTCAAGTTGTTATTAGCATTCATTGCAGCACCAGCTTCTGAGAATGTAGTAGTTTTTTTTTAAACCACGTTTTCTCCTCTTGATCCATGACTCCAACTCTAAAAATATCTTGACTCATTCATACATCATACATTCAAGAAATAATTACTGATCGCATATACTATTCCAGATACCAAGCTGGTCACTAGGGATTCAAAATGACTAAGGCACAGGCTTGGCTGTCAAGGAGACCCCAAGGTAGTGAATCTTTGCTTCTTACTCTTCAAGTGGCATTGATCCTGTGTAATCAGAAGTAATAGGGAATTAAGTAGCATTCATATTGTAATTAAATGTAGATAGAGCCAGATGATTTTCCAAAATCAGGTTTAATCAGAGATAGGGCAAGAATGTTCTTTGGGATTTTTCCTTGATGAGCATTGTTAACTATCCTTGAGATGCAATAGTAGAAGTCACTGAGTAATTTATCAGTTTGGTATCCTATGGGAACCAAGATGAAGGACGTTTTCTCCTTTAGGCACTGACTTTCTACAGAGATAGCGAAGGCGCTTCAACTTTCCCAGACAAGAAATCACCAGTAAACAGCAGTGATGGTAGAGGTGGGTTATTTACTACCAGGGGGTTGAGAATATTAGTGAGCTGTATTTTGACCACTTGTCAAACATTTTGACATCTTGGAACAGAAAATGTTATTTAAATATAAAAAGCATTTTCTGTTGAATTGCTGTTAGTCATCCCTATGAGGAAATGACCTATTAAGTAATAGATGGGGAATAAGATTGATTTCTGCTAGAGTCCTTAAAGTAGCTACATGTTTCAATTTGTGGGTTTTTTTCAACCATTTGTAAGTTACCACAGTAAAAACCCCATGTAAAAAGCTATCTGAATTTACTTTCCAGCATTCTTTCCTGGGCTTTCTCTATCTTTCCCCCTCTCCCTCTGTCTCAGATCAGAAGGAGAGCAATGGGTCTGAAGCTTTAGCGAGAATCAGAAGGCTTGTCAAAACAATGATTTCCGGAGCCTCAGCTGGGAATTTGCATTTCCAACAAGTTTCTAGGAGAAACTTCTGCTGCTGTTACTTATTTGATGAACCACTGCTCAAGTAAAAGGAATGGGAATTTAGGAAGTAGAAAGATGGAGAGCTATGAAAAGCTGAATGAAGTCAGCCTCTGATCTTCTTCACCAAGCTGCCCAAGCTATTGGGAAGATCATCACTAGTGCCCCAGGGAAGCGTATTGAAAGTCACACCAATTAGAATGGGCATCATCAGAAAATCTACAAGCAACAAATGCTGGAGAGGGTGTGGAGAAAAGGGAACCCTCTTGCACTGTTGGTGAGAATGTAAATTGATACAGCCACTATGGAGAACAGTGTGGAGGTTCCTTAAAAAACTAAAAATAGAACTACCATATGACCCAGCAATCCCACTACTGGCACATACCCAGAGAAAACCATAATTCAAAAAGACACATGCACCCCAATGTTCATTGCAGCACTATTTACAATAGCCAGGTCCTGGAAGCAACCTAAATGCCCATTGACAGATGAATGGATAAAAAAGACATAGTACATACATAAAATGGAATGAACTTGGGTCACTTGTAGAGGCGTGGGTGGACCTAGAGACTGTCATACAGAGTGAAGTAAGTCAGAAAGAGAAAAACAAATATCGTATATTAACACATATATGTAGAATCTAGAAAAATGGTACAGATGAACCGGTTTGCAAGGCAGAAATAGAGACATAGATGTAGAGAAGAAACGTATGGACACCACGGGGGGGAAAGCGGGGCAAAGGTGGTGGTGGTGGGATGAATTGGGAGATTGGGATTGACATGTATACAGTAATATGTATAACATAGATAACTAATAAGAACTTGCTGTATAAATTAATTAATTAACTAATTTAATTTTAAAAAAAAGTAATTGGCCCTCCTCTGACTGATTGGCCGAGGGCATCATGTAGAACGCTCTTGACTGTCCTACTCTTAAGCCCAGGTTTAGAGTGAATGAGCCATTTAACCTCTCTTTACTCCAGTCTTTCTCAGATTCAAAATAGTAACGGTAATTTCCCTTCCCTTTTGTTAAAAAACAAGACAAAACAAAAAATACACAAATCCTGATGGTGCTTTCCCTTTGTGGAAAATTGTTTGGATTTATTCATCTATTACTCTGATGTAGTAAAGAAGAAATTTAGCAAAATTTCTCTCTGTCCATAAAGATTTTAGGCTTTTAAGCTTAACTCGTTAGCAAAAACTACCAAATGCCTATTCTTCACTGCCTGGGGCTAGACATTTCCTTGATTCTGTCTAAGAGGTGGGGAGCCACAAGGGAACAAGTACTTAAAGAGACTCTAAAAAGCCCTATCTATTCTGCACCCCCTTCACCACCACCAGCTCTCCAGTTTATCCACTGCTCTTCTCACTCTTTCCACACCAGGAACACCAGCCTCTTAGCTTGTACTTTCAACACTCAACGTTCTCCCATCCAAAGGCCCTTGCATTTACGATTTCATCTCTGGAAATGTTCTAGAAAAGTAGTCCATACACATATAAATAGAATATGATACTAGAGGTTATGAAAATAGATAGGATATGACTACCTTCCAGTTTCTGGTCAAATGTCACCACATCAGTGAGACCTTGATCTTCCTATAAAAAACAACTGTTGTGCATCCCCATGCAGGTGCACACATTAACCTACACATGCTCTATTCCATCTCTGATATATTTTTCTCCATATGTTTGTTCCCATCTGCCAAACAATACATCAGTATTTTGGTATTGGTTTATTTTCTGTCTCTTCCCTAGGTAGAATGCAAATTCCATGCAGGTAGAGTCATGGTTTTTTCACTGCAGAACCTACAACAATCATTGGCACATAAGAGTCGCTCAGTAAATATTTCTAGAGTGAAAAAAAGAAAGGTGATATATCCTTACCTTAGATTATCCACTGCAAATTTTGGTATCTTTTGCATTACTTGTTAAATGATCTTATACTCCAGTCATACTTACCTATTGGCAGTTCTTTAGAACCACCATTGCTCTTTATGCCCTCTTGTCTTTTTTAAAATTTAATTTTATTTTTATTAACATCTTTATTGGAGTATAATTGCTTTACAATGCTGTGTTAGTTTCTGCTTTATAACAAAGTGAATCAGCTATACATATATCCCCATATCTCTTCCCTCTTGCGTCTCCCTCCCACCCTCCCTATCCCACCCCTCTAGGTGGTCACAGGACATATATACACTCACTACCAAATGTGAAATAGCTAGCTAGCGGGAAGCAGCCACATAGCACAGGGAGATCAGCTCTGTGGTTTGTGGCCTCTTGCTTTTTAAATCTTGCTGTAGCCTCTGCCTAGAATGTTCATTTCTGAAACTTTTTTGTTGTCTTTCACACTTCTACATTTCCTTCAAAACACAAATCAGGTGTCCTGTTCTTCAAAAATATTTCATGATAAACTCGTTCTTTCTCTGTGTCCTCCTTCCCACCCTGGCACCCTATCCTGGCACTTATCTACTCATTATGTTATACTATTCTGTCCATTTGAAACCCCTCCCAGCTTTACCAGAGACCACTTGAAAGCAGGGACTGCTTCTGACATCAAAAGCACAATGCCCCAATGCCTGGCATATGACAGCTACTCATAAATGATCAATAAATGAACAACAATCCACCTTATTCTTTTTTCTTACCATAAGAAGCTACCCTTCATTGCTTTAAACTTCTAAAATTGCCCTGAGGGATATAATAGTAATGAGTGTTCCTGAAAATCAAGAGAATGGGCACTTATGATAAGTAGCTTGAAGATCAGCCAAGTGAAAACTGGAATAGCTCTCAAACAAGGAAGAGGAGTGAGGCATTCAAGCTTCTTTAGGAGTAGCAAGTAGCAGTGATGCTGCTTTCACACTGCCATGAAGAAAACCACTGCCATGTGAAGCTCCTAACACGAGTAAATAGGTAGTATCTCTGAGGTATGTGATAATATGTGATAGTAGATCATGATAAAACTCTTCAGCAACCTTGTTTCTGGATTTTACCTCATCTAGCATCACTTGGTGTATGTTGAGGTAATGCACAAATTGTACTAGGTAATTAGTCTAGGAATTATTCCTCTAGGGTAGAAAGATGCTATGTTACTCCAATCGTGTTGCTATAACAAAATACCACCAACTGGGTAGGTTATAAAAACAGCAATTATTGCTCACAGTTCTGGAGGCTGGGAAGTCCAAGACTGAGGTGCTAGCATGTTTGCCTTCTGGTGAGGACCTTCTTCCTGGTTCATAAGCTGACACCAACTCCCTGTGTCCTCACATGGTAGAAAGGGCAGGGGATCTCTCTGGAGCCTCTTTTATAAAGCATTAATTTCATTCATGATGGTTCCACTGTTATGACTCAAGCACTTCCCAAAGGTCCACCTACTAATACTATCACATTGGGCATTAGGGTTTCAACATAGGAATTCAACATATAAAACACTCAGACCATAGCAGATACTTGGGAGTCGAAGCTTGTTCTAAACTTTATAGCCGGGAAGACTCTGTGAAGCTAGTATGTGTGGCTGAGTCATGCGTGTTTGAAGATGATAAAAGACCCATCCCAGCAGAAAAATCCTACACACAACTGAGAAACCACTGGGCATTGTGAATGAGTGTATGCCTTGGCAGAAAGATTTTACAGCTGTTCCTCCTCACATCTGTGAATTATGCATGATATTGCAAGAGGACTTTTAAAATATGAGCAATTTGGAGCAAAAATGACAGAAAAGAGAAGTGCAAAGAAACAAGGTGAGTGAGTATTGAAAGGCAGAAGTGGTATATTGATAGGCCTGGAAATCAACTGTGAGTAATTTAAATTGATTAAATGTAGCATAGAAAATGTACAAGAAAAGGTTGAGGGGATCAAATTAACAGGCAAAAGAAACAATTTTCTCAACAGTAACATTTTTGCTGTATCAAAGTGAAAGCAATCCATAAGAGATTGAGAAAATGAGTATATTTTCTCATTCTTTGTCATGTGACAAAGGAATAAAATAATTCCTTTGTCACATGACTAGATCTAAGGTGAAAATTAGAAGTTTATCTCAGTATAAGAAGACAGTCACTCTTAGGAAATAACATTTAAATTGAACAAGAAAAAGGAGATCAGAGGCATGAACCAAGAGATAAGAACTTGTCTCACTTATTCGTAAACTATGGGGCCCAACTGTCGAACAATAATCAGTATCGAGGCTGCAGAGAACAAAGTTGTATTTGGGGTCTTAATAACTGCAATCCTGGAGACACAGATTCAGGTAAAACCCAAAGATGTTTTGTGGAAGAGAAAGAGTCCGGGACTTATAAAGATAAAAGGTACAAGGTTGTTAAAGCTGTCTGGCAGGCATTATGATTGACTCTGATGCAGGAAAGGAAATATTTGTCCTTAAGGGATTCTCTGTCACAAGTTATTTTAGGGTAAGGGTCCGATAAGTATCTTGAGTTTCTGGAATGTGGGCAGATGCTCTGGATGCCTGTGTCAAAGCAATAGGTAGTCAAAGTTCAGATTCCATCTCGGCTGAGATGTGCCTAAGTCACTTCCGCAGTGGCTTCCTCAGAGGCTCCATTTGAGAGAGCGCTCCCTACCAATAATGACTCCATTTCTATTTTCCTTTCACACAACTTACCTTCACTCCTCAGATTTGTTGGGAACTGATAAGCATATTCTCACCATAGTGCTTGTTGTCGCTCACTTGCATTAGAGTGTACCATATCCAACATCAATAACTAATTATTGAGTTTTGTTGTATTTTTCTCAAATTCAGAGTTATTTATTTTAAAGCATCAGTAAGCAAACTATGGCCTACAGGTCAAATCTATTCTTGGGCTAAGAATGGTTACTGCATTTTGAAAAGGTTGTAAGAAAAGAAAAAGAAAAAAGGAAAAAAATAAAGAATATATGTTAGAGACCTATGTAGCTCATAAAGACAAAACTATTTTTACCTGGAGGGCTTAAATTTAAGGGGATAAAGTTGATATTCACATTCATTATATATCTGAATATAATAAATATATTATGAATAACAACTGAATATAATAAATGTATATAATGAATGCGAAAGTTTATATATACACAGTTAATTATAAGAGAACAATTTTGTGTTACACGTTGTAGGATTTCACACTCTGAAGGGTGGATTTCTAGATAAGAGAAAGAGAAGATATATATTTACCAGTTCATAGTTCATTGAGGACAAGAAGGAAGAGGATTGAGGCAAGTTCACTTCATTTTTGCAATCACAACATTACAGAAGAAAATGAAGTAAAAAATGTGAAACAGAAGCCTGATTGTGGAAGATGCATGAAGGGAATGAATAAGGCAATGAAAGGGTATAAACTGCTTTGAGAGCTCTGATACCAGGAGGAAAGTGGAAAGTAGTAATGTATGTCCCTGCAGGTATTTGTAGATTGTCTTACACTCTGAGATTTCTCTGCTGCTGCCCCTCCCCTAAACAAGTGTCAGAGAGGATTGGAGCTCTATCTTCACAGCGCTTGCTGACTTTTCAAGAGAAACATTGTACAGATAGACCCACAGACATACTTAAATAGATATCCACAGCTCTGTTGGATGTGTAGTATTTAGCTTCTTCGGTCTGTGAGTGAAACACTTCTAACATGCTTCCCCTACTCCAATGGCCACAGGGCCACCAGTTTTCAACCTGTTTTCTCTGTCCTGTTAAACACACCTCTTTTTCTGGCAGCTGAATGGGAAGGAAGACCCCCCCCCATTTCAGTTGTTATCTTCCTCGAAACTGTTCATTCTAAACGAATTCTCACATTTCCCTTCTGAATCCATCTACCATCTCCCTCTATGTCCAAACTCCTCCTGATAGCCAAATTTATTGAGCGCTTAAATGTACACCAATTACCGTTTGTCAGTGGCATTTAACCCTCACATATATTATCCACATTACACAGGTAAATATTGAGACTTAGAGAAAGTAAGAAACTTGCCAAAAGTTGCACACTTAACAAGTGACATGTCTAGGATTCAGGCACAAAAGATTTGAGCCCAGAGGCCATGCTCTTAACCGTGAAGTTAAACCCTCTGGGAAGAAGTTAACACCTGTTCAAGGGAAATGGAGGGTCCATACCAGCTCCCTTATTTATACCAGCTGCCAGAGGGGAAAGTTTAACAGAAAAGTGTTCCCATTTAATTTTTCTATTTCTTTAACCATTGAATTAAACAATAACACATACTTCTTAAATGTAATCTCTCTTTGATTCAAGCTTTTGATTATTTCAGAAACTTCACTGAATAGTTTATATTTTCATAATTTTTTTCTTTAATTTCAGAACTTTGTGAGAAGGATAATGCTATTTTCTTTTAAGTGATTAGATAATTTTGTAATATTCTATGCTAAAAAGTATACTTATAGATATAGTATAGTATATATAAAATTCTATGTATTTAATGTGTACTTTTGTTAAAACACTGTAAAATAACAACTGAATTGTACTCAAATAAATACATCATTTTCCTCAACATTGACTTAATGTGCACTATAGTTCATATTTTTTTTCTGATTAGTTCAGAATTATCAAATTAGAGAATTATCATTTTAAGACTGGTTTTTACTAACTCTAACTTCCATGTTCCTAATGAATAAACTAAGCTTTATTTATCCTTAATATTTTCTGACCTCTTCACTTCAACTGAAATCTGGATTGTTTCAAATGATTCTCTTACCATCTCCACCACAAATTTAGCTTTCTCTTTCTCTAGTATAAGAAGAGCCAGCCTGCTTCTTACATTTAGGCCACTTTCTGATTATTATTCTATAATCTCTGTATTCCCCTAATTTTAACTTACTGTTAGGAAGTAAACTTGGCCCTCTCTCTATTCAAACCACTCCTGTATCCTCCAGAACCAGTGCCCACTTATACTTTCCTGAATGAGGTCAACTACAGTTCACCAAGCTTACCATTTTTTAAATTTTAATTAATTAATTAAAAAATTAATTTTATTGAAGTATAGTTGATTTACAGTGTGTTAGTTTTAGGTGTACAGCAAAGTGATTCAGTTATACATATACATATATCTATTCTTTTTCAGATTCTTTGCTCATATAGGTTCTCATAGACCAAGCTTACCAGTTTTATAGTTTCATTGCCTGTCTTCGTCTATGCCATGACCTCATTTCTCATTCATATCTCAAAATTAAACTTTCACAACTCTATTGCAACAATGATCAGTGGTCTAATGAACTTGTGTAAGATGACCAGAAGTTGAAGTATTGTAAGCATTAGTAATATAAAAGTCCAACTACTGTCTGTTCTGCAAATGAATATATGTTTAATACTAAATATATGTTTAATACTAAAAGTTTTACCATGGTAGTGTGAGTCTTTCCAAAATTGATTACATTCCTATTATATGCCAAGCACTGACTTACTCTTTGATTTCATTTTTCCCCTAATTTTGTTTTCCAAACACAGAATGACAACTTGGTGAAAAAAAACCTGCGGTATATACCAAATACCAAGATATGCATCCTCTGCCTGTCCTCATTTGTGTATTCCCACTCATCCCATCACAATTAGATTCTGCCACTTTTCTCTTCAGCCCTATAATAGTCTCATGTCTACTCACTTCCCATCTCTTCCCCATCTTTTAATCTCAAATACAGTTCATACATACAGAACGTCACCTGAATGATGTTCATTACTGATGGCTGCTTGCTTTCTTAAGAATGCTTAAAAGATGCAGTGTTGGAAGAGAAAACTGTCACCACCTGCTGACTTGTGCCCAAAGTCTCAGAGGCTGAAACTTCTGCTTTCATAAATGGGGAGGGCCAGCACGGAAGTGAAATGAAGAAGTGCCATAAAAGAGCTTATGAGCCTTTTAAAGACTCCCCAGGAAATATACACACACACATGCTTGTACACAAGACGTGCAGTGTGATTTCAGAGAAATTCTCAGACACCTCATATGTCTTGAACACTGGGTAAGACCTCTGCTTCCAGACATTCTAAAATTTACTCTTGAACAATGCAACCCAGAGAGCTGTGTACTTGGACCAAATTACTTATATCCCTTAGAGTATTATTTCTGGCAAATTACCCCATCCGCTTTTGGCTTGTATAACAGACAATTACAAGAATTTCTTTTCTATCTATTGGTAGAGGTCCTCTTCCATCACATCCTTTATACAAAGACTATATAAATGCACATAATGTCTTACATATTATTTCACAGAGTTAACAGATACTTGGTGTCCAGTGTAGAATAACATGGACTATGGGCTAACAATGTTCTATAAAGAATAAAGTAGTTCTTTGTAAACTAGACTGTTTATATATTTCATACACACTCTGTTTCCCAGTTATTCTCTCTTATCGCTTAATAAATTCTTTTGATGTCTTTTCTATATCATTTGTACTAAAGCGAAACAAAGCAAGATGTTTCTGATTGCTCCATACCTGGACAAAAGTGTTAGAATGGAAGCCTAGAGGCTGCTATGGTGGTAGCAGTCATAATGAAAATGAGAGAACCCCTAAATGGATGTGCTTTTCCTGCTTCAATTACCAGGAGATTGTTTTCCAGTGCTGACACCAGGATGTTCTGAATTTTGCTTTAGTGAAAGGAATTAGTGTTTCCTCTACAGTTTTAATTATAATTTTGTTTCCTCTAAAATTGCTATGTAATTTCACTGACCATTGAATTAATACAAAGTGAACTCCTTGGCCTGGCCCTCCAGGCACTCCAACTGTTCTATCACTGCGGCTCCATCACCTCCCCTTCTCCTACACATGGGCCTGTGCTGCCATCAAACTGCACAAACCTCTCTTCTCTCAAGTGCTGGGGAGTTTTCTAATCTCTGTGTCACTTTTCATTCTGCTGATTACGTCAGGAATTGGATTTTCTTAGATGCGATGTATATTAAATCTACTTTACATATATAGCATGCTTATATAGTTAATAAATTAGACAAAAAATTATTAAATGATAATGATGACTACATTATAAAATCATATATATATATATGTGCTTTTTCATATATATTCATGTCTTTCAACACTAACCTCACCCTCTACATTCTCATAATACTCAAAATATGCTTGCTTTATGTTTTCCAGGCCATTGCATGTGGTACTCTCTTTGCCTGGAGTTCTCTCCTTCCTCCGTTCTTCTACTTGCCACCACTTCCCCATGTAATGACCCGATTTGGAGAAGACTTGTTTCTGCCCCTCTTATGGGTTCCCTTAGTACCCTATTCTAAGCTCTATTAATTCACACTGCATTGTAACTCCCTGTGCATTGTCTTACTTCATCATTGTGTCCCCAATGCCTATACAGCACCTAACGTTTGGAAAGTACTCCAATAAATGAAAGTTGGTGACATTGAAATACATGTATAACTGGTTTAGAAGAGTTAAATGATAATTGTTATTGAAAGTCATAAAGATACTTACGCCTTTGACCCAGTAATCCAGGAGTCAAAAATTCAAATGCTTTGAGGGTCAAGCAAGTAATCTAAATGTGCAATGCTGGCCTGGGGGAAGGCAATGGGGGATACAGGTTATTGTACTTGCCTCACCTAAACACATTCAGATTTACACTTTTATAAATACTGTCGACACAAGCCAAACAAACCATAACCCCTGTCTCATTCTAAAGGAACAATTCTGTAGAGGAAAAAAAATATTCGTAATAATGTTTTTTGTGAATCTGTCTGTAATAAGGAAAAAAATGAAGACAAATAGCTAGTAATAGGGATCTGACTAAATTAAATGTAGATTGTATCCATTAAATATCATGTATTCTTTAACATGAAAATAATCCCCCAATCGTAATACATGAAAAATGCTTTCGTTATTGGAAATAGTGAAGGAATAACACAAAACCCTGTGTTTGCTGTAATTGCAACCATGTAAAAATGTACATCCTTGTTTAAAAAAACAGGATCATGCAAAATGAAGATAACTATGTTAGGGTGCTCAGAATAGAAATGATTTTTTTAAAGTTCAGCATTTAATAATGCCATCATTTTTCCAATCCCAGTCTCTGGAGAAAACTTTGGCAATATCTCTTGGAGTCTTAGAAGATGATACCTAGCAAGCAGAACCAGGTTACTTTGGGTAGAAGCTGAAGAATATGAATTGTGGGCTGAGCTACAAATAACCTTGTCATAGCAACCTCCAAAGATTTCATAGAGAAGGCATGACTTGGATTTCTCTTTTTTTTTAAGGAAAATGACTAACAAGATCCCTTTTGAAACAGTTCCAATATAGTGAGGGATAAGATACAATAAGTTTGATAAAGAGTTTTGTTGAGAAATTGGGATAAACTGGCATAACCTTGAGATCAGAAGTGAGACTCCCTAGTGTAGCCTTAGCACATTTTTTTTGTGTGTGTGTATTGATTAGTTTTCAGTGACGTAACACTTATGTGATGCCAATCTGCCTTCCCTGCAGATAATAATTATTTATTTAATAATAAAATATTAAGAACAATATAATAATTCTATAATGATAATAATGGTTATTATAAGTAAAAAAGTTCAATTCTCCTTGTTAAGAGACATTTAATATATTTCTCTGATTCTTTATAAAGGCTTGATTATCTGTTCTCAGGTTTGTTCTGTGATACTATATATAACCTCCTGGAAACAGAGGACTGTGGAAATACTGATAGTATCAATGGAAATCATTGTAACTTTTTCCTTGGAAAGGGCATATTCCATCAGTCTCATTGCCTCATTTGTTAAGCTGAATCGCCATCCTAAGTGACAGATCTTTTCAGTGTCCAAACTTCCTGCAAGGATTTATGTATTAACCCCATTCTGTTTGAGTTTAGATCAGGAGTGTCCCTTAGGTTATTTTATGAACACAGGTTTCCTGTAGTTTGCAAAAGCTGGCCCAGCCCACTGGCAGAAAATCTGCTTCTGATAGCATAGTCCTGTGGTAACAACTTTGGTATCTTGCACAAATAAGCAACCTTGATATAGGTCCATGTGGTTAAGGAGGAAGACATTGTCAGTAATTACTTTTACGGGGGAAATCCTAGTTAGCAATTTTTTTCCAGTTCGAGGTAAACATGTAAATCTGGACTTACCATAAATAGCAATATATCCAAAGTATCATTCTCAGACTACACACAAATTTTTGACTCTAGCTTTCTGTGTAACATCAGAAAAACAAACAAACAAAAAAGCATAGTCAAATCACCTATTACCTCAAAATAAGGAGCTGTGTGGCAGCATCAGGAAGCATAATGAGTTAAGCCAGAATTAACAAGTAGCAGGGCTGAGTGTGAAACCCCTGCAGTTCAGGCCTTATCATTGAACCTGGCACCTGATTGCCCTTACAAGTAATACCTGTTCACTCAGTTCTTGAAACAATCAAACATATACCATAAATATCATGGTTCTGCTAACACCTTTTGTATATTTTCTGAAGCCACTGGTAGAACTAACCGTTTTAACCATCTGCTGAGGACAGAAGTCACGTTATAAGTCAAAGGGAACTTTGAGTTCTATTCACATATCTGAACATTTGACCACAAAATTAAACCTCAGATTCTTAAAGAAGAATTCAGTCTTCTGTGTAAGTGGGATCTGTCCACTCATTCATTCAACATTTACTGAGCTGCTGCTTCATGTAGAATGTACAAGTGGGTTAAAAAATGTTTGAGGAGATTACTGTCTCGTTAGCCATCCAACTAATCATCCCTGATGCTGAAGTTTTGAAACAGAAAAAAAAAAAAAAGAGTTGAACCAATATTTGTTAAATTTTTCACACAAATAGCCCTAGGGAGCACAGAAGGGAAGACTTTTTCCATCGAAAAAATGTATGACTTTTCTGAATAAATTAATATGTATCTTAATCATCTATGTTTCAAATGAGGAAAAGATTAATTTAACAGAATCATTCTGTAAAACCCCTACTGCTTTGAATCATATGAAAACTTGTTGTTAATTTGAGGCTTTCAAATTTAAAGTCATAAGATAAGTTGATCAATCAATAACCTTGAAATTTAGGAAAGTGACTGACATGGACTAGCCAGAACATTTTTTGCAGTAATTTGATTTATAACTCTGCCCTAATAACTCTTAAAAATCAGCTAGACAGTAAAAAGTTCTCTACCTTCAAACCTCTTGATGAAGTTTTGCAGATTAATCTGAATGGGTTTAAAATGTGATGAAAGGATGGAGAGCATCTAAATTTAGTTTCTCTGGATAGCCACATGCAAAAGAATGAGACTAGACCACTATCTTATACCATACATAGATATCAACTCAAAATGGATTAGAGACTCCAATGTAGGACCTGAAACAATAAAACTCCTAGAAGAAAACATAGGCAGTATTCTCTTTGACTTTGGTTTTAGCAATATCTTTCTGCATATGTCTCCTCAGGCAAGGAGACAAAAGCGTAACTAAACAAATGGGACTATTATCATACTAAAAAGCTTCTGTACAACAAAGGAAACATCAACAAAATGAAAACCTACCAAATGGGAGAAGATATTTGCAAATCATGTATTTAATATCCAAAATATATAAAGAATTCATGCAACTCAACAACAAAAAAGCTAACAATCCAATAAAAAAATGAGCAGAGAAACTGAATAGATATTTCTCCAAAGAAGGTATATAGATGGCCAAAAAGCACGTGAAAAATGTTCAACATCACTAATTATCAGGGAAATGTAAATCAAAACCACAGGGAGATATCACTTCACACCCATTAGAATGGCTGTTATCAAAAAGACAAGAAATAACAAGTGTTGGAGAGGAAGTGAAGAAAAGGGAACCCTTGTGCACTTTTGGTGGGAATGTAAATTAGTGCAGCCACTATGTTAAATGACATGGAGATACCTCAAAAAATTAAGAATAGAACTATCATATGATCTAGCTATTCCACTTGTGGGTATTTATCCAAGGAATACAAAAACACTAATCTGAAAAGATATATGCACCCCTGTGTTCATCACAGCATTATTTAGAATAGACAAGATATGGAGACAACCTAAGTGTCCACTGATGGCTGAATGGATAAAGAAGATACACACTTACAATGGAATAATAGCCATAAAAAGATGAGATCTTGGCATTTGGGACAACATGGATGGACCTTGTGGGTATTATGTTAAGTGAAATAGATCAGACGGAGAAAGACCAATACCATATGATTTAACTCATATGTGGCATATAAAAACAAGCAAAACAAAACGAATGAACAAACCAAACTGAAACAAATAGATACAGAGAACAGAGTAGTGGTTACCAGAGGAGAAGGGGGTGGAGGGAGGGCAAGATGAGTAAAGGGGGTCAACAATATGATGACAGATAACAACTAACCTTTTGGTGGTGAGCACACCGTAGTGTATATAAATGTCAAAATATAATATACACATGAAACTTATGTGTTATAAACTGATGAGAATATAAATAAATAAAAATTTAATAAATAAATTTACTTTCATTAACTTATGAAACAGCAACATACTTTGCCCAATTTACTTAGCTTCAGAATTTTCATTTGTACAATTTGAACCAGAAGAAGTACCTTTATTGGTCTATTTTTTTTTCTAAAATTCTAAGACTAAATTGTTATTACAATGTCTTCATAAAATTATCAATAGAATGCTTTCATAATTATCTCACATAAATATTTAGATAAATAGCTATGTAATAGCTGAATTTTCTCAAACTGTTAAAGTATTATTTCTAAAGGTATATTTCAAGTTAAGAAGGATTAAGCTGCACAGATATAATGTTTAATGATATTTCTCAAGTGATAAGAACTTACTATCAGAAGCATGTAATATATTTGTACCCTCATTATGGAGTTCAGGTTCTCTCTTCAGCAGAAAATGCTCAGGGCATATGTGAGTGATGATTTATTATTTTTTTTCTATGCCTATATTCCTATAGCATTTCTTATCATGATCTCATTGTGTAACTGCATTTAAAGTGTGCTTTTATGGACTTCCCTGGTAGTGCAGTGGTTAAGAATCCGCCTGCCAATGCAGGGGGCACGGGTTCGAGCCCTGGTCCGGGAGGATCCCACATGCCGCAGAGCAACTAAGCCCGTGTGCCACAACTACTGAGCCTGCGCTCTAGAGCCCGCGAGCCACAACTATTGAACCCATGTGCCACAAATACTGAAGCTTGCGCGCCTAGAGCTGGTGCTCTGCAACAAGAGAAGGCACCGCAATGAGAAGCCCGCGCGCCGCAACGAAGGGTAGCTCCCGCTCCCTGCAACTAGAGAAAGTCCGCGTGCAGCAACGAAGACCCAACGCAGCCAAAAATAAATAAATTTTAAAAAAAAGATGATTCTTTAATAAATAAATAAATAAAGTGTGCTCTTAAGTATTTGCCAATTAAAGAAGCTCAACGTAAAGACCCAAAGACCCCATCTGAGTTTGCTAAGTAATGCAGTGTTAATAAAACTGTGGCTCATTGGAATCTAGTGTGTTACAGGATTTTTTGCACACTTAGCTCTTCAACTGATTTGGTTTGGATTCTAGTCAAATTACTTGGTACCTTGGTTAAGTGGGCTTGTGAAAAATACCTGATGTATACAACCACTTCATATGGAGCTAATAGCTATGTGTTTGCTAAGTATTTTGTGAGAAGAAATATCAGAGAGCAAATAAAGCTGGATTTCCTTAAAAGCCTTGAACTGTAACATGTATGTAAAGACTGGGTAATTACTGGGCAGAAACAGGCCTGCCAGTAAAAGCCAAATATATGCAGCTCCCTTCTTTTGCTGAAAATCTGTCCTAGTTTCATGTTAAATTATATATTAAAAGAATACTGCATTTTTCTATAATGATGTTTTTATAATATAGAGGGTATGTTTCTGACCAAAGACTCTACATCCACAATATATGATAAAAGCAAAGGTATAGTTATAAAATATCATACTCAACTCATTTAAGTAGTAAAGTATATTCTAAACCTCATAATGGACAAATATAGGCACTGTGAGGTGGTTATATAAGTCTCTAATATATTTTAAAAAGGTATATATCATGTTCAAACCAATTTCTACTATGTCTTAAATTATAACTATATAAAATGAACACATTAACTTTAATTACCACTTATTTACACTAATATAAGTCTGTTTCCCAACAAGAGAGATGTACATATGTATATGGGTGTTTGTATGAGTTAGATAACTGGCATCTTTTTAAAAACTGTCCAAGAAAGTTTGAAGTAATGAATTTTCATGCAGCATGAGGAGGTAATCAAAATCATTCTCCCATATTTCCTTAATTCTAAGGTGCCATATGTTGTATATGTCCTTAAGTTAGTGAAACTTTTTTTGGAAAGAAAAAGCAAGTACACCAAATGCGCACATTAGAAGGAAAAATCTGGTTTTATAAATTTTATAATGAAAAAAATGAAAATGGAATACATATTTTTATTTACCTTAGAAGTAACTTGAATTTAAGCTTAATTTCTACAGTAACCTTTAGAAATTTTTATTATGCAGTCTTTCTTGATGATAATTTGTAATTTGCTATCATTGATTTAGAAGTTCCAAATTTCCATCCATTTTTAGAATTCAAAATTTTGGCTAAAACCATCAATTATTTGAAATCCTCTCTCAATCTAGACTGCGCATGAGGCCAGTACCTGAGCTGATCCTCTAGAGAGCTTCATGGAGAGTATAATAAGGGGAGCCCTTGTTGACTAATTTATAGTTGATTAACATCCTCATGAATTATACCCAACTTTATTCATGATTCTGAACACTTGAGATAATTGAAATACCAAAAGAATGAGTATAAAGCTTTTAGGACGAATGGATACTTGAGCCTACTCACAGTCTCTTTGAGGCAGAGGCTCATTTTGTGCATAAGTGTAAAGAAATATATTTTTGGAAAAATAATTCTAGTTCCAGTTAGAAGATGGTGAACTCAGAGATTTCATTTATCACTGCTCAAAGTGTTTAGAGCCATTGAAAACATTTCCCCCTAGACCTTGACATGATGGACTTATTTTAATCAGCAGTTACAAAAGTTGACCAAGTGTCAGGCATCAGTGAGTAGATTATTGGGCAAAAATCAGTTTTTTTCCCTTGTACAAAACCTGGATGCATCCTGTCCAAGGACAGACTTAAACAGGCAAGGGAAAGTTTATTCAAAACTATTGCAATTGTAAAGAGATTGGACTAAACTCTGCTGAAACAAAAGGTGGGAGAGTTTATCAGTTCTGGAGTGAGCTAGTGGACTGGTACTGGAGGACATTAGGAGGAGACTGGTTAATGTGATTAGGCCATCTGTGTTTGCTAATCAGCACTTATTGAAGTTAGACTCTTGCCCTGCCACAGAGAATGTGATGCTATCTTTCTTGATGATCGCATTTCGAAAAATGGCTCCCATGTCCTTGAGAAAGACATTCCTGGGTTGTAAATCTGGCAAGATTACTAGAAGAAGATTTACGTGTCAAAGGGGTGAAAAAAGAATTTGCATGTTTTTTAGAGTAAATGTTCTAAATAAGGGGAGGTCAAGGGCCTATAAGTCAGGAAGAAACCTGTCTAAAGTTTTATTAAGCTGAAAGGAATGTTAAGGCTGTCTTGGTCAATCTAAACCTTGAACACAGGTACAGATGTTTGCCAACTCTAGAGAAAAGCCTACAAGTACAGCAAGCTCCTTTACCTTTAATCTCCCATCCTCCCTAAT
Source organism: Globicephala melas (assembly GCF_963455315.2). Taxonomy (NCBI): domain Eukaryota; kingdom Metazoa; phylum Chordata; class Mammalia; order Artiodactyla; family Delphinidae; genus Globicephala; species Globicephala melas. The sequence goes on from NC_083330.1 coordinate 21,803,628, forward strand.
CTGATTTAGATATTTCACTTGTGTTGTCACAGGCTTACCAATATCACAGAATTTATCGGGTCAAATTGCAATTTTTTTGTCTATTTACTACTCTTGACACTAGACTATAAGGTACCTGAGAACAGAGATCCTGTTTACATTTGTAACCACAGGACCTACCGTAATTCCTTACCTCAATTAATGCCTGCTAAAATAAACTGAATTCTAAAAAATTAACAGAAAAGTAGCTGAGATAGGAAATAAGAATGTGGGAATTACAAAAAAATTAAGAGCTTTTAGTTTAGTAAAATGAAGATGGTAAGGGAATATGATCAGAAGCCATATATTCCTAGAAGGTATGAAATTTTCTAGTAAATCCTAGAAAACTAGAAGTTGGCCACACCCAGTGGAGAAAGGAAAGAGGGCTCACATTTAATGTACACCATATGGTAGACACTATGTTAGCATATCAAATTTAATCCTTTATCTGTGAAGAAAGCACTGCAAACCCTATTTTATAAGTAAGAAAACTGATACCTGGAGTGGCCATATACCACCTACAAAACAGTGAACCAAGATTTAAACACTCACCTTTATGGCCCCAAGTCATAAAGCTATTAAACTTGGCTGCCTTAAACATAAATTATAATAGTTTAAGTTTAGGAGAGAAAAATGATCAATACTTTTAACTTTGCATATGAGATGATATCCCTAAGAAGGGATCACCCTCAAAATATAAATAGAATCAACAAGTATCAGATGTATCTTTAAATACTAGAGACAAGCAAGGTTGTAAAGAAAACTGGTGATGTTTGGGGGTACCTTCCAAAACTTTTGAAGGTGGTGTCACCACAAGGAGACTCTGTCTCTTGGTAGCACCATCAGCTCTGCTTCTGGATTGGATGGATATTGAGATGACATTAGAAGTGCTCTTGTCTTAGAGTTAGGACATTCTCTGATTCTTTAGTAATGAAATACCTTTGATTCTTTGCTTTATCACCAAAGAAGATTGTTTAAAGGAACAACCTTTTTGTTTTTCCAGATACACACTGGGAATGCTATTTACTAAATCTCACTACATGCTAGAAATATGATGGTAGTCCCCTTATATATCCCAGTATACCGTACAGAAAATATTAAGGCCACTGGCATCAGTCCCATATGGTTAAATAAGCTATTTAAAGGAGGATATTCCTGAACTGGAGAGGGATGTCTGGGACAAGAGCAAGCAGGATGGAGAGGATTTAATCAACAATTTAGTTTTATCTGGAAGCCTGATAAAATTCAAATACCCATGTCTCGCTTACATGGGACTTATTTTTCAACATAATACGGCTTGACAATTTTTCTTAAGAATTTGGGATGAGAAGGAAAAAAATAATAATTTAATCTAATCAATAAAAGGAATATTGATGTGCCTCATATTTCTTTGAAATCCTTTGGTAAATTTCTTGGCTTGTCAGCTGACTGATTTTTACCCTTTTCTAGAAAAAAAGCATACCGGGAGGAAGTAAGACCTAGTGCTTTTCTAGTGTACTCTTGGCATTCTTCCAACTCTTCTGGAAAACATCATTCTATCACTTATATTCCTGTAGAACTGTAAGTTGAAATGAAGAACCCTCTTACACAGCCTCTTAGACAAAAGTATCACAATATTCTTAAAAAGACCCTATCCAAACAGACATATTTAAAATAATTATTAGTTCATCATCATGCCCCAACAAGTCTGCAAGGTTGCTTAGCAACAGAATCAGGCACCCTTAACAGGAACATGCATGGGAACAATGGTGAAAAGTGATCGAGATCTTACAAAGGCAAATTCTTTGAATTAAATCTTTGTGAAAAGACATCATGGGGAAAATGAGTTTTTTAACCTAAGAATTGTTTCCTGAGATTGATACAACATTATTTCATAGCTAAACATCAACCACTTTCCATAGATAGATAGAACAATGGAACTTTTAGTCTTTACATAATTTAGGGCACTTACAAAACATTGTTTATCAGTGTTAGCTTGAAAATGAATAATATTTCTGTGTCGTCCCATTATCTTTAAAACTGTATAGATAGATAAAGAAAGGAAGTTACTTACAAAAATAAATACTACAAATATATTTGATTAACAACATGTTCTATTTTTATGTCATACATAATTAGACTATAAAAAGTGTATTCTTTTAAATTTGAACAAGATATTATATATATATATATATACACACACACACACACACACACACACACACACAAACATGCATTATCTATCTAATTCCCATTTCCAGTGGGAAAAAAAGAAGAAAAGAAAAAGCCTACAAAGCATTGTTGCTTTGGGACTCCTAGATTGACTAATTTTTGACTAGTTTGACTGAATGGGCTGATTTTATACTACAATACCTGTAAAGGCACTAACTTACTTCTATTAGTAAATGGAAGAAAATCCAGTACACATGGGCTCTCTTGATGCAATATGTAAACACCCAGCAAGTTCAAAGAGTAAGCTCAACACCCTGGCAGAAGACCTCAACTTTGACCCTAGTCCCATCTCTGGCTTGGACAATTCACTTAACCACCATAGACCTCATATTCCTCATCTAGAAAAGGAGGCCTCCAAGATTATTTTCAGCTCTAAAATTCCTAAAGTTCATGTCCATCAACTCTAAGTAGCATCACTCTTTTTGCTCATAGAAGAATTGTTTGTTTTACTGCATTGGTTATTTGACTACTGTCTTTATGTAAATATTAGAATTAGCAGGCTTGTTGGCCAATACATTCACATATCATGCAGAAAATTTTCAGTACTGGCTTTTTGTTTGTTTGTTTGTTTCTTCATGTCTGATTGCATGTTGCAGAGCTGATTTTTAGTTTCTGGAAGTTAAAAACATGCAGGTGCAGATATAATATGCTGTAGCCATTTATATCACCAGCCATAATGTTTTAAAACAACTGGCATTTTTGCATAGTCTTTAGAAGAGGGTTAGATGAGCACTTCTGTTTTCCTTTTCTTGAGAAGTTTTATAACAACACCAAAAGGTCATCTTTAAAATGTCTGACAAGATTAACAACAAAATCTTGGAAGACAGCCAGTCCACCAAGGAAACAAACCCAAAGGACTATTTACAGATGCAAACCTTAAATAAGCAACAGAACCCGAGAGTGGGGTGAGGGCAGGGGAGAGAAATACTTTGTAGCAAAGAAATACTTTCAAGAGATGCCTCAGGGCATTGAACTGTTGGAAACCAGTAGCAGTAAACAAACCTGGCCCCCAGCAATTGCTAAAGGGCACATTCATGAGGAAGTTGGAAGCAAGAAGTCTAAGATCATGAGTCAGAGAAGCAGAATCATGAGCTACACCCACACTGGGTTCTATATGCTATCCTTAAAACAAAGAGAAGTTGATGTAAATATTTTAATTGCAAGGAATTGAAAAAGTGGTTTTTAATCCCACTAGTTGATGCCAGGCCAGGTTTTTGATTATACATCTGAGGATGTAGCTCTATAGTCCTAAGGCTGAGTAGCAGAGAAGATGCTGTTTTCTTCCCACAAAAATACCACTTCTCCTACTATCAATTCTAAAGGGAGAGAAAGCCTTTAACAGAGGACACATTAAAGGAGAGTCACAGTTATTTAAAACCAGAAACTTAAATATTGATGTAAGAAGCAAGTAGGTTTAGGAAGAGAGCAAGTTACAGAAATTGATAAAAGCTTTGTACTTTTAGTTGAAATTTTTAAAATTATAAACAGAAATGGAGAATTCTCTGCAATTTGTATTTTATCCAGTATTCAACTAAGTGGCCTATTAGTTTAGTAGGATGAAAAGTATCTTGCTGGCAAATGTGGAAATTAATACTGAAACAAACATATAAGGCAGAGACATATTTTTGTAGCAAAGGATTTCCCCAGCTTTGTCAAGGTTGGCACCACAATCATATTATAGTTATACTTAATATAAATGTTAGATTATGAAATACATAAATGTATATTCAGGAGAAATAGTCAATAAATTGTACATAATGTACTACAGTAGTAAATGTTAGGTTCTTTTCAATGAATACTTTATAGGGTTTTTGAGATCTTTTTAAAGAGCCTAGTTTTTAAATAAATACTATTTCAAATTTGGGGAATGAGAAGTTTAAAATAAGATGAACCAGATTTCTACAATCCATTTTCTGATGCTCAAAGTGGGCAGACTACAAAATGGAGCATGGCTGAGGCCATGTGGTAATCTGTGTGTTCCTTGCACTGTTTGAATTATATTATACATCCGTAATCTGCAGGGGCACACATCACTCATAGGTTATGCTTTTTAGGCAAACTTTTACACACGAATAACAACTAATTATAATAGACCTTAGCAAAACCGTGATGTTTGCTTCTTTCATCAAGCTCCACTTTCTGAGTTTCCCCTGTGAGTCTATTTATTGCTCTGTCTTCTCTATTCCCTAATACCCTCTGCAGAACACTTATGCCCTCAAGTTGTCTTCCCTCTTTCACATCATCAAAACTTGCTTTTGGATCATTCAGGCTGAGGTAAAAATGACTACGATCTTAAAGCACAACCAGTATTTGAATTTTAATGGGAAAAAAAGATTTAAGGTAACGGGATGAGATTCAGAGATAAAGGGATGAGAGTTGAGTGCCAACCATGAGTTAGTAGGTGAGAAGACATTTTTAGGCATCAAAACTTTTCTGCATCTCTAATCATAATACTAATTCTGCAAGCTATATAGTTGGAGAGATGCAATCATATGAAAGGCTCAAGATACCAGAAAATAGAAACCAAAACTATTTCTTCTTAGTTCATAAATAGGGTGTAGGTTTACTAAAGAGGACATTAAAATTGCTCCTTGTTTCCTGAACCCAATCCATCCAGCAAGGGAAAGGAGTTGAATAATGTGGATTTGAGTTGGTTAATGGCAGGGAGAATTCAGAGTGGAATTACAGGTGTAAAATGGATATCAGGATGTTATTTGTGTGTATGTGTCCATTGTGTATGTGTATAGAAGCCATCTCTGTCATGTAGGAAAAGACATTTAAATCTTCCAGAGTTATTAATTCACTGAGAAGAAACAATAAACTTCAGCAACATTTTGTTGCTAAATTAGGTCATATTTGAGGGATGAATCAATAACAATGATTTCCTTGAAAGGTCTCTCAAGGCTATTGATTTTTTTATGGCACTGGTATGCAAGGGGGTTGTTCTGAAAAGACACAAACAGGTAATACTATCTTTCAAGAATTTTGGTAGTAGTAGTTGAGCAAAAACTACAGTATGATAGAAAGCGGTTAGTTTTCTTTGTCTCATATACAGAGTTAAAATTAAAAAGTGAAAAGACCCTACATTTTACCATTTTATATTTAACACTTATCTACATAAGTGTTAAAACAAATTGATCTTAGTACCCATTATGATTATTAAGGTACCAAAAAAATTCACTTTGAAAACGATTCCTGAATATGGATACATTTTGTATTCAGAATCACATGGAAAAAGAAGCCTCTTAACTTCCATGGGCCAGTGTCCCATAGTTATTGATCATTATTCATGGGAAATAAATTAATTTTCTAACATTCCATCATTTGCTATTTTTTTAACAAAAGAGGGATTTTATTGTTCAGCACAGGGAAATATAGCCATCATTTTATAATAATTAAATGTAGTATAATCTATAAAAATATTGAATCACTATATTGTACACCTGAAACTAATATAATGTCATAAATCATCTATACATCAATAAAAAAAGAGGTATTTTAGTTTTCTTATCAGCTGTTCGGTTCTCTGTTAAGAAGTGAGGAAAAAAACACTGATTCTAAGGAAGTCAGATCCTTGATTTGCCTGATGATTATGATTACGAAAAAAGTGTTCTCTACAGAACAGTAGCTCTTAATCAAAAAAAGGCCGGCTCTAACGTATTCTACAAAGAAGAGTGCGCCAAGATATAGCAATCCTTTTTGATTTTTTTTGAAGTTTAAACAAATAGTGTACTCTGCATGAATTTTATCTTTCAACTAAATCATTCTACTGTGAAATTTATGATGCTATAGTACTAGTTTACGAAGAAAGTGTAGTAGGCTTCACATATCTCCATATCTTATATTGATGGCATTTAAATTCTAATAGCGAACTGTTATTGTTTCATAAACTAGGAGAAAATTGCACTGATAACAAGCAGGAGAAGCTGGCGGAAACAAAAGATTTTCCACTCTTTGCTTTCTATTGTTTGTAAGCCTAATTACCCTAGTTGACCAATTAATGACAGCACATGACAAAATTTTCCTGACTGCTAATTAATTAGCTCTAATTTCACTAGTTTTGTTACTGCTGAGGCTTCCACTGATTCTATGTGTGAATGTCTTCTTACCCTACTCATCCTATTTTCCTCTTTGAACTTCCTCATATGTAGAGAACCCATTTGATTGACTTAAAAGTCAGAAGATATAATCAGAGAAAAAGCAAAAAAGAATGACTATAATGCCAATTAGTATAGCTATTAATTAGAAATTATGTTTTGAGGATTTTCAGACAGAAGAGGGGTAGAAATGATAATAGTTTAGTTTTAGGAAAGCTATAGTACACAAATAGAACCCCAAATCACACCACAGATAATTTTCCAGGAATTTAATATATCTGATATACACTCAATTTGTGCCCATGAATGGTGAGCAACTAGAAGTAAAGGAGAATCACATAGTTACATTTCTGGACAAATCAGGTTACCAGAATGATGTAATAATGGCAGTTTACCTGAATCACTTCTTAGGCTTTCTTATTTACTATGCTAAATGTTAAATGAGATTTCTGAGTAAAAGCATTACAATGACTTCAGCTTTGTGGGACATGAAACACAGTGAGAACTCGGACCAGGGAAGGAAATAAGTAAGGTAAGAAGGAAAAAGAATTGAAAGAGCTGAAAGATGTATTACTTGGCTGTCAGGTGTTAGGAGAGTTTATCTGTGCTTTTTCTTAATCTTCATAATGCTCTTGTCAGAATGGTAGTAACATACCCACTTTTTTAGATGAGCGACCTTTAACTATAGGTTGCACTTGATTGTCTGCCAGGTTTTCAAGTCTGTGTTGGGGACAGTAATGTCAGAAATTTCAATCCCAGTCAAATCAAGACCTGGTAGAAACACCATTATGGAAGTGCATAGTTTTGACCCAAATTTGACCACATTGAAATGTTGTTCTTTCTTCTCCAGGATGATAGTCTATATTTCAAGAAGAATTATAATTCTTGCCCCATAACAATTTCTTTGAGTTCTTTGTGCCAACTAAAACCTTTAATTGATTTTCATATTAGCAAAGCCCTGGAATTATATGCAAAATGCTATGAATAGTTATCTACCTATCTAATTATTTTTAGCAAAAGGATGCAGAGCCGTTATCAGATTCTCAAAACTCAATCAGATTATCTAACAGTTTACATTAAATGAGGTAATGAATGCCCTTTCTGGATCCAAACATTATAATATTTTTAATCCTTACCATGGTCCCTGAAATGTCTATTATCTCTAATTATCAGTAAGGGAACTGAGGCGTAGTAAAGTCTAAGTAAGTGAGAGGTCTGGAATTCAAATCCAGGTCAGTTTCAGGCTTGAACACCACTAATTCTATAGCCTACACTGCATTCTATGCTCTCACTGTAGATAATCAATAAACGTTCATTTATTTCCTTTACCCCAGTTGGGGACAAAGAACATGGGTGTGTGAAAGAAAGTACAGATTAGTTTTAATGTAAATGATAAAATAATAATACTAGTCAGCAGTTATGGAATATTCATATTGTGCTAGGAGTTGAGCATTAAGTACAGGCATTCTTTTATTTAAAATCTCATATATATAATACCTACCTTAGGAAGTAGGTAATATAAATGTGCCAAGGTGACTGAAATAACGTGGTCATGTACAGGCAATGAAACTGGAAAAGAGTTTTCTGGGCTGATTGTTGAATGTTGGCCAAGACATTAAGGGGAGAAGGGATGAGCACTGGTGGGGAGACTGAAAACTTATTCATCGTGGGGAGAAAGCACTGGTGTAAGCATCGTACTGGTTGCTTCAGAACTGTTACCCTCATAACCCAAAAACTGAGGTTTTGCTGAAAGCTGAAGGCAGATTTCTTGCAGTGTGAAAAAGAATTTACTGATATCTATTCATCTCTTCATGTTTGAACCTGACTGTTTTGCAGATTTGTTGAAATGACTCAAGTTCTCTTTCAGATCTGGACTAAATGTCTGTATCACAGCATTAGGGCCCATGGAGCAGCATTTGCAAGCCCATACTCACCTCCCCCCTTTTTAGTGTTTTGCACTCTGGAAAAGCAAACAACAGCAACAACAACATCTTATTTCCTTTTATTTATAGTTATTATTAATCTTGTCAAGAAACCCAATGTGATATATTTATGCTAAAATATAAATGAAATTTTTCCAGTTTTATTGAGGTTTAATTGATACATAATATTGTATCTGTCCAAGGTGTACGATGTGATGATTGATACATATATATAGTGTGAAATGATTACCACAATAAGTTTAGTTCACCTTAATTCACATAATTACAAATTTTATTTTTGCGATGAGAACTTTCAAGATCTACTCTCTTAGCAACTTTCAAACATAAAGTACAGTATTGTTAACTGTAGTGACCAAGCTGTACAGTATATCACCATTACTCACTTATCTTATAACTAGAAGTTTTTATCTTTTGATCATCTTCACTCATTTTCCTCATCTCCAACCCCCAGCTCTGGCAACCATCATTCCATTCTTTCTATCATGAGTTCAGTATTTTAGATTTCACATATGAGATCATAAAGTATTTCTCTTTCTCTGTCTGACATTTCATTTAGCATAATGCCCCCCAAATCCACCCATGTGGTCACAAATAGCCAGATTTCCTTCTTTATCATGGCTGAATAATAGTAGGTTGTATGCACCCCATTTTCTTCATCCATTCATCCACAAAAAAACACTGAGGTTGTTTCCATGTCTTGGCTCCTGTATTGGGTTGGCCAGAAAGTTCATACAGTTAATGAATACACTGTTCAATAAAACTTGGTGAAAATGAAAAATGTGTCTTTTAGTTTTACTTAAAATAAATCTTTGACAAAGCCAGCTAGGCATCCCTTTGAGTAATGACTTATATATCACATTGAAATATTTTAAACATATGAACAGTAATAGCTTAAATGACAAATGTTACTAATATTGACACAATTTATCAAGGAGAATATGTTAGAATATGTTAAAATGCAGATGGTCAGTGAAAGAACAAATGTAACTTTTAACTAAATATTGTCTTGAACATGATAACAGGTTTCATCCATTTCAAGAAAGCAGAATATTTGCAGATCACTTAACATTTACTAGGTATGATCTCAATCCAGAAGGATATATTTCACTTACATGGGTCATTTAATTTAACCACATCCCTCTGTAATAGATAGTGTTATCCCTATTTGCACATAGGAAACAGGATCAGAAAGATTAAGAATGTTACCTAATTCTAGTAAGTAGCCAAACCTAAACTGATCTAATTCCAGGGCAAAGCTCTTTCTGACACATCAGTGTGGGTCTTTATCTCTTTGAGAATTGTTGAACATTAAAAGCCTTCTTCCAGGTAAATGCATAAAGAAACAACATGAGCAATGACATAACAATACAAGTCTCACTAAATAATTGGTGTGTTTGGCCTTGCTTTTGCAAAATTGCTTTTCTCTGAGATAGTGCACTTTAACTATTTCCTTTGAAGACTTTCTTAAATTATACCTATCAGAAAGCTGCTTTGCTTTAAGGCTAAAGAAAAATGAAAGCTTACTTAACTACACTTAGGTGCCAGGGTCATACTATGAACTCTACACCTGCCAGGATTCACGCTAAGATAGGGTGGCTCCACAAACTGTCCATAGTTCTGTGATTTCTTTCTGATATTTTGAAGTAGAAATAATTTAATAACTATTCACAAAAGAGAGAAACACTGTTTCTTGGTCCTCAATATCATACTGCTGTAGGCTAATTCTTTCTCTCTTCTGTTGCCCCTTAGTAAAGAGAGTGTGTTTTGGGGACCCTCCTTCACGATCTTCTCCATTCCAAGAGCATCTTACATAAATCCAGGACTTCTCAAGCAGCTGGTTTTGCCAGATGGTCTTAGGGTTGGTTGTGCCCATATATGTATAATCCTGAACTTCTCAAGTAAGGTCCTTATAGAGCATAATGGCTAAGAGAATTGGTGCTGATACCAGACCTGAGCCCAAATACTGCCTATGCCCTTAACTAGCTGTGTAACCTTGGAGAAGTAACTTAAGCCCCTTAAAAGGATCAGATTTCTCACCCGGAAAATGGTGTAATAAATGCATCTACCCCATATGGTTAGTGTGTAAATTAATGTAACTTGAGATGGTGCATGTTAAGCATTAGCACAGTGCCTGTCTCTTATTAGTAATACCTGCTTTTATTATTAATTATTCTCTTTATATTCCCAGTTCCAGCTAGGTGCCTAACATATAATAGTTGTTCAGCAAATATTTACTGGATTGAACCAGCTCTGAAATTTAAGCATTGGGTCAACAGCAGTCACCCCACCATCATTTCTCCCACAGAAAGGGAGAATAGATGGAAGCCAGCCATCATACTTTCTTTTCTTATTCTAAACTTCCCATCCAACCCCAGCAATAAAAAACTCTTCCTGAACCCCAACAATTTTGAGAATTTTTCAAATCACACTATTTGAAAATAGTTGGGTTTCCCTAATCTAATATGTCCCAGGACCCCAAGGTCACCAAGTTTATATTAATGAAGTTTAGTTAAGATAAATGATTACAGTTAGTAAACCAACTGCTTATGAGCTCATTGGGCTTTTTAAAATTTACTATCTGCACTTCATAGAGACACAAGTATTTTGCTTTTGTAGGACACTCAACAGTCAAAGTAGTCTTTTAAAAAGCACAAATCAGATGCTATTATTGCACTGCTTCTAACCTCTAAAGGCTATCTGTTGTAAAGAGATTAAATTTTCAACTACTTAGCCAGGCTCACAGGGACCATGTGCGCTGGTCACTTACTGCATCTTTCCCTGACCTTCGTGGGGTTCGAGGCACAGTTGTCTTTTTCAGTCCTTCAGATGCAACAAGCTCTACTTCTTGCTCTCCCAGCTTTAGATTGGCTAATCCTTCTACCCAGACCAATTTCCCTCTGATCATTAAGGTCTCGGTTCAAACGCCACCACTACTATCTTGACCAAAGAGATCTGCCTCCTCAGTGCCTCTCCATCCCATTGTCCAGTTGTATTTCTGTCACTGTACAAAATTTATTTACATGTTTACTCTGTCTTCCTCCACCACTGGACATTTGCTTAAGAGCAAGGACTTTGTAATGTTTTGCTCACCACTGAATCTTCCAAGGCTTGCAGCAGACACTGGCACATAGAAGGTGTGTAGGAAATGTGTGTCTAATAAATGAATAAATATGTGAATGAAAAAAAAAACTGAAACAGTAACACAAGAATATTTTTCTTTCAAAAGAATAATGAAAAATAATTTCATTCAATAAGAGTCATTCTTAGTTACTGATACATGACTTAGTAGATCCCATTCAGTTTAAAATGTTCCATTTTTTTCTGATACTTCACAAGTCATTAATTAAATGTTGCTCACTTTTAAGGCCAATCTGTGAGACATTATTTAACTTGTCTACTCTAAAGTTCCAGCATTAACTCAGGCGGGGCTTCACCAAGTACTGATCATGTGACCTTGGCCTCTCATTGCCTCAGTTTTCTCATTTGTAACATGGGTATAATAATAGGCTTATTTCATAGGCCTATGAGGAGGAAAACCTTATATATATATATATGTGTGTGTGTGTGTGTGTGTGTGTGTGTCTATATATATGTATTTAAACAGTGTCTTAGAATAGTGTCTGGCACATGATAAGCATTATAGAAGTATTGACTGCTGCTACTAGTACTGTTATTATGAGAACTAACTGTTGAGAATAATCCTTCATATAGTGGTATATTCCACTGAAGATAAAGGAAACTAATAGAATATTAGAAATCAGATTAAACACAGAAAGCCAGTAAAATATACCAGGACAGAAGATGATGGGAGTGTGAAAGCATAAAGGAAAAAAAAACGGTTTTTGTTTTTGTTTTTCTTTCTTAATGAAGGAAAGAGCCTAGAAATAGGACAAAAACTATTCATTGGCTATACTGACATGGAGATCGCTGGTGACCTTCATAAGTAAAATTTCAGGACAGTGGGCAAAGAAATTACGGTGAGAGAAGTCAGATGGATGTAAATTATAGAGTAAATGGGATGTGAGGAAATAGAAATATATGAAGATAACAATTTTGAAAAGTTTAGACATGAATTGGCTAAAGAATATATGCAGGGATTAGGGGAGGAGGGAGGCTTTCATGTTACATGTATAGTTTTTAACACTTTAAGTTGGAGTTACTAGTCTAGAATGAGGTTGAATTTTGGCAAGAATCATTCATAAGGAGTAGATGGGTTGTAGAAAATGCAGTGCTGTGAAGTACTTGAGAAGATGAGAGAAAATGAAATGCTATCTGTAGTGCACATGGCCTTTTAACTTTAACTCCTGTAGTAAAAGGGAATACAAAGATCAATGCAAATGCTAATGAATTAATGGATTTGGCAGTGGACTGTTTACTGACTTCTATGTTCTTAATGAGTTATGAAGCACCTCACCAGCTCAGAGTGAAGGAAGTAGAGAGGATGGAGGAAAATTTGAGGAGGGTAGGTAAAGCTTCTAAGAAAATAGTCCTTAAGGAGAATTAGAAAGAACTTACTGTAAGTCAGAGCAATATTTCCAGTCTTGAAAATCCATTTGAAGTTGGTGATTATTAATTTATTGGAATACCAATTTGCCCTGCCACATGATTTTTCTCCAGCTACCTGGGTATAAGCTACACAGAGGCAGAACAGAGTGAGAGATAACAATCGAGGGAAAATACAATTAGTATTTTTTTTACCTTTTTCCACTTCCCCGCTCCAACTCTGGGGAGCCTTCATGGACATGGCTGCCCTCCCAGCCTCCAGCAGCACTCTGTTATCAAAGAATTCAAAGAAATGGAATATAGGTTTCCAACTTATTAATTTAGCAAAATCAAAAATTATATATAATGTCTTCTGTTGGCAAAGATTTTTGCAATATAATTTGGTTCCATCTTTTGACAAGTAATTCGGCAATGTCTAGCAAGACATTTTACACATTAATTCTACTTCTACTTCTGGAAGCTTATGCCAATAAATAATTTATAATCCAGAAAATTATTATATAAAGATGCTCATTGTCATGTCATTTGTAATAACAAAAAATTGGAAACACCTTTAATTGTTAACAATAAGAAAACAGTTTAGGAAATTATATCCACTTAATAGAAAATTACACAGTTACTATATTATAATTACAAGATGATGGAGCAAAATAGAATAACGCTTGATAAAGAAAGAACGAAGAAAGCTGACCTAAAACTGTGTCTTCCTTATGACAGTAATTATGTAAACATATAAATATTTATTAAAACTTAAAACCAAAATAAAGTTTTAAAAGCTCTGTACCAGTAATGGGGATTTTACGTTTGTTTCAAAATATTTTTTAACATAACTCTTAAATTTTGTTTTTTCTACTCCTTTTCTTAAGAATTTCTTATTATTATCCTCATTTTTCATTTCATAGTTTCAAATAAAGTCAGCAATTTTATCATCAGAGAAGATTAGACTTATTTGACAGTTCATAATTCCAAGTTATTTGGTATAAAAAGACCACATACACTTGTAGGTTCTTTCAAAATAAAATTTCGAGAATTTTATTTTTTTGCTTAGTCTTTCCTAGTATGGAGATTAAGCAAACTACCTAAAATTGCTAGCCATTCTTTTTTCATTTTTCTCATTTTATTCATTTATCTTGCCCTTCATAGAAATGATAACAAATGAGTCTGCAGCTGCATCTTCCAATTTCTTAAATCCTCTATTTTCCACATTATGAAATCATACTAATACGAATGCTTCCAGTATTTTCAGAGCTCTTTAGTTATTATACTTTAGCATTCTGTATGAAGTATCTTATGTAAGTGTAAAATTTAGACTCAACTTCTGGAAGCTTTTGATTTCTTAGTTCAAAAGTGAGAGATCCTTAGTTCAGCCATATGATTAACAATTACTTGTATAGTAAGAAGCTCCTAATTTATTGTTTTATGGATACCTGGCAGTTTTCTTGCCATTTCTCAGAAGTTCTCTATTAAACACATTCTCTCTCTCTCTCTCTCTCTCTCTCACACACACACACACACACACACACACACACACACACACACACACACACACACACACATTGTGATTGAAAGCACAGACTTTGGCATTATGAAGTCTAAGGTTCAATTTCCAGTTCTGTAGTTTCTGGGCCACTTCACTTTAGGCAAGTAATCTAATGTCTCTGAACCTTGTCATTTTCATCTGTAAAATGGAGATTACAATTATATCAGACAATCCTCAAAACATCCGTAATGATTTTAGAGTTTCAGAGTCAGGTACAAGCAGGCACTCAGTAAATGGCTAGTGCTTTTATTACTTTATTATTATTTAGGTCTTGGTTTTCCTTGAGTCTGTGAGTCCCATAATGAAATGTAATTTCCAGTAGATTGAGTAACACCTGTTTTCACCAAAAATTTTAACTGAGTTCATTACTTTCTGTGCAACCAGATTAGTTTTCTACCTTTTTCTCTGTGCCGTATGTAGGTGTTCAATAGATTTATTTAATAAATGTATGAATGCATGAATGCGTAGATGAATTTTTAAATGCTTCTTTTTGAGAAGGTAGAACAAATGTGACACAGTAGAACAGATAAGAAAATAGTCCATGGAAAAAATGGCAAAGTCACATATGTGCCCAGGGCCAGCCTAAGAAGAATTGCTTTTTATTTTTAAGGAAAAATGTGTTGAATAGCTTATTTTAATTATTTTTAAAAGTTAAGTACAGGATGGGCTTCCCTGGTGGCACAGTGGTTGAGAGTCCGCCTGCCGATGCAGGGGACACAGGGAAGATCCCACATGCCGCGGAGCGGCTGGGCCCGTGAGCCATGGCCGCTGAGCCTGCGCGTCCGGAACCTGTGCTCCGCAACGGCAGAGGTCACAACAGTGAGAGGCCCGCGTACCGCAAAAAAAAAAAAAAAAAAAAAAAAAAAAAAATTAAGTACAGGGACTTCCCTGGCGGTCCAGTGGTTAAGACTTCGCCTTCCAATGCAGGGGGTGTGAGTTCAATCCCTAGTCGGGGAGCCATGGTCCCACATGCCTCGCAGCCAAAAAAATCAAAACATAAAACAGAAGCAGTATTGTAACAAATTCAATAAAGACTTTAAAAAGTGGTCCACATCAAAAAAAAAAGTTAAGTACAAAAATTTGCTGATGATTTACATATTTAGCACCAATAAAATAATGTGAGATTAGCTGTACTAAAACAGAATGTTGAGTTACATTCACATTAAGTGACATTATATAGTCTAAATTTATGGAAAACTTCTGAGATGGCTGATAAAAAGTAAGGTGGTGAGTGACCTTTGAGCAGAAAAAGACAGAACGAGAAGTGGCCTCTTCTACATTCTATTGTGCCTCTAAGTAAAATGCTTGGTAATCTAGCTACAAAGCTATATGTCATTTGGCTTTAGGCACCTACTGTGATTTACCTTGTGAAGATCAGATTTTGCCATGGAGAGGATTTGTAAAAGTATCACACATTCCAGTACCATTGGCAACCACAGCTACCAAAAACCCCAATTTAAATTGATGAACCTAATATCAGATGATAGTACCATTTCCTTGTGGGTGTTTTGGGAAAAGGTGGGTAGGAAATGTATAAAAGTGAATACTTTATTGACTGAAATAACAATTCATCATTTTGAAAACATAAAATACATTAAAGTTGTTACAGCATCATGCATTAATATTTCACTGTACTTTAGACATGGCCTACAATCAATGTTTTCTGCCCTTTGAAACAGAATCATGCTTGTGGTATGCATTAATCATATAAAAGATTAAACACTGAAAAGAAATTCAGCCTTTAAAGATGATTTCCTTTGATTTATTCCGTGGGTTCTTCCAAAAAGTTACACCAAGAATTATTGCTTGTTAAATTGGAGTTACAAATTCTTTCAGAGTTACTTAGTATTTTCTTTAATGTCAGTATCAAGGAAGGTAAAGCAAATTTACATATTTATTAGGAAATACAGGCACATGATCATAAAACAAGAAAACACAACGTTTTTATAGACTTTATTTTTTAGAACTGTTACAGAAAAATTGAGAAGATAGTATAAAGTGTTTCCATATACACTATAGCCATTTCCCTCTATGATGATCAACTTATATTAGTATGTTACATTGTTACATTCAATGAACAAATATTGATACATTATCATTTACTATAGTCCATACCTTAGTCCAGTTCCTTAGTTTTTACCTAATGTCCTTTTTCTATTCCAGGATTTCATCCAAAACATCACATTACATTTAGTTGCCATGTTTCCTTAGGCTCCTCTTGGGTTTGATAGCTCCTCAGATTTTCCTTGGATGACCTTGACAATTTTGAGTAGTTAGGTTTTTGTAGGATGCCCACTACTAGAATTTTTTTGATGCATTTTTCATGATAATATTGGGATTATGTGTTTTGGGGAGGAAGACCACAGAGTAGAAGGGTTATTTTATCAGATCACATCAAGTGTACAAAGTATCAATATGCATTATAAATGCTGAGGTCGACCTTGATCACCAGGCTGAGGTAGTGTTTTTCAGGTTTCTCCATTGCAAAGTTACTGTTTTCCCTTTTCCATATTGTACTTTTTGGAAGGAAGTCAATATGCTCAGCCCACAGCTAAGGAATAGGGAGTTATGCTTAAGATGGAGTACTACATAAACTATTTGGAATTCTTTTGCACTGGAGATCTATCTATTCTCCTGCATTTACTTATGTATCCAATTATTTATTTATATCAGAAGAACTCATGGATTTTTATTTTATACTTTGGGTTATAATCTAATTCTACGTTAGTTGCTTTGTTCCTCAAATTGCTCTAGTCCTGACCCTTGTGAACTCTTTTCAGTTCAGTGGCTCGTGTGCCACTCTGAGGTATCCCCATCCTATATATTTTTTTGGAACTTCCTAACTTTCTGACACTATAAGATGGTCTTGTATATAAATCTTGTATATTTACTGCCCCAGTCCTAGAATCAGCTATTTCTTCAAGGATAACTAGGTCTTTTCAGTGGAGAACAGTATTAGACAGCAGGATCTGGGTGTGGGGTGTGCTAATTGCTGCCCGGATGTCATTGCTTCTAGGTCTTCTCAGCTGACAGAGCAAAGAGATAGTATGTGTGTACATTACCCATGTATATGCACATATCTATAAGTATCTCTCTACATAACATGTGTATTAAGGTAATATGAAGCAATATTAAGCTAAACATGAATGTATGTTGATGTTTCCAACTTTAATCTGTTACCACATAGATCATCTTAGCCTCATCTCTTGCTTATCTTTAAATTTCAACTCCAGCAAAACACTTGACTTTTAGAAGTGTGAAAATCAAATTGTAGCAACTTTGGGAAGCCACATCATCTAGCAGAATAATTCTTAAAGGGCAAGGTGTATATCATCAAATTTTAATTTACAGTCAGCAGTACTTTGTAACATCAATAGGCCTCCAGACTTCTGCTTCCAAGAAGATGAAGTAGCCCATTTCTCCCAGGTTCCCCCACTTAAAACTAAAACCCTGAACATAACAACAAACAAACATAGGAAGACACTGAAAGGTGGAAATGAGAAGGCAGACTTAACTAGGGACTTTGGGACTTGAGGAATAACATGGTGATGAGTCCCCTGTGTTTCCTGTTGCTTCCCATACATCCTGGAGAAGGTATTACAGGAACCCCCAAACAATAACCACCAACAGAACAACAGACAAAAAAGCTTCAAAAAAACCCCCGTTCCCCCTAGCCAAAGTATGAGGAAAGGGGATGCTAAAGACAGAAAACCATTTGGGCAATAATATACACTCTACTCGAGCCAAGTGCCAGTTGGAATATTGCACCCATCCCCTATGTCCTGTGGTTTCAGTTGGGCCAAGCTAGGATTTGATCTTCCACACTACCCCACTCCTGCCCTCCAGAAGAGGCAGCGCTCTGATTCCCCACCAGGGCTGTTTCATTGTGGTCCAGTGGTGAGCTGAGCCTCCACCCCTTTGCATTAGCAAAGAGACTTTCAAAGGTGGTGCCTGACAGGCTAGTTAACACTGGGCTGCCCTCACACAGTCATGGGGTCCAATGGTGGGACTTAGCCTCCGTCTCTCCCTGACATCAGTAAGAATAGGATGTTACAGGTTGGAGGGAGTAGGCACCCCACTAACCCCCAACACATGGTGTCAGTGAGACCCAATGGGGTGCTGAATCCCCATAACCGTCCTGAGGCAGTAAGACAGAATGAGATGGCACAAGCAGGGCTAGTTGGCAGTTCTCTTCCTCTTCCCCTGGTGTCAGTGGGGCCAGCAGGTAGCTGACCCTCTACCCACACCCGGCATCAACAAGAAGGAATGAAGTGGGAGGAAGGACAGCAAACACTTCACTTCTCCCCTCCCCTGGTGTCAAAAAATCTACTGGGGAGATGAACTTCCACTCCTACTAAAAGGCAACACAATGATATTAATGTTCCCACTTTTGGGGGTAGGTGTCAGAAGGGCTAATAGGATAGCTGAACTTCTACTTGATCTGTCTGCAGTGAGACAATGTAAGTGCCCACTTTTGCTGGGGTATTGTCAGTAGGGCCCAATGGAAATCTGTACGTAACCCCCCAGTCCTCATACTACACCTCAAATAGGATGACTTCCTTCTAAAAAGTAATAATACAATTAAATGGGATACAGAGTCATATAATAACTCACAATGTTTAGAATACAATTGAAAAATACTCATGACACAAAGAACCAGGAAATCACAAAATAAATGAGAAAAGACAATAAACATACACCAACACTGAGATAAAACATCTATTGAAATTATCAGACAAGGATTTTAAATAGGCTGTCACATAAATGCTTCAATTAGCAATTATGTGTTCCTTGACAGAAATGGGAAAAAATAGAAAATGTAAACAAAGAACTAGAAGTTATAAGAATAAAAACAAATGAGAACAGTAGAACTGAAAAATACAACAATCAAAAAACTTTGCTCAAGAGTAGAGTGGAGATTACAAAGCATAGAATCATGAACTTAGAAGAGATCAGTACAATGTACCAAATGTACAGAGAAAAATAGACTGAGGGGTAGAGATGGGAGAAAGAACAGGATCTCAAGAACCTGTAAACAGTAGCAAAAGCACTAACATTCATATCATCAAAGTTCCAGAATGAAAAAAGAGAGCACGTAGGACTGACAAAGTATTCAAAGAAATAATGACTAAAAAGTTCCCAATTTTTTAGAAGACATAAACACAAATTCAAGATTCTGAACAAACCCAAAGAGGAAAAACAGAAAGATAATCCTTGCCAAGACATGTCATAATTAAACTTCTGAAAAGTAGAGACAAAAAAAAAATCTCGAAAGTGGACAGGCAGAAACAATGCATCACTTATTGAGAAACACCAATTCCAATGACAGCATATTTCTTGTCTAAAACTATGGAGTCAGAAACATTGACATAACATTTTTCAAGTACTTAAAGAAAAGAACTCTCAGCCACAAATTCACACTTTTTATATCCACTTTCATGTTTGACTTATATTAATGGACTACTAACTCATCTTTCTATATCCAGGACTGCCATCACGCTTCTCCAGAAATCTAGTCACAGTATTTCCAGGATGATCTTTCTGAGGATGAAACAATTTTTTCTTATAAAAATACCTGATGTGTTAGGAAACTTTTCTCTCTTCTAAGTTACCAGTTAAAATCCTTCAATGGATTCCCATCTTTCTTGGAGTAAAATCTCACATCCAAACTCTCTTTGTCCTTTTGGGCTGCTGTAAGATTATCCTGCAGGTTGGGTGGCTCATAAACAACAGGAATTTTTGTTTTTTTTTCTCACGGTTCCAGAGGCTGCAAGTTCAAGAATAGGGTGCCAGTATGGTCAGATGAGGGCCCTCTTCTGAGTCACAGACTTCTCATTGTATCCTCACATGGCAGAAGAGGTTAGGGAGCTCTGTGGGGTCTCTTTTATAAGAGCACTAATACCATAATCACTTCCCAAAGGCCCCACCTACTAATACCATCAGCTACGGAAATTAAGATTTCAACGTATGAATTTGGAGGGGAACACAAAGACTAGACCATAGCACTTACTATACATACATGGTCCATTCATGATATGGCTTCTACCACCCTCTCCATTGTCTTCTTTACTTACACTCCAGTGAGCTTTTTTTTTTTTTTTTTTTTTTTTTTTTGCGGTACGCGGGCCTCTCACTGTTGTGTCCTCTCCCGTTGCGGAGCACAGGCTCCGGACGCGCAGGCTCAGCGGCCATGGCTCACGGGCCCAGCCGCTCCGCGGCATGTGGGATCTTCCCGGACCGGGGCAGGAACCCGTGTCCCCTGCATCGGCAGGTGGGCTCTCAACCACTGCGCCACCAGGGAAGCCTTAGTGAGCATTTCTTATACTGATTATGAATGGAACTCCTTTCTGGACTGATCCTTAACCATTCATTTTCCGGCAACCATGAATGTATCTTCTCTTTTCCTCAAAAATTCACCCCTCCATCATGTTACATATCCATTTCAATTGCCTTCTACAGGAAACCCTACTGATATCCCCCATATACTGCTGTCCACAGCATGAATTAAGGTCTTACCGTGTCTTCCTATAGCACTCTGTAATAATTTTTACGGTAACTATGGATTTTCTTATTTGATTGTCACAATACATTGAATTCTAGGTGGCACGATAATGATTTTAGTAACAGTAACACTGGTGCCTAGTTTAACCCATGGCATACTTTAGGTGTTCAATAAATGTTTGTTGAATGAGTGAATGAATGAATGGTTAATTTGAAATCTTAATCATGTTACTTTTCAAAAAT
Organism: Globicephala melas; assembly: GCF_963455315.2. Taxonomy (NCBI): domain Eukaryota; kingdom Metazoa; phylum Chordata; class Mammalia; order Artiodactyla; family Delphinidae; genus Globicephala; species Globicephala melas. The sequence continues at coordinate 21,824,684 of NC_083330.1, forward strand.
CTGTTAAAAGATACCCACGGTTTTCCAGAAGATTAGGGACTTAGGATCTTAAACTTGATTTAATAGAGGAAATTTTTACTCATACATCATGCTTAAATACCTCAAAGTAAAACCATTAACCCAGGAATTTAAGGTTATCCATTTGGACTTGCAAGCCAATAATTAATATCTCCTGCCCCGACTGTATTAGATGGTTTCAATGCTTCACTCATATCTCCCCAGCACTCATCATTCCAGTATATGCTGATAGAATCATGCTACCACCTGCAATTATCCACCTTAGGGCAGGCCAGAAGTGTACAGGAGTTAATGTATCTGGGTGTAGCTTTCAACCAAGGATGGAGGGGACTGGAAGATAAGTACTTCAAGTTTCTCACCGATTCTTGGGATAACTCTGAGACATGTTCTATAGAGTTTCACAGAACTCCCCTGAAGTACTGGCAGCAGTTCCCTGCAGGAGTAATTTATTTAGTAATGCACCTCTGTTGGCTTCCTTCCATGCCTCCATTCTCAATTCCTACTCCACTTCTGAGTTTTCTGGAAGCACCTCCCAGATGAACAGTTTGCATTCAAATTATTGCCTCAGTTCTGCTTCTAGGGGAATTCAATTGATAGCCTCCTAATAATCCAATGCTCCTTACAGAGCTGTCACTGGTACAAGTACCAAGGCACGGCACATTACGTATCACTCCTCCTAAATCCTAATATTTTTAAACAGATAGGAAAGAGCATGACCTTGAAGAGAAAAGAGTTTATGTGAGAATGGCCAATGGATAAAGGGAAGGAGAGACAGTGCCATTTGTTTTCCATTCATGATAGTGTGAAATTTATGGGCAGATGGTCTAACAGGTGTGACTATAATTTGAGGAGCCTGCTCCCTTGGTTACAGAAGACTGCTATTGTTATTATTATGGAACCACAACCTCATGACTTTATTGCTTCACTTGATGTAACCTTTTCTTGTACCCTTAAATCTTTCTATATCACTGAATTGCAGCCAATAGGTTTATTTTCTCCCTATGGCTCATCACAAAAAAAGACACACATGTGCGTGCACACACACACACACACACACACACACACACAGAGTTTTGTGTATGCCAGTGCTAGAAAAGACAAGCTCATGGTGCATGTATGCAATGGATATTGTACATTACAGGTCTCTGTGAAATAGTCTTCTACAGGTTCCTATGTTTATTTTATGAATAATTAACTTTAGTAAAGTTAATTTCCTGAAGATTTTGATGAAGACTGAAGAAAGGAAGTAAATTTTAAAGAAAAAGACTTAGAAACTTGCCCTTTTTGCCCTCTCTTTGTGTCTTAATGAACAAAGGATTACTGGGCCTTTTTTGAAGTCTTTGCTTGAGTTGAAGACACAAAATGCAACCTGTACTCTTATCATAATATGTTCAGTTTATGAGTACACAAACTTATAAACTGTGAACTTCCCTAAAGTTATTATACCATTTAGAAGATGTTTGCTTGGACGTTTACTTAAAACCAAACAATTGAGGTCTATATGTCCAAATAATTTCCCTCTCTCTTGCTGTCTCCATTTCAGTTTCCTGAGTTTCTGGGAAGGCCTGGTTTCCCCAAAGGAACAATTTCTGGTAGAAGTCTGAAGGTCTGACCCAAGAAAAAAATCCAGTATAGCCAATGAATTGAGGACAAGAAGGTTTCCAATCAGGTAGGAACATTTAATCTCATACATTACGTCACCTTAAGTAAGGTGTGCTGATAGCTGGATATGATTTAACTGCTTGGAAAAAGATGCATATATAACCTACCGCACAAGGAAGCTGTTCTCAATTCCCTTAGAGGTTGTGGTGTTTATCAGAGTGCCTTGGGGGAAAATGATTACAATGCTTTTTTTTTTTTTTTTAGCTCATTGTTGCCAAGTACACTTGGTGATCTTGGTGCCTGTGGTTTAATCCCAGGAGGTTAGACATGTGAACAACACATTAACCGTTTTTAGTATTTTCTCCCAAGACAAATCATTTTTATAGGTTGTCTCCATGGTCTTCTAGTTGCTCATCAAAATTAAGCATCAAGTCTTCTAAGTGAGCAATAGCCTCAGTCAGTGTGAGGAAATCAGCTTGGTTCTTATTGGGGCACATCTTGGTCTTGGCACAAAGTGAGTTCACATAGGGAGTTAGAAGGAGGAGAATGGGGCATGCGAAAGGGGAGTTCTGTGTTCTCATTTACCTATGCACGTTGAAACTCCACTAACAGTTTTATTTTCATTAGTAATTTGTGATAAAAACTTAGGGTAGGGCTTCCCTGGTGGCACAGTGGTTGAGAGTCCGCTTGCCGATGCAGGGGAAACGTGTTCATGCCCCGGTCCGGGAAGATCCCACATGCCGCGGAGCGGCTGGGCCCGTGAGCCATGGCCGCTGAGCCTGCGCGTCCGGAGCCTGTGTTCAGCAATGGGAGAGGCCACAACAGTGAGAGGCCCGCATACCGGAAAATAAAAAAAAAACTTAGGGTAAAGGGAATAATGAAGCTGTCCCATTATATGGCAGGACAAAAGATAGTAGTGACATCAAAATCAGGGCCTATCCATCTCATTTGCAGTTATATACTCAGTGTTTATCATAGCATTTGACCCCTCATCAGTATTCAATAAGAAGATGCGTGTTGAATGACTTAGGGATGAATTAATGAATGAAAAAAATTAATATGGTAGAAAATGTGTTTTATCCTTGTATTTTCGTGTGTTGACTTCTGTATTTCAAGACCCAGCACTGTAACTGACACATAGAATATAAGCAATAAAATTTGTTGAAAGAATGAATGAGTCCCCACAATTCTAAGAATAATTTTAAGACCAACACAGACCCCATATCTGCCAAGGTCTATGACAGAAGTATCCAGAGGTGAAAGCCTGGATCTCAGCTAGTGGTAGAGCTGACAGAATTTATCTAGTTTTAATGATTTACAGCTCATCCCATTACATTTAGGCATAGTAACTACATGAGCCATACAATTAAATGTTGACTGAAAAAAAATGCACAACCTAAAAGTTGAGAATTATGTTTTATTTGGAGGACATACAGAGGACTTAAGTCAGGAGACAGCCTCTCAGATAGCTCTGAGGGACTGTTCTGAAGAGGTAAGGGAGGGCACAGGATATTTAGGATTTCTTGCAAAAAAAAAAAAAAACAGGTAGTTGGAACATCAAAAGATTACTGTTAATTAAAGAAACTAGACATCTTAAGTTAATAAATTTAGCACTTTTGTATATATGGTGAGATGCAAGAATCTGGTCTCATGGAAATCATTCCCTTGATATGCACTTTAATTATCTAGGGCCAGTATCCTGTTTTCTCCATCCTGAATCCCCTCAGGGTGCAGCTTTGGGTGTGGCTTCAGTGGCTGATGGCTTGATGGCTATAACATCCTGTGTTACCGATAAGGCTGGCTACATACTTTGTCCACATAAATGACTTGAATATGGATAGTAAATCTGTGGATTTGCAAAACGTAATTCTTAGAGCATTTTTATAAGGACAAAGTTAAGGGCAATTTCAGAATCACTAACAGCTAAAATTGCTATTTATATTTTTCCACTGGTAGGTAGTAATCTGCTGTTGCTATCTTCAGTATTCCCAAGGGATAACAAAAGCCATTTAATTCAAGAAAGAAATGTAAAATTTAGCACAATGCAGCTTCCACAAAACCAAACACACAAACATACACCCAACTCTTGCAGATATGAAGTAATAATCTAAAATAGAATCCTGGAACTAATTGCAAAACAAGAGCAAATGTACTCATATTGGATAATTTTATTCTTTTATTAATGTTTGATATATATATATATATGTATTTATTATTAAAATTCAGAGTTGCTATATGGAGAAATAGCTTTGTACCAATATTGTCTTTATATGTGTTTATCAATAATGTATGAGATTGCCTCCTATGCTCCTTTTCCTTTATTCTCTTGCAGGCAGTAGATCGTAGTTATCAGTTGTTTTTAAAATTTCTAGGCAGCCAAAGGACTAGTATCACTTAAATAAAGAAGGCAAATTGTCCCAAAGTAGGAACAATTTTCCTTCATTATGGAACATAAAGTCCTCATATGAAAGGGGAAGAATTTCATAGCTAAAAGCTTTCAACTACAGATTTATGAGTAACTATGTATGTTGTTTCAAAGTGGACTCTCTATAATTAATGTCTAGGGGTTATCTTTGGTATATAATGGATTTTTAAAATATTATTAGATAATATACAAAAGAATATATTTAATTGTATGTAAGTTATGAGAAATAATAAAAACTGCAAACACACCACCAAAACTAAGAACTAGAATCAAAACTGCTGAGTCTTCTCTCTGTTCTCTACCCTGATCCCACCTTCCTGCTTTCACCAAAGAAATCACTCTGATCTTGGCTTTATGTTCAACATCCACATAATTTTTATCTGATTTTGCTTATTATTGAGATTTATAAAATTGATATCATACTTTAGTCTTCTGTGCTTGCTTTTTTTACTCAACATTATGTTTCTAAGGTTCATCCACTCTGCTTTAACTAGTGTTCATTCATTTGTACTACTGTACAATATTTTATTGTATAAATACAAGAAAATGTGTTTATTATTCTATTAATGATATTTGGGTTGTTTTGGGCCTATTACGGACAGTACTTCCATGAACATTTATTTTAATGTTTCCTGGTACACATGTGCAAGATTTAACATAAGTAGAAGAGTAGACATACTGAGAGTAGAATTGCTGAGTTGTAGGGAATTCAAATAGTCAACTTTAAAAAATAATGTCAAAATGTTTTCCAAAGTTATGGAATCAATTTTCAGTCCTTTTGCTCTATAGCTTCACCAGTTAGAATGGCCAGTCTAGTCTTTTGTTCCTTGTTATTAGTCTGCTCAGGTTGTCCTAGAAAAATACGTCAGATTCAGTAGCTTAAAAAACAAGAGATTTATCTTCTCACAGTTCTGGAGCCTGGAAGTCCAAGATCAAGATGTTGGCAGTTTGGGGTCCTCCTGAGGCCTCTTTCCTTGACTTGCAGATGACCACTGCTTTCTTGCTATGTCCTCACATGACCTTTTCTCTGTGTGTATACATCCCTCATATCTCTTCCTCTTCTTACAAGGACACCAGTCATATCAGTTAGGGCCCCACCATTATGACCTCATTTAACCATAATTATGTTTTCAAAGTCCCTGTCTCCAAACAGCCACATTGGGAGATGGGGCATCAACCTACGAATTTTAGGGAACACAATTCAGTCCATAACAATTTTAATTTGTATTTCCCTAATTACCGATAGGTTGAGAATCCTTTCATTTATTTAATAGTTGCCTATGTTTCCTATTCTGTGAAAGTCCAGAGAATATCTTTTGTCCATTTTTCTACTGTTTATCTTTTTCTTACTTATTTCTATTGTTCTTTAAATACAATCAAATAATCCTTGGTCAGCTATATATGACACAAATAAGTTATTTCATGCCTTCTCACTTTTTTAATGTTGTCTTGTGACAAATAGCAGCTCTCAGTTTTAATGAAATCAAATTTATCTTTTCGCTTAGTGTCTTTTTGTTCTACTTAAAATGTCCTTCCCTAGTTTAATGCTACCCAGATATAGTATATTTTCTTCTGAAAGTTCTCGTGTATCTTTGTTTTATATTCAAGCCATTAATGCACTAACAATCGACTTGTCTGTATTATCCAATTTCTTTGTTTTCTTATGAATAATTAAGTTTTCCAGGACCATTTTGGAATGAATGGATTTTTTAGGTGTGTCTGAGCTGTTCTTGACCATTCACATAAATTTCAGAATTGGCAATCCTGTAAAATCTCTATTAAGTATTTTTATTGTAATTGTATTGACTATATAAATTAAGTTGGGGAAAATTTACATCATTATGATGAGTCTTTTCTATCCATAAACAAGATGTATCTCTCCATTTATTTAAGACTTCTTTAATATCTTTCAATAAGGTTTTATTTTCTCCATACATGTCTTGCACATTTTTATTTAGATTTATTCCTAGGTAGTTTTTTTTTTCCATTTTAAATAATTTTTAAACTCTCTCTTTGTTCCTGGATTATAGAAATCCAATAGATTTTTGCATCTTGAGCTTATATCTAGCCATCTTGCTGATATTATTTTTTAGTAAGAGAGAGGATTTTCTTAGCAAAGAGGAATAAATGTAAAATTCAATAAAAATGTTATGGGTCAGCTCTGGTCAATAGAACTTTCCATGATAATGGAAATGTTCTTAGTGCTTTCAAAAACTATAGCCATTAGTCACATGTGTTTTTAAATTTTTAAATGTAAATTCATTAAAATTCAATAAAATTAAAATTTCAGTTCCTAAGTCAAACTTGCCCACATTTCAAGTATTTAATAGCCACTTGTGACTAATGGACAGTATACTGGACATTGTAGCTCTAGACTATTAGACTGTGAAGCCATGGCATCCCGGGATTTTATCTTTGTCAATGGCATAGTGAGATCTTTCATGTGACAGTTATTCTGTTATTAAAAAGAGAATTTACTTAACCTAGTCATCCCTAACTTTTTGAAATAATCCAACATAGCTTTCACCATCCATGAATTTCTTGAATCACATTTATGTTTCTAAACTATTTCTTGCGTCAAGTGTTCACTTTGTAGCAAGTTTATTGTCCTAAAATGGCACATACCAAAGTATCAAGAGGTTCCCTTATTCCTGATAAGCTGTGATTTGATGAAGAAGACCTTGTTACCCTGCCTATCTGATTTTTATTATAATCAGATGTTAATCTGTATCAGTCTCCATATTCAAAATTCACCGTCAAAATTATATGTTATTCACATGATGGTTGTCTTTATTTCATTTAGCTAGTATCATGACCTTATAAATGCAATTTTGGTCATTTTCTCCTAAAATCTCATATTTATCCGTGTGGAAATACATCTCCTACTTCTTTGCCCTCTTATAAACTCTTCCTGTAACTTAATCCTCATGAGCTTTATTTCCCCTAATTTTAATTACTTAATATTTTGTAAAACATTTAAGAGATCACTGGTATGCTCTTTTTTTCAATCATCTATACATTTAAACACTGTGTTGCAATAAGAAATAGTACTGGTAATCAGAAGACCGGAGTCCTAATTTTACCCATAAAAATGAAGTATATGTGCATTTAAATAAGGTTTATATAAGGTTATATAAGGTTTATTCTGATACTAAAATTGTTATGATTATTTAGAAAATTATGTTTGAAATATGACATTATTCAAAACCAATAAAGGTTTGAAATCTATTAAAAATCTACAAACAATTCAAGTATTTCACCTTTTTCCCTGATTTGATATTAAACTGTAATCCTTCATCTTTCACTTACAGCATGCTGTACTGCTGTTGACACAAAGGCAAAATATAATGTCTAAATATTTTGTACTTGTTTTTTAAATGAATACTTTTGTTTAAAATTGTCTTTTACATAAATTCTTGATTCCCTTTTCACAACTTTTCCATTCCCCATGCTACTGCAATCAATCACTCATTATAGAAAATTATTCTCTTTTCTGTTTGCTAAAGCTCTTTTTAAAATACCAAGTTTCAAATTCTCATCAATTCAAGAAACTTTGGAAAATGAACTTCATAATTTCCAGAATGAATATTTTGTTTCACTGGCTACCAGGACACCATCCTCTCCTAGATTTCTCCCCTCCTCACTCACCATTCCTTGGCAGTTTCCCTTGGTGATGCCTCCCATCCCTCAACGTCTGTTAGAATGCCCTAAGGCTCATTCCTGGCCCCCTTCACTCTCCATCTACCTTAACTACTCATGAGTTTTAATCCAGTCCCGTTACTTTAATGGGAAGATGACTTATGACTCCCCAATTCATACTTCTAGCCCTAACTACTCATCTAACCTCCAGACTCCTAATTCCAATTTCCTACTAAATATCTCCAATCTATGCATAATAGACATTTCAAACTTAGCAAATAAAACTAAATATTTTGCTTTGATCCATCCATTGCACTCCAGTTTTTCCTGGCTCCATAACTCATCCAGTTGCTCAGGCCAAAAATGTTAGATTCATCCTTAAACTCTCTCTTTCCCACAATTCCTATGTCCAGTCCATCAGAAATTCTTGCCAGCTCTAACTTGAAAATACATTCTGAATCCACCTACCTCTCACCTTACTCTTGCCATCTTTACTTACTCCAAGCCATCATTGCTTGCCTCATCTAATGCAATAGGCAGCCTCTTCCACAACCTCCTTGCTTCTTCCCCTCTTGCCCCAATCCTTATAGTCTATAAACAGTACAATAGCCAGAATAATCTAAAAAAACCCATAAATCATATCACATTATTTCGCAAAACCCGTTCCCATCACTTTAGAATAAAAATTAAACTTTTTACCTGTCCTACATGCTTTATTCAATATTTCTTCTGCCCTACTCTCCAAACTCATTTACTACTACTATTCTCTCACACACACATCCAGATTTTCTTTCTGCAGTGGCTTTCCCAACATCAGGGCCTTTGCACTTGCTATTCCCTAAAACCTGGAATATTTAAAAAATCTGTAAGATTCCTCCGAGCAAGATCTTAGAAGGTATTTACATTTCATTTTGTAGAGACATTTGGTAGAAGACATTTTTGCAAAAGATAGATACATTTTACTTTGGCGGCTATTCACACATCTAGCAATTTCCAAGTTGGTTAAATAACAAATGTGAATTGACGAAGCTAAAATAAAAGAACTGCAGTTGGTGAGACCTATGTGTTTTAAACCGTGAACTTTGAGGCATTGTAGACATGCAAACTACACCAGGGTTTCAGTGTTAATGTGTGAGAATTAGCTAAGGTATTTTCCAAATATTTATTACTCTCTAAAGAGCTTCTGAGCAGGAAATCAGAACAGGACCTGTGGACCTGAATTTTATCAAGTACCTCAGTTGATTCTGTTGCAAATGGTTTTCAGTCAGCCCTTTGAGAGACACCAAGCTGGGGTATTTGCCCAGACATGATTACCAATGGTCATGCAAGTCACCAGTGAGATACAATCGAGAATCGACAAACGACTGAAAAGAGTGACAAAAGAAGAAGAGGATCCAGTAAGGACCAGTAGAGACGCTATCCCAAACACTCTTGGCTAGGAGTTTTACAAATCCATTCATATAAATGGACTGATAGTTAACAGCCAAATGGCACTGCATATTTTTTTAAGTTGCTGAGTATTAAAGTGTATGGCTAAGCATCATAAGTTTTGTTAAATTATATTTTGGTTGCTGTAAAATTAGGTGTACATTGTGTGTCATAGATGTAGGGATATAGATGTGTAAATATATGTCGTTGTTTCAGTTCTTCAGCTGATACTTCATAATGTCTTGGTAACTTCTAAATGAAGGACCTCTTCAAATATTGTTTAGAAAAAAAAGATACCTGTTCATCCCTGTCCACCTGCCTTTCTTCATCCCCTTCCTTGTCCCTTCCCTTCTTTTTTTTAAAAAAATCTTTATTGGAGTATAATTGCTTTACAGTGTTGTGATCCCTTCCCTTCTTGAACAAATTGGTCCATTAAGTGAGGTAAAATAACCCTTTGTCAGCATGGGGGAGGTGGGCATTCAAGGAACCACATGACTTGGCATTGGGTCTGAGAGTCTGAGAAGGGGGAGAGGATGTCTGCATAAGGGAGCCTGGAGTTGACTGCTGAAGTCTGATTCGTGTGGAAGGGCATCCACATGAGGAAATGGCCTTGGCAACCACTCTGTACAGATAGTCATAACCCGTGCCAGGTGGAGAAAATGTGTGGGATGGGAAAGTGGCAGCTACAAGAATTTACTTAAATACAGGAAGATTGATCAAATAAGTAAGGCTATTAAGGATATGGTAATCAGTGTTATTTTAATATCTGTGGAGGGAGTTAAAATATGAAAAGGGCAAAAACTAGAATGAAAGGGTGTTGAAAGGGAATGGAGGATGTTAATGTGAACACATGATTTTCAATATAGAGACATTATAGAAATAAACATAGACAATATGTATGCATATGTTTATGAATATATGTTTATGAATATGTGTAAATGGTTATGAATATGTGTTTTCATATGTGTGTATGTATATATGTACATAAATCCCCTAGCTCTGCCTATTGAGAGTACCTGGGACCACTACTTCCCAAGAGCAATGAATACACCTAGTGTCCGGATCTTGGTTTCTAAATACAGCTCTCCAACTGAAGGAACTAAAGCTTTTTGGAGAAATGACTGATTCTAGAGCTACTACAGGGAAAATATAAGATGACCCTAGAACATATTATTGTTTCAAGAAGTAAGGGATCAGCCATAAAAAGAAATGAAATTGAGTTGTTTGTAGTGAGGTGGATGGACCTAGAGTCTGTCATACAGAGTGAAATAAGTCAGAAAGAGAAAAACAAATACCATATGCTAACACATATATATGGAACCTAAAGAAAAAAAAATGGTTCTGAAGAACCTAGGGGCAAGACAGGAATAAAGACGCAGATGTAGAGAATGGACTTGAGGACACGGGGAGGGGGAAGGGTAAGCTGGGATGGTGTGAGAGAGTGGCATGGACATATATACACTACCAAATATAAAACTGATAGCTAGTGGGAAGCAGCCACATAGCACAGGGAGATCAGCTTGGTGCTCTGTGACCACCTAGAGGGGTGGTGTAAGGAGGGTGGGAGGGAGGGAGACGCAACAGGGAGGAGATATGGGAATGTATGTATATGTATAGCTGATTCACTTTGTTATAAAGCAGAAACTAACACAGCATTGTAAAGCAATTATACTCCAATAATGATGTTAAAACAAAAAAAAGAAGAAGGGAGATATCAAAGAATAATTGGGAAACATCAAAGGATATAGAAGCCAAACTGAAGGGGTTTCCACTGGACAAATCTTGAACAATCTAAGCCTCAAAATAAATAATGGTAGAAACATATTATAGTCAATTGAGTAAAATAGGAGTCTATGAGTTCATACTGATTTAAATAATTAAATTGAATAAATTATGTTTGATGAGGAACAGGATATTTACATAATTACAAAGTGACTTACCACAGAAATTACTAATAATGTAGGAGAAAAAAATAACTTTACAATGGAGAAGACTGGGCGATACACCTTAATCAAATGAGTAAAATAATATTCCAGTAAGGTTACAAGTTAAAAGTTTGCCAAAATTGTTTGATAGGAAGCAGTAAGAAGAACAGAGCTTCACCACTGTGTTATTCCTGCCAACTACACATATCCTGAATAATCATGAGACAAATACAAACAGCTAAATCCTACAAAATAACTGATCCATATTCTTTAAAATTTTCTAGTTCATGAAATTCAAGGGAAGCCTGAGAAAATTTAACGGATTAAAAAACTAAAGAGGGCTTCCCTGGTGGCACAGTGGTTGAGAGTCCGCCTGCCGATGCAGGCGGAAGCGGGTTCGTGCCCCGGTCCGGGAAGATCCCACATGCCGCGGAGTGGCTGGGCACGTGAGCCATGGCCGCTGAACCTGTGCGTCCGGGGCCTGTGCTCCGCAACGGGAGAGGCCACAACAGTGAGAGGCCTGCGTACAGCAGGAAAAAAAAAAAAAAAAAATTAAAGAGACAGGACAACTAAATGCAACATGTGATGCTGGGCTGATCCTTTTATTATGAAGGACATGATTGGGGTAATTGACAAAACTTGAAAGGGGTCTGAGGCTTAGTAGCACTGTAGTAATGTGTCAGTGTTAATTTCCTGATTTTCATGATTATATTTGGATATATGTTTGTAGGAAATACTAGAGGATTTGGGGGAGACATTGCATTGTGTTGGCAACTACTCTCAAATGGTTTGGGAAATAAATTATTTTTATTGTCATTTCAACCTTTCTTTAATTTTCAAGATTGTTAAAAGAAGGCAAAGAAAGAGGAGAAGACCCCTGAGTCAGGTAATCCTCCTTTTCCTGGCGACTCCCATAGTTAAAAGCTCAGTTTACAATGGTGGTCAGTTTTTCAGTCTATTTGTGCTAATTTCTGTAACTAACAACATAGCATCTTATTTTCTATTTGAGGTTTTTGGATTTTTCCTAATTATGCTTTTGCTTTTTATTCTATCAAATGTCTATGAATTTGATAAAGTCCTCGGTATTAAAACAAAATCAGTAAGATTCATAAAAATAAAAATAAGTTCTTGGAGAAATTTATAAATTTCTACCTGCATTCAAATTGGAGTAAGTTGGCAAGAAATCTATAAGGGGAAAATACTCTAAGGAGCACTCCCCTTCAGAAACTCAAAATGGTTGCACGTGTTTATCCTGTAAGAGGTCTGTGATGAAACCGCAGGATGAAGGCTATATGTCCAAACTTAAATGCAATCTTTTAAATCACCTTTCATGTCAGGCCATGTAAGAACTGGGCAATTCAATAAGTAAATTAGAACAATTATTGTTTTCAATAATTTTTCAGGTCAATACTTAGAATAATAAAAAACGTATCTATAACGCCAAGAAATCTGGACAGTTATTAGTTATTATCATTTAGACTATTGAATAAAATCAGATATGATAGAGGGGCCAGCTGTTGGTAGGTTTAAAAGTCACCCTAGGTGATTAATTCATGCAGCAGTGTTGCAGGTCTCTCTTTAGATGAAGCACTTAGAAGTATAACCAAGCATGGCTCTAATTTCATATCTGAGACCTGTTTTATTTAGAGTTCTTTGGCAAGTGCTTGCTCTATGTGTTTTTATAGTCTTTGGTTGTGCTATACAAATATCAAAATTATGAATTAACAGATATGCAAAAGTGAAATCCTAGAAGATAGGATAAACATGAAGTCCTCTAATTATCACTCAAATAAGTTTGGTTGACACAGAACTGGGAATTAGATAAAGACATTAATAATTCATAATGCTGAAATTAAAATCTTCTAGTTACAGTACAAAAGAAATCTTAATTTGTACCACAAGGTAATGAATTCAGTACTTTTCATTTGTTAAATATTTGCTTATTACCCCGCACCGTGCATATAACACTGTTCCAAACTTTGGAGGGCAAACAGGAAAAACAGAAACTCTCTACCCTCAAGTTGTTTATACTGCAGTCAGTGAAATTTCTCTACTTGGAGATCTTTTAATTCCTCAGTTCATTGTAACATCTTCTTCAGATGAATTGTTTTTTATTTGTTAAAATGAACGTTTAGCACTCTAAATAGTTTCTTCAATGTTCCTGATAGTGAAATAGTCATAATGCTAATTTCCAATACTAATTATAGAGTTGATAGGAGAAATGCTCAAGATTGATAGTAAAGTGATTTCAATAACCTACAAAATGTCTTGAGGTTTCTCAGATAACAACTTGTCTCCCAGACAAAAATGTACTTATTATTTATATTCCAAGCTTATAAATGTTTTTGTACTTTAATCAACATCTTTTAATTCACGTTTTAAGATATTTTGTTCAGTAGATTATCTCATTTGGAAACTATTGATTTATATATACATACTATGTAAATATTAGTATATATTTCTCAATGGCTAGATCAGTGCTTTCTGAACTACTTAAATTTGTTTAATTCATATTGTTCTTCAGCATTTCTTCTACTCACTGGAGCCTATCCTACTGACTTCAAAAAGCCTGAAAAATCTGAAAATCCCATTTAAAGTAACTGTATGGAAAATCTTTAAAATAACATATAATAATGGTAGAGAAGAAGAGTATTTAACATTGTGCTGAAGATCATTCCATTAATAAAGAGATCAATCAATAATTCTAACATTCAGACATATAATAACAATGAAAAACATTAATCATAATACTGAGCAATGACATTTTCAATAAAGGGAGATATTAAATATTGTATAGGAAACTAGTATCTGCAAAGCAGATAAGTTGGCAACGATTATACATATATTTAAAATATGTTGAAACAGTCATAGACAGTTTTTCTTTTTGGCTGAAAAGAGGCATATTGAAGTGTTTAAGCACTACTTCAACTGGAATAGATATTTAGACACTATACAGAAAACACATGATTGCAGAAGAGCAGATATTAGCAGGTGTGTGAATGTGTATGTCTTTAATTAATGCATTTTCATTCATTCAAAACGGAGAAGACTGCCAAATTTACTTTAAAGGTGGCATTGTGATATGTTACAATTCCACTCTTAGACTTTTGCTGCTGTTGCTGTTCCTTTAGTATTCACCAAAGAGTACCGTCCTGTCGTTTATCCAAGTTAGAAATCTAGAAGCAATCCTAGGATTCTCATTATAGGGTCCCCTACCTTCATGCTCCCCACTCAATAAGTAACAGATTCTTGGCTCTCCTATATAGGAAAGCTCTCTCCAATGTACGCCTGCTCTGTTACTCTCCGGGTCCAGCATCTCTGCCTCAGCCTCCCATTGAAGTCACTTCTAGTTCATTCTGTGCAAGGCCATTTTTAAACCTTCCTTAGTCCTAGGCAATTGCCCTTTTAGAAGCTTTACCCTAAATGTTATCAAATGCATTAAAATGTGCCCAAGTCACATATCCAATATAATTTATAGATAACTATGTGAAAGCTGAGTAACATTGCTGTTGTAGTAATATTAGTTGAAAATATTAATTACACAAGTTTTTATCTCAATTTTGCAGATCTTTTTTCATATTCTGGAGCCATGTTTTTCAGGTGTCAAACAATTTTCTAAGTCCTTCTCAAACTCCTAGTCCCTAGTGAGTGTGTTGTTACTGTCACAGGGTTGAACAGCACAGACAGCAAGATGTCTGAAGATGAAGACCATCACATGGTTGAGTAGATCAGATACGTGGAAGTTGGAATGCAAAGTGTTTGTAGAAAAAAATATACAAATCAAGGAAGAAATTGCAGTGTCAATTAATATGATGTATATCAGATGATAGTATTAAAAAGCCAGCTTCTGTAGGGATGTCAATAAAATATCACCCTACACAGTAATGTCTCAACACCACAGAATGTGAACTGCTTACATATTAAAAAAAAAATAGGGATGGCAAACCATCAACAAAAAATTAAGTATAGTATGTTCCAAAATGAATGTTGGAAAATGGCAACTCGTCTTGAAAGTGGTTAAATCACCTATCAGTTTCATGACAATATTTCTAAACCTTTAATATTCCATCTTTAAAATGGAGATAATGAACATTCCTCTTTGATAAATTTGTTGATGAATTTAAACTATACAATTCACATAAACTTCTTAGTGTTGTATCTGGCAAATACTTGATATTTTTGTTATTATTGATAAATAATTAGTAAACAATAACTGTTATGTTATTATGGTCATTATTACAACTTAGACCAGACCAGAACAGACCAGAAAATATTACTGAGATTGGTTTGATCTTTCATCGTGCTTTTAAAGATGGAAAAGTTAATAATGAGTTATTTTGAGAAGAAATGTGTCGATGTTCTAACGTCCTTGCAAAAACTAAATATTTATTGGATGTAGAAAAAATAGTCTTAGTTTAATGAGAAGGTATAGATTTTAAAAGTATCTTTCCTCCTTGGACTCATAGAGAGCCAGAAAAGGAGATTAAACAAAGGATTTAGAAAGTATAATATAATAAAGAACAGCACCAGCTCTGGACTCAATGATTTTGTGGTTTTGATGTGAATAACCCCAGGTCCCCATTCTGACATCAGTACTACCACTCACTGTGTAAGACATGGTCAAGTCGATTAACCTCTCTCTGCTTTCGTTTCTTCATCTGTAATGTGCAAGTAATATTACTTGTCAGTTGCCAACCAGCAGTACTTCTTCAGCTAATTGACTGTGTCAGCAGGGATGCTGCAAAGATTAGCTAATAAATGATTTATAAACCTTTTGAAATATTAAATAAATGATGTAAAAAGCCTTAACAAAAGAAGGACAGAACAAATCATTCCATGCATTAATTCGCTACTTTAGTCATATATATTTTATAAAAAACTTAAGAAGAGGTAACCTTCCGTAAACTGAAAATAGGATAGATAACTTGGAATTCTAGAGTGCTTTTCGTTGCTGTTATTTTTTTAAAATCTTCTGTCATAATTAAGAATACACAGAAGAAAAAGTGTATTAGAGGAAATAATTACAGTTCACCTCTTTATATTGATGATAGTATTATGAGACAGGAAAATGAAATGAATAAGAATAAAGAAACATGCTTTCTGAGCTATCAATACTTTTACTATTGACAATGGAATAACATTGACAGATTTACTTTACCAATAAGGATCTTGAGTATGATGATTAAAAATAAATCTACAATATACATTTTTTCAGATGTAAGGACAACATACAAAATCCTGTGCCAAGCATTCTGAGGGGACTCAAAAATCAAAGACCCAGATCTCAAGGAACATATAATATAGGAAGAAGAGCAACATGAAAATAATTAATTCTTGCATAGTGCCAAATTAAATATTATAATAAAGTTATTTATTTTACCTGGAGATGGGGAGGTGCTGTAGCTTATAAACTGGGTTTGAAAGATGAGAATTTTGTTGTTCTTGGGAGAGAAGTTCACTCCGGGTTAAGAAAAGCAGCATGAGAAGACCAATAAGAGAACACCAGAGATATAGCAAGTGTTTGCTATGATCTAACTTAGTATACATGGGAGAGATAGTATAGGGAAAAAAGCTAGTAAATTAGGTTGGGTTCACATTCTTGAGGGCCATGCAAATAAAGTTACAACTATGTTTTGAGGGTTCCCAGGAGCCACTGAATATTTTTGAGTATTTTATGTTTAATAAAGTTAATTCTGGTGAAAGTGTAAAGGGTAACTTGGAAAAGAATAAGTTTAGATAAGTAAGTAGTTAGCCTATAATTGCAATAGTCAAGAAAAAAATGATGAAGGGAGTGACCAGACAAAGAACGGAAATGAAGAATACTGAAGAAGCATTGAATGGATAGAATTAAAACAATGAGGTTTGAGAATTGATTAGATGGGAAGAATTAGTGAGATGGAAGTAATTGAACACAATTCTAAGATTTCTATTAATATCATGGATACCTAAGAAAATAGTAGTAATATACACTAAAATAATAAGGATAATAAATAGTTTGGGGGGTGGAGGTAGAGATGCAGCAAAGAGATTCCATTTGAACTTACTGAATTTGAGTTTTTAAGGACAAACATGGGGGAATATCCAATAAGCAGTAAAAATTCCCAAGCTACGCTTCAGAGAAATATCAGGCCCCCAAATTATAGATTTCATAGCCGTCTATAAACCGTTGGAAATTAAGACAATTGGGGTAAATGGGATTACCAAACAGAACATAAAGAACAAAAGAGAGAAAATATATTATTTAATAGTTAAGTGAGGGAAAGGGCAAGAAGAAATATAAGAAGATTATGAGGGAATCAAGAGTACAGTAACTATCAGAGCCAAGGGAGAAAGATGTTTCAAGAAGAGAGGAATAGCAATGTAAAATGTTGTACCAATTTGATATAGATGATTACTGTGAAAAGCCTATTGAATTTTGTGATTAATGTGTAATGGTTTTTCTCTGAGAAAACAATTCTGGTAAATTGATAGATATGTAAGTTAAATTGCAAAGGAATTAAAAATAAAGCATTGTAAAGGATGCAGGAAAATTAGTATCTGCCTCTTTTTCTGTAAGTTTGAGAGTAAATGAAAGTAAAAGGTGAGTGAAAAAAAGAACAGAGCTAAAAGATGAAATATATTTTATAACAGGTAATATGTAAATAATTTTATAGGCATTGGGGAAAGCAGGGAAAAGAAAGACTCCAGAAGCACAAGGCAGGATTGAAGGAAAAATAATAGGAGAGAAGACAGAATCAAGAGCACCAGTCAGGTATTAATGTGGCAAAAGGACTCAAATAAAAAGATGGCAATTTTGATGTGATGATAAAGAAACAGCAATTGAAGGAATTTATGTAGGATGACCTTGACATTCTCCATAAATTCATTAGGCAAGATTTTCTATGGAGTGAAAGAAGATGAAATACAAATGAGACTTAAGAAACACAAAAAAATGAAGAAATTGCTGTTTTTAAGGATGGTGAACAGGTCAGCCAGAGATCAGCAAAGGAATTTATGAATAGTTTTGAGGTTACTTGTTGCCTAATTAGATAGTGAAAATATTTTCTTAAGATAGCCTGTGCTTCTGGCTTTATAACATTTTTAGGCTTTATAACATTTTAGGCTTAACAAATCAAAAAGTTTTGATTTGTTAAGCACTGTGGAAAGAAAAAAAAAGGATTTGAATCTGGGCTAAAGGAAGTTTCAGAGAAGAAGTTAAGTAATAATACAATTGACTTGGTCATGAATTTACAAAAACAATATGAAAATGTGCCCATGTCAAAACAAGGAAAAATATATATATAATCTTGAATGAAGGCATAAGGATCACAATTATCACATTACTGGGGATCAGAGATGAATTGATGAATAGAGAGAAGATTGAGAAGAATAACCATTAGTATCAAATGTTGGACATTTTTGAACTTGAGAATTTTTATTATACACTGAAAATCAGGGAAGAAGTGACGAACTCCCCCCAACAAATGTAGGTGGGTTATTATTTCTAGTAGTATTAGTCAAAAACTTACTGTGAAAACCATCAAAGACAGCCTATTTTTTCTCATATTAGGCAAAATTTCTTCTAGCAGTATTTTGTGATTTAAAAAGTCAATACCTTGGATTTAGAACAAAAGAGGGTTTGACTTTGCAGAGTTAATATGTGTTGGCATCATTCTGTGATACAACTCAGTATATGAGATTACTTTTTTTTAAGTGTGCTTTTGATAGAACACTATCCAAACTCTTCTAAAGGACAATACGTGTCCCATTATACCAAATGGTATTCTAGAACATGCAATGTCATGATCTGGCGCAGGATTTATAATTATGCCTTAACAGAGGAGACTTCTGTGGAAATTTTCAAATTGTTACTATTAACAGGGTATGGTTCTTGATTTCTTCTTTGTTGTCACTTACTCCAAAATGTGACTAGAATATAGCCCAATTCAAGGAAAAGGGGAACTAAGGTAGCATCAAGTTCTGGCTCCCTGTCCTGAGCTCATAAGACTTAATTTGAAGCCCTCTGATTTGTGAGATCAGTGGGTTGTTCTTAGAAATAAGCTATTAGATTGTTTGTAAGCCTGAATTAGATAAATAAGTAATATTCTTATGCAGGAAAAGAAAAGAGAAAAAGATAGATAGTATTGTACTTAGCATGGAAATAGCTGATTATTTCCAGAATATTTTAGGAATCAAAAACTTGCTTAGTTAAGTCCTTTACAAAAGGGTTCCCTTCTCTAATCCGTAGTGTTTGTCGGATAGCTTCCTGTTACTGTGTAGATCAACAGTTCTCAAAATTTGGTCCCCCAACTCCTGCATGTCCCCAGTGACCCTTTCAATCATTCCCTGAGATACTTTCAGTGGATTCACAAGTTTAAAATAATTTTCATAATAATACTGATGCTATTTACCTTTTTCACTTGGCTGCCATTTGCACTAATGGTGCAAAAGCATGGTGGGGAAAACTGCTGACACCTTAGCATGAATCAAGTCAGTAGCAGCAAACTACTAGTAAGCCTGGTATTCTTCACTGCCACACACTCAGAGTTAATATTTTTAAAATGCAAGATGTACCTAAGAATGTACTTGATTAAGGAGTAAAAATATACTAATTTTGTCAAATCTTGACCCTTGAGTAGAGGTCTTTTTAATATTCTGTGTGATGAAATGGTAAGTCAGTGAAGATGTACCAAACTGCATGGTTGTCTCAAGTAAGTACTTGTGTGACTGCTTGGGTTGAGAGCTAAATTAGCCACTTTTCTCATGAATCACCATTTTTACTTGAAAGAACAACTGACAAGCAAACTGTGGTTTTTTCAAACTTGGATATTTGGCAGAGATTTTCTTGAAAATGAACAAAGTGAGCTTGTCACTTCAAGAGAAGCAAAATCCAACTGTATCTGTTGCCAATGATAAAATCTGAGCTTTCAAATAAAAATTACAATTTTGGAAAACTTATTATCGGCCCCTGTGAACTTGTCAGTTTCTCAATTCTTAAAGAATTTTCTGTTGAGATAGGTGGCATTACTAACAAATGTGATATTATATAATGAAATAAGCTACTATTTGGAAATTTTATATAACCTAGTGAACCAATATTTTTCCAAATGACCAATACCTGATATTTTAAAAATACACATGGGCAAAAGATCCATTTAAGTTGCAAAGTAGACAATAGATTTTAATAAAACAGTAAGGGAAGCATATTGATATGGTTTTAGATTCCACATTGCAAAATTTAAAAATCCATAATTATCTGAAAAAGCTATTAAAATTCTCCTCACTTTCCCAACAAAGAAATCTGTGTGAGGCCAGATTTTCTTCATATACTTCAACTGAAACAACATATTGAGACATTGAACGCAGAAGCAGATATGAGAAACCAGGTATCTTTTATTAAGCCAGACATTTGCAAAACTAAGCCAGAAAATTTCAAAATGTAAAACAATGCCATTCTTGTCACTATTTTATTTTGGCTTTGGAATATATATTTCATTTCACTAAAAATATACTATTTACTGAAACGTAATGGGCTTTTTATTTATATTTTAAGTGAATTAATAAATATTTAAAATTTACAGTCTTAATTTCACATATGGTAAATATTGGCAGATATAACTATATAAACAAAATCTCATTCGGGTTCTCAGTAATTTTTGATAATGTAATGGATATCTGAGGCCAAAACGTTTCAGAAACACTAATGTAGACCAAGTCTTAAGCACATAGGAAACTACTCAATGACTTCTATCAAACTTCACATGATTTCATAAAGTAACAATGGAGAAGTCATGTAACTGCATTTGTAATAATGGTAGAGGAAGAATTTTCCTTCTCTTTTAAAAAAAATCATACCATTTATATTAGAGAGAAGACTTCAGTGCCTGCTGATGACATTCTCTCCATTCTTTCTTCCAAGTCTGTGAGTCTCATTTTCATGTGTCCCCATTTACAGGAGTAAAATTAGCATGTTATCCAGTCACCATTTGGCTCATGACTCAATGTCACTATAAAAATCATTTAAGCAGCTTCATAGACCCAACTTCTTTTAGAATACATCTATGCGGACACTTCAATTTGTTTAAAACAGGAGACGTAAGTACATACTTTTTCTAGCCTCTTGCAGTCTATCTAAATCTATAAATTATGCTAGGGTGAAATCTGGTTTATCCTCTCAATTTGTGTAAATGATATTTAAAAAGATAAAGGGCATAAATAAGGGAAAGACCAACACAAATTATGAATCTCAGTTTAGAAATCCATTATACAAACAAAACAATTTTAGAATACCAATATACTGTTTCCTTTGTTAAAGAGGGAGAAAGTGAGACTTTTTTAAGAAGGGAGAAAAGAAAGCAAGGTTATTTCTTAGTCATGAATTTTGATTGGATTTTTAGATATCAATATTTAGAAATTTATGCTTTAAAATTTAATCTAATTTTAAATAGTACAGTACTTAAATAATAAAATGTCTTTTCCTCCCTCTAATCTGACTTTGAATATTAGTATAATTAGCTCTTGTATATAACTAGATACAAAAAATAGCACCATATTATCTTGGTTATATCCAATACTACCATTTTGTCATGTCTAGAAAATTCTAATTATAGCAACATAAATAGGAAGCTTTAGTGAAGAGTCAAAGCCCACTTTTGGTAAATTTTTCCAAGTTTTATTCTGATTAGTTTATTTTGCATAAGGCCAGAATGTGTGCTAAGTGCTACTCTATTAAATCTCTACCAGCTGCTGACACTTTTTAGACTTTTTTTTTGACTTTTGTCATTTTTGGGTGAACATCTGTCAGCCATAGTCATTTGGCAACAGTTTCCCCAGAATTTCTAAGCTAACTACAAGTCATTATGCAGTGATTATATTGGTGTAAAAGTTATTTCCAATCTCTGGTAGTCATATCAATAAATTGAAAAGCTGTGTCAAGATGTTTAGCTGAAAGGAAAAAAACACAGCTGCCATGCATGTAAAAATTACTGTTTTTGAGCACCTAATGGGAGTTCATTAAGGAAGTATAATCATGGAGAGAGAGAAAAAGATACAGAGTTTATAACATGTATATGTTTTGTTTCAAAATGTAATTATGTATTTAAATATGCGCTATTTGTCAGCTATCGTTCTTTTTACTGAAAAGTAAGTTTATTGTCTGGAGAAAACAAATCTAATAAAAGTGAAATACTACTTTATAATAATAACTATTATAATAATAATTATAATGGCTACCATATTTGAATGCCCAGTACTTTCTATGTTACTTTAGAGGTTTACAATAAATGCACATCAATCTAGCAAGTATATTTCATAAATGCTTAAGAAGAAAAGGAGTTTACAGAATAATCTATTCTCACAATTCTCATTATTGTCTTTCACTAAATCCAATTGAAATCTAGATACACACACTTCAAAGATGAACACAGTATACACATACATCTCTCATAACCCTGTTTCTTCTTCCATGTGCTCATTACTTAGGAGTACCCTAAATGAAAATTCAAATTAAGTTTTTGGCTCCCCTCTTATAAATAGAATTAGCACCGTCACAGAAATTAACATTCACAGATATACAAATCATAATGCAGTGCTCCTTTTAATTCATACCTTCTCATAGAAAATGTCACCACTTTTTTCTGTCTCACTCTGATTTTTCAAATCTTCTTAAAACTATTATCAGCAAAGTGAATTAGATGTAAACTCCCACATACACGAGTATTATTATGACAGTCTACATTTTAAAAAATGATAATGGCAAAAAACAAGGAACTTTATTGCAAAATACAGTGTTCTTTATGCAAAGCCCACAGACCTGGGTTCAAGTCATAGTTCCGTGTGTTATTTAGCAGTCCCTTAACTCTCTGACTTATTTTCTTCAAATGAAAATGAGGATATTTTTGCCTACTTCATAACATTGTTATCAGATGAGAAATAATAGCAGTTGTGCTATTTTTAAAGCCTATGTTTTAAAAAGCCAT
This sequence comes from Globicephala melas, assembly GCF_963455315.2. Taxonomy (NCBI): domain Eukaryota; kingdom Metazoa; phylum Chordata; class Mammalia; order Artiodactyla; family Delphinidae; genus Globicephala; species Globicephala melas. Next base: position 21,847,678 of record NC_083330.1, read on the forward strand.
AAAGAGAATAAGAATGAAAGACAATAACAATGACTTTGAGATGAGCTTATTCCTGTAACCTACTTCGCCTTTTTATCAGATATATTTGATAGATATAAGAAGGTCAATGACTGATTCTAAATTTCCACAAAATGTGCCCTTATTTCAAAATGTGACCATAGAAAGAAATCGGTAAAGATATCCAATTCTAAATCTTTAAAGTAACATAGAAACTAAGTACTGCGTTGGTTAATGATAGTGGAGTAGGTAATGAAAATATCATTATAATAGCACTGAATTACTCAAGGTCAAAAACTTTATGCAAATTTGTAGCTTACTCACAGACAAGCAACCTGGTAAAACAGAAAGAGTGGACTGGGATTTGAAGACCTTCATTCCAACCACTTAATTAATTAACTATGTGAAGATGGGCAGATCACTTGAACTATCTGGTCCTCAGATTTTTCACCTATAAAACCTTCCAGAGTTTTAGGATTTGGTGATTTAGTATAACCCACGGATAGGGAAATTCTCTGTGGCTACTGATGAAAGGTGATTAATGTATTTCTTCCTCATTGTTCAGTTCTATTCAACATACTTCTATTCAGCACTGATTATGTGCAAAAGGCTCTACTAGGAATTCTATGTAGTTAAAATATTAACAAAATGCATTTCCTGTCTTAGAACTTGTGATCTGTCTAGAAGGAGAGGCAACCATGATGCCAGTTAGAATTTTAACGCCCTGTACGGGCACAAATCAAGGCCTGTGGGAGTGCTAGGTGAAGAGATAGGGGAAAGAAGGCAAAGAGAAGATGGCATTGGCTGAATTTTGAGGGCTAAATCCATTTCAACAAGCAAGTTTGTCAGGAGAAGGCATTCTAGGTTGAATAACAGAATTGAGCAAATGCACCATCAGAGAAGCTCTGGGAAAACACTGTGCATTTTTCTGTAGCATACCAAGTATGAGAGTGAGTGGTTAAAGTTAAAGCAGCAAAAGTGGGTTCTTTTCAGATTGTGGGAAAACTCAGCAATAATCCTGGTAAGAGCTTTTTCTGTGTTTTACAGAGAATAAATATGAGTGACATCAAATAGAAACCAACATGACCTGGCAGATGATTAGACATGGATATCAAGTGAGAGAAATAAGTCAAAATATGCCCCAACACGGCGTATTAATGAAGCCAGTTTTCTCTATTTATGTGTTTTGTTGTTGTCTTACTTTGTTTTATTGAATTTGAAATGTTTGTGCAAAACCAAGTGGAAGTCCGTATTCAGCAGGCAGTTGCTCTTGTGTGTGAGGACCTTGGGAGAACATTCTAAATAGCAGATGCAGACGTTTGTATTATCCATAGTGAGGAATTAGAAGCATTGGAATTAGATGAGTTATTCAAGTAAGAAAGTAAAGAAGGTCAATGACTGATTCTAAATTCCTACAAAATGTGCTCTGATTTCTAAAGGTGACCCTAGAAAGGGAAGTCTGTAAAAAATACAAAGGTCAAATGGGATGGAACCAGGATGGTAAGGGATCATGAAAGCTAAGGAAGTGACAGTTTTTTTTTTTTAATCAGTACTTACCCACCATGTGCCAAACACTATGTTAATCTCTTGAGATACATAATCCAAGTAAATTCTCATAATCTTGAGAACTAAGTATATTTATCACAATTTATAGATAAAGAACTGAGCACAGAGGGATTAGACATAGCATAACAAGTAAATGGAAAGTCTAGATTCAAATACAGATAAATCTGATTCTTATAATTATTTTGCCTCTATAACTTTTAATATATGCTAGGGGAGAGTTTCAAGGAGAATGTAACTGGCAGTGTCATGTGAGCTCAAACAGGATAGACAGTCACAAGAACATTTAACACTAAGCGGTTACTTAATGTTAATACAGATCATTTCAGTGATCTATATGAAAGTAGTCTCTGTAAAACATACTATATAAAGGCCAATGGAATAGAAAAATTCTAAAGGTTGGTTCAAGGAAAGTGAGAAAATAAAAGTAGTTGAACCCTACTGAGAAGTTTAATGAAGGAAAGAGAAGGTAGTGCAAAGATTTATGAAGGTCGAGGAATGGGTATTTGGTTGAATGGTTGGTTCATTTTTTTTTTAGTAAGGAAAGACTTGAACATGCTTATAAACTTGACAGAGAAATCCAGAGGAGAAAGAAGACTCAAATTACTGAGAAAAAAATGGATGGAGAAAGGTCCTACAGGAGGTAATAGGAAATAGAATCAATAGCATGCCTTAAAAAGAAAGCAGCTAGTTCATCTAGAAAAGAAACAATAGTGATTTACAGAGAAATGTATTTGAGAAAGGAAGAAATGTAAGAGAACTTGCAGCAGATGTCCTATATCTTCCCCAAGAAGGAAGATGCAAAGTCACCTCTTAAGGCAGGTAGTGTCTGGTTGTGTGGACTACGAAGGGTTTGGAATCCTTCCCACAGAGAGAAGCCATACAGAGGAGTCAAATAGAAGTGAACAAAAGAATTTCCGTTCAACTCAGAGTGTATACTAATAATAGAGTAAAAATGTTTAGTTGAACCAATTGGCACAATTTTATGACTTTTTTGGTAACACTTATCCACCCAGTAATGAGATCAGAGAAAGTGTACCGTGCTGTTTTCCAGGTGAGGCTTAGGAAAGTCAAGGTGACGGTAGACCAAAGGGACTTCTTGATGCTAATGAGAAGCTACACGAAACGGTGGGCAATTGATCCAGACTGGGCCTAGAGGAAACTAAAACAAAAAGGGTTAAAGGAATCAAAGATATGACCAGTGTGAAGAACAGATTCATTATGAGTAAGAGGAAAAGAAAAAAATTGGTGGTTATGGTCACAGAAGGGAATTTCCAAATTCAAGATTCTAGAAATGATATAGTTTTGAGTGATCATTGTTTTTACACTTTCACTTAAAGTGCCATTAATGATTATGTCATCCAGGTGTCCTGCCTTACTTATTAGAAAATGGAAGGCCAGGAGGTCAAGTGATTTTCTGTCACTCCATGACCCAATGTCAGGGGCAGGACTAAATCCAGGATCTTCTGAGGAGCATTTGGAAATTTTAAGTAACATGGTAACAACCATTAAATCATATTCCCATGAAAAAGAATGATGGATATAGTCAAGTGATTGGAACCATAATATAGTCACAGTAAAGCATGCAGTATTCATATATTTCCTATTTCAAAACTTGTATTGTGCTATTCCTACCTGTTTCCTCTTTTAGCTTCCTCTTACAGAAGAGAGAGTATAAAAGTTTTCCCCAGATTAAATTAATAGCTCCCTCATTATGCACTGGGAGAAGAACTAAGCTTTAAGGAAAGTGCTACTGACTGCCATCCTGGATTTCACTGTAAATGGCATCAATTTATTTCAGAGTGACAGTGTGCATGTCCATGATAGTGTATGGGTTCTACCATTTTTGCTTCTTCCACATTTCGTATATTTTGAAAAGACTCCTTTCTCTTGATTATTGGCATGAGTTTTTAATCTTAAACTATAGTAAAATGTATTTGGAATGGGTAAGACAGGAATAAAGACACAGACCTACTGGAGAATGGACTTGAGGATATGGGGAGGGGGAAGGGTAAGCTGTGACAAAGCGAGAGAGAGGCATGGACATATATACACTACCAAACGTAAAATAGATAGCTAGTGGGAAGCAGCCGCATAGCACAGGGAGATCAACTCAGTGCTTTGTGACCACCTAGAGGGGTGGGATAGGGAGGGTGGGAGGGAGGGAGTCGCAAGAGGGAAGAGATATGGGAACATATGTATATGTATAACTGATTCACTTTGTTATAAAGCAGAAACTAATGCATCATTGTAAAGCAATTATATTCCAATAAAGATGTAAAAAAAAATGAAAGATTTACATTTGATGATCTTTTGTTATTACATGTATCTCATATTCTACCTTGAAAATATTTTCTTCATTAAGTCTTTAACTAAGTATGTGTGTTACCAGGTCTGTTTGGGGAAACTCACTTTCACTGAGTCCTTTGTAATTTTGAAGATTTTATTTCAAAGGTTCAGTCAAGAAAGATTATTATTCCTCCCAAGGAATGACTTACCAAGTAAGCAACAAGGAAGCTGTGCTCCTGGACTGGGAGCGGTATTTGGTCACTGGCATTGTTTAGAATTGCTGGTGCATGATGATAATAAAAAACAAACTGGATTTTGGTCAATTTCATTATTGTTCTTAGGTTCTCTGCAAACAATGCCCTTGCTTACTGCTCATGTCTAGGGTGGAAAACTTCCACTCCACCTCCCACCACTTTGGTATGCTACTGAGCTCAAGTTCTTCTTTCTGGAGTTGAAGACTGACTAAAATGGTATTAGAGAAGGAGAATTTTATGATCTAAACTGGGTGTCCACAAACTACGGCATGCAGGCCAAATCTGACCTTATGCCTATTTTTATCAGTTTAGTTTATTACTTTTATTTAATGTATTCTCTTTGAGTACTTTTGTCCTACAACCATAGGGTTGAGTAGTTGGATAAAGACTATATACCCTCAAAGCCTAAAATATTTACTATCAGGCCCTTTACAAAAAATGTTCCCTGACCCTTGATCAAGAATCAAAGCATTACTTGCTTTGTGGACATGTAAGCAAGACAGTTATTTCACATCCATATTATAGGCCAGTAATTTAACAAGTGTCTTTGTTAAATGTTTACCATTGACCAACATTATATTTACCTTTTAATTTTTCTCTGTTTTGTAGCTCCTGCTATGTGGATATTTGTTAGCAATGACTGATGTGGAAACTACATATGCAGATTTTATTGCTTCAGGAAGAACGGGTAGAAGAAATGCAATACATGATATCCTGGTTTCCTCTGCAAGTGGTAACAGCAATGAATTAGCCTTGAAATTAGCAGGTCTTGATATCAACAAGACAGGTGAGTCGTTTGACATCTATCTCTATGAACATGGAATGATTTGCAGCACTTCGCTAAGTAGGATTAAGTCATGAAAAAACACCTTTGAAAGTAACGTAATAGAAAGTTATAAACAGTCTAAGGCAAGATAAAAGGCAGGTACTAATCGCTTAATCACTCCCACTCTGTTTTCAATGACTGCACCTTACAGGGTTTCCCACTCAAATGCAGAATCCTTAATCTGATTTTACTAATGCAATCAATAAAACACATGAGTTTTTTTTTTTTATTTAATCCTAATCTCTATAAAAGCTCTGAAATATCTTATGTAGAACATTTAACAAAGTTGGAGCTCCTACCTTTGACAGTTTGGCCACCTGTAACACTTAATAGCATTAGATATTTAACAAGATTCACAGATAAGTCTGACAGATCTCGATTCCAAGAACCATTTCAAAATAAAAGGGTCTCCAGGACCATTTTTCTTGAGAATGGAAGTAAAATAGTCTATTACATAAATAAGTCTTAGGTAAGAAGTTTTCCTTTCATGATAGACTGAGTTTGAAAAATTTGTCTTACTATTGGGTCTCGAACTCCTACCCACCAAATCTATCTTTACCAATGAAAAAGTAAAATAAGTTTGACATGTCAAAGTACAAAGTGCTGAAACCCCTGATGGCTCTTCCATCCATAGCTTTTGCAAATATCAAAGCTGAATGTATTTCCCTGAAAAACACTTGTGCAAAAAATAATCTTTAAAAGTAAAAAGGAGTTCACAATTAAGGAAACACAGTGTTATATATGTGAAAAACACTGGTCAGTTTCTGACTCTTGGTAACAGCTTGATATTCTTTGCTATTAGAATTTTCATGGCAAAGCCTTCCAGTTATTGGAAAACTGAGTCAGAGTATATATATATATATATGAAATATGAAATATATATGAAATAGCTCAGCAACATTACCTTAAAATACCTACTGACAGAACTTTATTCAATGACTACAGGTCAGCAGGTCATAGATTGGTCTTTTAAAACTCAGGTTGAAAATAAAACTTTAATAATCACTTCCATGGAGTATATAGACTGATGTATATTTTAGATTTTGTTGTTTCTCTGTTACTACCAGGAGTTAATTTTCAAAATAGCTCTGAGAAAGGCTATAGGGAATTATTCCAATTTGGTGGCATGAAGTAAGTAAATATAATTTTTCTGCAATATTTGAGAATTTACTAATCTTTTTCATAAAATTTGTGTTTTATATGAATACTCTATTTTAAATAATCTGCATTAATTTTAGCCACTCTTACTATGAGGACATTTTTATTCATAGTGTAGTTTAATTTCTTCTTTTTTTGTTTTCACTGAAATTAAGACCCATTAACCTCAAGACCTTTCTTATACAAGAGACTATAGTCTCTTAACATAGTCTATTAGACTATGTTAAAATTTAAATAGGTTGACATTTTATATTAATAATTTTATATTTGATATTAATATGTTATAATTAAATAATTTAAAATAATTCAAATATCTTTATGCTTCCAGATATATTCTTTTTCAAATATTTCTACATGTTAATTGCAATTCTGTAGACCCTGAAAGAATTTTCTGTTTCTCTTCAAATCACAAAATCCAGAATAAGGCAAAGTATAAACAGCACTGACTTTATTTATTATTCTAAGTACCAAGAACTAAAAGTAATAACTGTACAATCAAAAGTCCAAAACATAAAAAATAAAGACAACTGTACAATGGCAAATTAAATATCACTAGCTGAGAATAGCACGGGACTTCCTTTGTAATTCCTGAGTATTTCAGCTTCTATTTAAGTTTATGCTCAACAATATTGTTGTCCTATGTTTATCTTGACTTGTTAACAAGCATCTATTTAGCCACAGCTCTGTGTTTGCAGCATTATTCTGAGCCCTGAGGAGTATCCCTGGATACCTAGAAAGTCCCAAGCCCCATGGGAGTTAAGATCCTCATCTTGTATTTATGCAGTCACTTTCATCCTTAATATTCTACTGTCTTGCATCTGCCCTAATATGACTTCATTCCTTTGGTTGACAGAACTTCTCCTATTTATCGAGTTCTCATTTCATGCTAATCTACACATCTCAGATTCAGGCCATCTGCATAACTTGGGGGCTTGTTCATTTCTCTAATAGTGAAGATAATACATGAAAATTCTATATAATGCATCATGATATTCTTGGAACACCTTTAGAACAGAATATGATTTTTATGTGGAAAAACTGCTTTTAATTTCCCTAAAGTATGGTGCATGGTGAGGTGTCTTGTGTGTACTTGTTAAGCGTAAAGGAGTAATTACCTTCAAAATTTCCATCTAAATAATGGACAGTCTACTTACTTCAATTAATTTGAATTATGATAATAAACTCTTAGCAAAAATTAATATAATACGCATTATTGCACACCCAAATATTTTGTCCACTAAGCCATATTGGTCGCTTAGTAACAAGCTAACACATGCAAATATTTGAATCTTTGAATCAAGAATTGCCTGCAGCTTGCACCCAGGTAAAGTGACCTAATATGGAGAGAAAGCATTGTTTAATTTTAGTGTTGCTATGGCTGAGATTGTTGCTAAGGGTACAGTTATGAAAGTGGTTTTATTGGATTTGTACATATGTTCTGTAAGGGCAGGCCAGAGGCCATCATAACTATTTGACAAGGGACTAACCAGCTGACATAATGTCCTTCCACTGTTGCTTTTAATTTAAATTAATTAAACCTATGAGAAGTCAGCTAGGTTATCATCAAGTGTTCAGAATAACGTAAAATGTAATTTTAAAATATTTCTTAATATAAGATAGTCAGGCATCAAAAGGTAAACTTGTTCCCTACGTCTGATTTCTGCAACCTATGAAACTACAAGTGCCATGCCATGACCTGGCCATGAGATTTCCCAGCTATTTATCAGAAGCATAGAGCATCACTAACCATTCTAAAAATGCAGTTATTATTTTGTTTTTGAGCCATGCTCTTCCAGAACCAGAATTAGCCCTTGAAACACTTAAGCTGTTTTCTTGATGGGGAATTGATTACCAAGAAAATATACTTGTCTCTATGAGAATTTCAGACTTGAGTATTTCTGAAATTTCCAACATGATATACTGAGAGTCAGTAAATATAAGCAATCATTTTTATTTTGCCTTTATCCTTTTTTATGTCTCTAACAGAAGGTGAAGAAGATGCACAGCGAAATTCAACAGAACAAAGTGGGGAAGCCCAGGGAGAAGCAGCAAAATCTGAAAGTTAACACCCCACTTTGATCTTCATCAACACCTGACAATGTCTCAAATCTCCAGGCCTGGCTGGAATGCATTTATTTCCAAGAGTGAAAAGGGGAAAAAGAAAATGGCTGTGCTGCATTGCAGGAACCTGCTTGTTATGTTAAAAATGGGGGCAGAGGCTGTGGCTGCAGACAGACTTTTCTCTACCTCTGGCATCAGCAATGGTTGAAATCATGTGGCTTGTGTTTGGATGTCATTTTTGTACGGATCCTTTCACTTGACCATATGATTAAATGCTTGTAGAGAGTAGCACCGACCTAGGTGATGATTCTTCCTGTAGCATCTGGCCCCTCACAATGTCAGAGGATTTAATTGTGTCTAATCGCAAAGGGTTGGTTGAACCCCAGAGTTTAAATATCTCTGGCCCAAGTATTCACCCAGTAAAAGAACCATCCAGAAAGCACTGTTTTTAGCATTATGTATCTGTGTGTTCCTGCTGTGTTATTTACACTGTTTTGTATTATACAATATAGATGCTCAGCACTGCCCCCTTCTTTGATTGCTTATGAAAAACAAAAATGATGTACGTTACTGTGAATTTTTATACTACTCATTTTTAAAAGGGCTGCCTAAAAATTCTGCTCCATCGTGTGGTGGTGTGCACAGGATAGAACCCACATTTTTTTTTTTTTTTTTTCTTTTGCAGTACGCGGGTCTCCCACCGCTGTGGCCTCTCCCGTTGCGGAGCACAGGCTCTGGACGCGCAGGCTCAGTAGTTGTGGCTCACAGGCCTAGTTGCTCCACGGCATGTGGGATCTTCGCGGAGTACCAGGGCAGGAACCCGTGTCCCCTGCACCCGCAGGCCAACTCCCAACCACTGCGCCACCAGGGAAGCCCTGAGAGCACACGTTTTTTAAAACCTAATCTTTTCCCTTAATGCACAGCTGATGAATTAAGTCTAACAGATTCATCAAAACTCCTTTGCTTATTATACAGGCATTTGAAAATATCCATTAATGTGAATATTACCTGAATTCAGTCTGTTTGGTGTCTACACAGACCAGAATTCAAACTGCAAATTTTGTCTTATTCCCAAGTGGAGAACTTTTTCCAACGTATATTTTTATTTCCAATTATGAGGATTTCTGAGAATTGGGGAGATGGGAAAGAGAATACAAGATAATACTAAGCATGGGACATATTTTCTTCTATGGAATCAAATTTATCACAGTGCTGTATGATACTATTAAAATTTGGAGGACAGCTTATCTCCACGGAGCAGCAAAAGATGTAGAAAATGATCTTGCAATCATGTGGACACCAATCACAAAAGTAAAGCCCTTGTGTTGTGTTTTTCATGTCTTTTTTCAGCCCTATCAGATCCAAATGTTATTATGCACTTTCTAATGTTTGTAAACTTTTACTAATAATTAGTGTGAATTCCATTCTGATACAATAATAATCATCATTAGAAGCTGACAAAATCTTCATTAATACTGTTAGTGACCTCTGCTGTGTTTTGACATCGTGGTTCTTATATGGAAAGTTTCTATGAACTGTGTAATCTCACTGGTCAGTATTATGAAATCATTTCTCGGTGGTAATATATAAGGCACCAGTAATATGCCAATGGCTCATGAATTACTGGACAAATGGCAGGCAACAGGAAGACCCTTTGCAATAAAGACCCCACTTAACGGTCCTTGAGGTCTTAGATACAATCCCATGTGAAGTAGGTTAAGCAGCATTTCAACAGATAATCTATATGGACATACCAGGAACTCAGCCCTCCTTTGTAGTTACATAAAGGATGAAAGGTAAGTCTGCCCTCATCTCCCTTTACAGTACTTTTTGAATGAGTGGAATAAGGGCATGGGTATCACATGGTCCTCAATCACATATTACTAGAAAAAATGTTAACAGTGTGAGTCATTGAGACAATAGGAAAGATTAAATTTTAGAGTACTTCCTTCTGCTTAACCCAGTAGGATCCAAAATGTCCAGTTAACGTTCAAACAAATCCACCTATTAATAGACTCACAAGTGGGAAAAGAGGTTCCTGGGGCTATGTTAGACAATTTCTGCTAGTCTATTTAGCACATCCAACCCATACAATCACCTTTTAATATCCTTATTTATTATCCTCATAGCTTTCTTGTGATTCTAGGTAAAGTTCTCTTCATCCTTAAAATTGTGGAATTCCAAACTGATTTCATGTGATTTTGTAAAGTTTAGGACTAGTGCTGAGTATATGTGGAGTATTTATATTCCTGTGTGATATACTATTATTAATGCATGTGGTATCATGCCTGTCTTTGAATATATAATAGTTGCTAAATTGTGAAGTCATATGGAGCTTTTGAATTATTTTTGACCTCTTACTGCTACTTTGTCTGCTATATTCAAATCCAGAGGTTTTCCCAAGCCAGAAAATAAAAATTAGCTTTCCAAAACATTCACATCCTACAAATGTTGCTCAGCAAAAGTTCATAGTATCTTCCAAATTTTATCATAATATCTTTTACTTGCAAGTCAGTAACATACAAGGAATTGAATTTTTAAGGAGAGAAGGAAAGAGTAGAAAACTAAGACACTGATTTGATAATACACATTGAATTCCTGTTAACCAACTGACTTTATGCTATTCACTTCACAGCACATATTATCCCATTTAATCCTCAAACAGTTCAATTAAAGAGGTAGCGTTATTCCATTTCATAAATAAGGCAATTAAGGCTCAATAAAGTATAACTTTTACAAGCTTGAAAAGCTAATAAATGATGAATAAAATTTGAAACTGTTTATCTGTCTCCAGGGAGCTTTCTACTGCACGCGCCCTAAAGTTGAAGCCAGTTACAGAGCATGTTTATCTGGAAGGGAACTTTTAGAGATGGACTGAATCAGCCTCCATATTTTAGAGGAGGAAACTGAGTCCCAGAAAGGGCAATTGTTTTTCTCAAGGTTACCTAGATGAGCAATGACACATATGTGAGTAGCACTTTTATCTAAAAAATAATAGTAATAAATTTAATGTCAACTTATTTTTTCGTGTTATACTTCCCAGAAGACATTTTTTTCTGACATGGAGTCTGTAAACTTAGCATGGTTCAGACTTTTTATGTTCCATGCTACTCATTTTGTTTAATTAACTAGAAATTGAAATTTTCCGTTTTTCAACTTATTTGCAACAAGTGTAAACTTTTCAAATTTACCTTTTATCAATTGTAAGTGTCCTATGCTGACATATTGATATCATAAATTCATAGAAATGTTTTTCCAACAGATAATAGACAGGCAGCCTCCAATTTTTAGGCAATATCCCCAGAGCTGTGTACTGTAAATGCCCAACACTTGAGTCTTACTCAGGCACAGTGGAAATACACCATTTTAGAAGATGACTGATAATGTCTGTTTCTCTTCAGAGAAGCATTAAGGGGTAAAGAAATGTAACTGTGGGCAATAGAGTTTCTGAGTGAAACCAGTAGTAATAGGGTGAAAATGTATAGTCATCAAGTGAAAACAGGAACGGATCTATGTTTATGATGTCTTTATAGGGCCTAAATTGTTCTTTAATTGCAAGTGGCAGTCTCTGAAGTCATTTGTGAGCTTGTATGACTTTTGTATTTAGCAATGTTGCATGCTCACATAATTGATATTAAAAGTAATACATTTTTCTGAAATGTACACAGTCTATTAAGAGTATTTATTGAACATACACTATGTACTTGATGCTTGGGAAAGTGTTGCAGGTAATAAAGGAGAAAGCCAAAGCTCAGCCACCCTGTGGTGGACATACCCAGCATTCCAGCCTCATTTTTCCTGGCCTCTACTCCAAAACTTTTCACCTCTGTTCCACCCTGATAGCCCACTTCCTGGACTTTATCACCTACTAGAGCCATCCCACCTCTCAAATATTAAACTCCAATATCACTCCTGTCTTCTTACCTGCTCACCTGTAGGACAGTGATTTTCAGTCAGAAGAAAGATAGGTGTTTATCAGTACCCCCTGAAAGTTTTTACAATGCTCCCTCCTCCCCCTGCACACACAGAGAGATGAGCACTCTCTTCCCCTTGGAAACATTCCCTGGGATACTTTCATATCTTTTTTTTTTTCCTCCTACCCTCACCTCCACAACTTGAGAACCACTTATCTAGAAGAAGTACAAGGCTTCCTGATGCACCCAAACTGTTCACTGAAAAACTAAAATGAATCAACAAAAAGGAGTGCTCACAGACACACAGGGTTTTACTATATTAAGGATAACATCTTAGAATAGAGGAACAAACAGTTTAACTTTTTTTTATCTTAGTGTGTTGCTCTCTTTTCAAAATGTTACTGTTACCACATACAGGCAGTAAAGACCAAGCAGAGACCAAGGCAGGGCTCAGGAGAAAACAAGCATCAAATAGCACTCAGCCTGGATCCAGGGAAGGACTTAAGCCAAAGAGGCAAAAAAGGATGTAGATCTTTAAGTTCTTCTTACTCAGGTCATGAGAATAAAACACTACATAGGGATTTGGGACAAAATAGTAGCAAACAGTGCGACCAGTTTGCATTAGCCTCTCGTGTCTCTTCTTGTAAATGTTTTGCATGTGTCTAGTCCAGGATATAGGGATTTGGGGTCCCGGCCATCTCTCATTGTAAAGTCAAAAGTAAAAACCCACCTGACTATCACCCATTATCTTTCTAATTTGCACCACATTTACCTTCTGACCATATCAAGATGGCTATTTTCTCAGCAGCTCTCTTCTCAGTCTGGAATCCCTGTTAATCCTTCTCTTCAGTGCTTTCAATTTCCTTGCCTTCTTGTCTTTCTCACACTCCTGTCCGATCAAAATCAACCAAACCATCTCTCTTTGCTTGTCCTCTGGATGACTGCAAAAAGTGTATAACAATGTTTATTCATTGTTTACAACCTCAGTTTAGACATAAGTGCTGCACAGCTACTTTTTTCATGTCCCTGGGGACAGAGGAAGTTTTCCTCTTCCTGTCTAAGATTATTCCTTCATCTGAGGTTTTTAAACCATTTTCTTTCTGACCTTAACAGGAGGTCTGTTAATTATCCTTTCCTTTTCACTGACTTTACCCTTTTCCGCAAGTGTGTTCAAGTTCTCAAGTTCCCCTCTTTCCTTCACTACTTGTTTCCCAAGGTAACAATCTATGCTCCCTGTTTTCATGCTTCTCCTTCTTTCTTTTTTCTTTTCTTTTCTTTTTTTTTTTTTTTTTTGTGGTACGCGGGCCTCTCACTCTTGTGGCCTCTCCCGTTGCGGAGCACAGGCTCCGCACGCGCAGGCTCAGCGGCCATGGCTCACGGGTCCAGCCGCTCCGCGGCATGTGGGATCTTCCCGGACCGGGGCACGAACCCGTGTCCCCTGCATTGGCAGGCGGACTCTCCACCACTGCACCACCAGGGAAGCCCTGCTTCTCCTTATTTCTTGTCCTTTTGCAATTTGACTTCCAGCTAATTTTTTTTCATTACCAATGACATCTTTAGTAGCTCCTGGGTTCTCAGTAATTGTCACTAAAGCCCTGGCCAATGTGGAAATTAAAAAGTGACGATGTTACAGAGATCTCAAGCTTCACCTAAAATCAAAGTTAATGATTTTATAATTTTGATTGATATTAGTGTGGCACAGTATAGTTGCATAATAAAAGCCTTCTTAAAGATGGAATCTACATATCCCAAGAAAAAGACTGTTTTCTCCTCCAGGTTCAAATCTTCCATTACGTATGTATGTGTCCTTTCTCTCTGACCACATTCTCCCCATAATGTTCCTTTGCTACATTCCCAGATCCTACAGTGCTCACTTCTTCATAGGAGTGGTGGTTACATGTATAGGCACTAACCTAGGGCCCATACATCCAGAGATGGGCAAGATTATCTTGTGATGTTTTAGAGTTCTCTGTTTCATTATACCCTGGGATGACTGTCAGTGATATTACCAGTTCCTCGAAACAGCAGCCACATACAAGCAAAAACACTTAACACCTTTGTACCCAGTCCCACTCTAATTCTCTGAATTAGACCTAGATAAATATATCGATCCAAGTGATGAAATATAATGGATAGTTTATATATCTTTTATTAGCCTACCCTATGTATGGCATTTAATCTTACCGTAGATTTTTTTTTTTTTTTGAGATGTTTCGTTTGCCTTCATGTTTTTACCCAGGTGTTTTAAATTTAGTTAGTTATCTTTTGTCCTTTTCTCTCTGGCAACTCCTCACTCTGCTTGACTAGTTCTTCCTTCTCTACGTCCCCACTACCTCCCTGGAATTCCATCCTTTTTCCTCTTCTCCAATCCCACTCTTCACTACTCTTCCACTCCAGCACCATCAATCACCATATTTACCATGATGAATCCCATATCCTGGGCCTCGGTAGGCCGAGGGGTTTTCCTAATCACCTGACCTATTGGATAGCTCAACATGGATTTCCCAAAAGCATCTTAAAATTCAACATTCAGATGCTAAATCCAGTATATGAGACCATTCCCACACCTGCTTTCCTTCATATGCTACAGATCTCATATAATGGTAGTACTGGTTCCTCAGCAACCTTAAATCAAAATTCTCAGATTTCTCTTAACTCTTCTTCCTCCAATTTTTTAAATTCCATCAATTCTAATTTTAACTACTTCTTGAAACTTCCCATTTCTTTTTGTCTACACTCAGCCCTTTAAATCATCTCTTAATAGGGGCTTCCCTGGTGGCACACTGGTTGAGAGTCCGCCTGACGATGTAGGGGACACGGGTTCGTGCCCCGGTCCGGGAGGACCCCACATGCTGCAGAGTGGCTGGGCCCGTGAGCCATGGCCGCTGAGCTTGCGCATCCGGAGCCTGTGCTCCGTAACGGGAGAGGCCACAGCAGTGAGGGGCCCGCGTACCGCAAAAAAAAAAAAAAAAATTATCTCTAATATAATGTCTGAGCAATGGCCTACCTTGTCTGACACCCTTTCTATCCATCTTGCAATCAGAAGTATCTTTGTAACACATAAGTCTGATGGCTTCACTCCTCTAATTTAAAAAATCCTTAAATTTAGCCAGACAACACTTCTTGGTATAAGTGCCATATTTTATTTTTATATAACTCCTTGCTCTGTGTAGCTGTTTTCCTGTTCCTAAGATGTCCTTCCTCATGCTTGTTGGCAAATTCTCATTGATCCTTTCAGACTATGCCTCACTTCACCCTTTTTTATAGAGCCTTTTGGACTTGCATCCCTATTCCCAAACCCCATCCTAGGAAATAAACTGTTCTATGTACTTTGCTCCCCTAACACTTGGTCTGCAAACATATCTCACTAGACCATAGCAATTTGTTTTCATGTGTATTTCTCCAACTAGAATATGAGTTCCTTGAGGGCAGCAGCCCTCCTTTATTTATCTTTGTAACCTTGTTGTCTATTAGATACTCAACAAATATTAATAAATAAATGTCTGCCCCCTGAAGCTCACAATATAGTTGAGAGGTTTACACACAGATCTATTAGGGGAAAATGCAATTCAAAGATAAAGTTAATGTTTGAAAATAGTAAAAGCTACATAATATTGCATTACAGAAGATAAACACTTGATTTCTATCACTTTTTTTCCTAGTGTGTGCAATAAACTATTTTTAAATTTGATTCTCAAACTCTACGCTGCACATTAACACACATACACATGAAGATTTGATACGACTTAACGGAGATGAGCTGTTTAATAGTACAATATAGAAATAAATGAGCAAGTCAGAGTATGTCATTTAGTTAAGAAGTGACCTTGGTAAAGGTATTTGTTGGCATTCTGTAGTATGAATTCCCTTCAGTTTGCTGGAATTTTTATTAGCCAAAAAAGGAGGTTGTATCCTAATCTCTTGGCCTAAGTAACACATTAGCCAGAGAGGAAGATCTCTGGGGAGATGTTTGTGGGCCTTGAACAAGGGTACACTGAAGTTTCTAAGAATATGCTTTACAGAAATGAACTCTAATATACAGTAATAGCCTAAAGAAACGGGAGTTCTGATAAGAATATGATGAACTTCAACAGAAGGACTTCATAGAAAAAAATGGGGAAATAAAAGAAACATGCTTTTATATACTCAAAGAAAGCACATTGATATATGCTTTCTTTGAGTATATAAAAACATGTTTCTTGCTGATATATATATATATGTATATATATATATATGACCTTAAATTCTTTTTCCTGAATATTGTATCAATTGAAGAAAACAGAAAAATAGTAGTAATCAAATTAACACTGGAAACCTAACAGGACTAAAGAAGTATTATGTACTTTTTTGACTCTGAAACCAAGAAATAAGAATGGCCAAGGTAATGGTGTAGGTAATTTTTAACAGAACACATGTTTGCACTTTGGCTGCCATGATTCATTTTACACATTTCACTTGAGTAGGATGGTGTGACTATTATGACTGTCCCGTTAAATTTCTAAGTTTTCTTTTACCCCACATGCTTTTTTAAATCCATAAAACAATACATAACTGTGAATTTTAAGAGCAAAAAGTTATGTAAAAATAGCTATAGCTAGGGAGTGACAACTTAAACAGAACCTGCTTTCCCAGATGGTCTTAAATAAAATTCGGTAAGTCATCACATTTATTTAGGAAATATTTAATGAGCTTTTAGTAAGTTTAAGTCTCTGTGTTAGGTGCAGTAAGGAGTAAAATTTTTTAAAAAGACCACAAAATCTTTGACCAATAGAAACTGAAATATATGATGGTGCCCATAGTTTTTCTATCAGTATTCCCAGCCTTCCTCATCACCACTCCATTCCTTGTTATAAGGAATTTTCTTCTATTCCACTATGTAATGAGAATTTATTTTTTGCTCAGCTGACTCCCAGGCCTTTGTAACACAAAAGTGGGAGAATAGATCTAGACACAGGTTAGAGTGATAAGAGGAAAAAGGAGAATTTTTTCATGAAGAAACAGGACCACAATTGTTCTTTGTTGAGGGGTAAAACAGTTAACGATTGAAGCAGACAAAAAAATTATCAAGCTAGCATTTTTAAGTCAGTTTGTATAATAAAGAGCTAAGAATTAGAAAGAGGATTAGAAAAAGCTATGAAACTGAGTTTCCAAAAGCAAGTTTTTGGGGTTTGACAAGTAAGAGGCTTCAGTGAAGAAACAGAGAACTGTATCAATGTAGTGTGGACAGAAGGACAGAAAAGAGCATTTTTATAGGTTGTTAATTAGATATTCTTTAATATTCTCAAAGAGATACATGTAAATATTGGGAATACTTTCCAATTATTTCTGGATTTTGGATGAGACTTCTTTTGAATGTGGCTCCATACAAAGACAGGGCCACGTGGGACCCTAAGGTTTATTAAAGTGTACTCATTTATAATAGTAATGGTAAGACAAGTACATACATATCTATAATAAATATCTAAGTTTAATGAGCAATAATGGATGAACATGGAATATCCCATTATAGACTCTTGGGGAGAAATGTCACTCAGTAGGAAAGATCATGGGGAATGCTGGAATGATTTTTTTTTTAATAGATCTTTATTGGAGTATAATTGCTTCACAATGCTGTGTTAGTTTCTGTTGTACACCAAAGTGAATCAGCTATACATATACATATATCCCCATATCCCCTCCCTCTTGCGTCTCCCTCCCACCCTCCCTATCCCACCCCTCTAGGTCATCACAAAGCACTGAGTTGATTTCCCTGTGCTATGCTGCTGCTTCTTACTAGCTAACTATCTTACATTCAGTAGTGTATATAATGTCGATGATACTCTCACTTCGCTCCAACTTCTCCCTCCAACCCCATGTCCTCAAGTCCATTCTCTATGTCTACATCTTTATTCCTGCCCTGCAACTAGGTTCATCAGTACCTTTTTTTTTTTTTTTTTTTTTTAGATTCCGTATATGTGTTAGCATACAGTATTTGTTTTTCTCTTTCTGACTTACTTCACTCTGTATGACAGACTCTAGGTCCACCCACCTCACTAGAAAAAAACTCATTTTTGTTTCTTTTTATGGTTGAGCAATATTCCATTGTATATATGTGCCATATCTTCTTCATCCATTCATCTCTCGTTGGACTTTTAGGTTGGTTCCATGTCCCGGCTATTGTAAATAGTGCTGCAATGAACATTGTGGTACATGTCTCTTTTAGAATTACGGTTTTCTCAAGGGATATGCCCCGTAGTGGGATTGCTGGGTCATATGGTAGTTCTATTTTTAGTTTTATAAGGAACCTCCATACTGTTCTCCATAGTGGTTGTATCAATTTAAATTCCCACCAACAGTGCAGGAGGTCTCCATTTTCACCACACCCTTTCCAGCATTTATTGTTTGTAGATTTTTTGATAATGGCCATTCTGACCAGCGTGAGGTGATACCTCATTGTAGTTTTGATTAGCATTTCTCTAATAATTAGTGATGTTGAGCATCTTTTCATGTGCCTCTTGGCCATCTGTATGTCTTCCTTGGTGAAATGTCTATTTAGGTCTTCTGCCCATTTTTTAATTGGAATGTTTGTTTTTTTGATACTGAGCTCCATGAGCTGTTTATATATTTTGGAGATTAATCCTTTGTCTGTTGTTTCATTTGCAAATATTTTCTCCCATTCTGAGGGTTGTCTTTTTGTCTTGTTCATGGTTTCCTCTGCTGTGCAAAAGCTTTTAGGTTTAATTAAGTCCCATTTGTTTATTTTTGTTTTCATTTCCATTACTCTAGGAGGTGGGTCAAAAAAGATCTTGCTGTGGTTTATGTCAAAGAGAGTTTTTCCCATGTTTTCCTCTAGGAGTTTTAGTGTATGGTCTTACATTTAGGTCTTTAATCCATTTTGAGTTTATTTTTGTGTATGATGTTAGGTAGTGTTCTAATTTCATTCTTTTACATGTAGCTGTCCAGTTTTCCCAGCACCACTAATTGAAGAGGCTATCTTTTCTCCATTGTATGTCCTTGCCTCCTTTGTCAAAGATTAGGTGACCATATGTGCGTGGGTTTATCTCTGGGCTTTCTATCCTGTTCCATTGATCTATCTTTCTGTTTTTGTGCCAGTACCATACTGTCTTGATTACCATAGCTTTGTGGTATAGTTTGAAGTCAGGGAGCCTGATTCCTCCAACTCCGTTTTGCTTTCTCAAGATTGCTTTGGCTATTTGGGGTCTTTTGTGTTTCCATACAAAGTGTAAAATTTTTTGTTTTAATTCTGTGAAGAATGCCATTGGCAGTTTGATAGGTGTTGCATTGAATCTGTCGATTGCTTTGGGTAATATAGTCATTTTCACAATATTAATTCTTCCAATCCAAGGACATGGTATATCTCTCCATCTGTTTATGTCATCTTTTATTTCTTTCATCAGTGTTTTGTAAGTTTCTGAGTACAAGTCTTTCAACTCCTTAGGTGGGTTTATTCCTAGGTATTTTATTCTTTTTGTTGAGATGGTAAATTGGATTGTTTCCTTAATTTCTCTTTCTGATTTTTCATTGTTGGTGTATAGGAATGCCAGAGATTTCTGTGCATTAATTTTGTATCCTGCCACCTTACCAAATTCATTGTTTAGTTTAGTAGTTTTCTGGTGGCATCTTTAGGATTTTCTATGTATATTATCATGTAATCTGCAAACAGTGACAATTTTACTTTTTCTTTTCCAATTTGGATTCATTTAATTTCCCTTTTTTCTCTGACTGCCATGGCTAGGACTTCCAAAACTATGTTGAACAAGAGTGACAAGAGTGGACATCCTTGTCTTATTCCTGGTCTTAGTGGAAATGCTTTCAGTTTTTCACCATTGAGCATGATGCTTGCTGTGGGTTTGTCATATATGGCCTTTATTTTGTTGAGGTTGGTTCCTTCTATGCCTATTTTCTGGAGTTTTTATCATAAATGGGTATTAAATTTTGTCAAAACCTTTTTTTGCATCTATTGAGATGGTCATATGGTGTTTATTCCTTAATTTGTTCATGTGGTGTATCACATTGATTGATTTGCTTGTATTGAAGAATCCTTACATCCCTGGGATAAATCCCACTTGATCATGGTGTATGATTATTTTAATGTGTTATTGGATTCTGTTTGCTATTATTTTGTTCAGGACTTTTGCATCTATGTTCATCAGTGATATTGGTCTATAATTTTCTTTTTTTGTGATATCTTTTTCTGGTTTTGGTATCAGGGTGATGCTGGCTTCATAGAATGAATTTGGGAGTGTTTCTCCCTCTGCAATTTTTTGGAAGAGTTTGAGAAGGATCGGTGTTAGCTCCTCTCTAAATGTTTTCTAGAATCCGCCTATTGATATATTTATTCTTTGAAGAAAGAGATATTAGACATTCTACATAGAAAACAAAATGACATAAACTGACGTACAGAGGTAGGAAAACACGGGGTCATATATTTTAAAAATTATCCAAATTAGCTAGAGCACATTCTGAGGAGAGACACCAAGCCAGGTGGAGGAGTAGAAATCTGAGACCCTAAGGAAGGGAACCTGGAAGACCCAGAAGATTATGAAAGTCAGTGAGAACTCATGAGTGTGTCTGACAGCTCCTCAGCAGCTGGCAGACCAAGCTCCAACGGATCACTCATAGGGAAGAGTGTGGGCATTGGGGTATGTCTCAGGCACAAAGACCCTGAGACACAGTTGGGGTCCATGCCAAAGGGCCTAACATAGAAACAGAAGAATTTTGAAAGTGAGAGTTAAGTTTTTAAAGGCGAGCTAAGGCCTTCAAGATGAAAGCAGACACAAGGACTTATACCAAGGTTAAGAATCCAGCAGCTGAAAAAAACAGACGTCAGAGGAAAAGTGAGAAGCAGGAAAGATGCGTGCATCCCGGTACAGACAGAATCCTGCCTGGCAAAGCAGTTGCTGCTGTCCTTTATCCATGATTTCTACTCATGCCCTGATGCACCCCTCAGTTTCTATAGACACTATATCTCTCAGCTGACAACACGTGGTGCAAGTGTGGGGAAAAAATGTCTTTTAGTACCATAGGAAGGGGGGAGAAGACTCAATCTTCTCTCAGGGTAGTAATAGCTATCATGTTCCAAACATGTATTGGATGCTTGATTATATTAACCCCATTTCTCACAATTACGCTGAAATATGAGTATACTATCTCCTTATAAATGAGCAACATAAGGCTCAGAGAGGTCAAGTGTCTTGTCCAAGCCCATGCAGCTTTTGTGTTGTAAAGCCAAGACTGAAACCTATGTCTATCTTCTCTGACATTTCCCATGTTTTTCAAACTATACCAGAGCTGTCTAATAGAACAATAATACAAGCCAGACATGCAATTTAACATTTTCTAGTAGCCACATTAAAATAAAAAGAAAGCAGTAAAATAACCCAGTATATCTAAAAATATGTCCATTAATATGTAATCAATATAAAAATCAATGATACATTCTTTTTTCATTTTGTTTTGGTGCCAATTCTTCAAAATCCAGTGTCTGTTTTATACACGTATCTCAAGTCAGTCTAGTACATTTCAAGTGGTCTGACTACCATATTACACATCACAAATTATATACCCTATTCTGCTTTCTAAGGATTAAGCAGAGAAAGGATTCACTTTGGGGATATAGGGATATAGGGTGTGCCTATACGTGTATAGTTCCTTCTCAGTGATTCTCAAATCTGGTTTCTTGTCAGAATCACCTGGAAAACTTTTAAAACATATTAAGAATGTGGCCCTATCTCCTTCGATTTTGATTTTATTGCAAGGTAATGCCCAGGCATCAATATTCTTTTAACTTTGTTGAAGTAAAATTAAGTAGTAAAAAAAAAAGTGCACATAAGTGTGCAGTTTTATGGATTTTTATTAAATGATCAGGTAACCAGCATCCAGATCAAGGATCGGAACATTCCAACACCTGAGAAACCCCAGTCAGGTTCCCTTCTAGTCACCTTGCCCTGCAAAGTGCTACATCTCATGAGACTGATAAAATGGTGAATCCACATCTGCTTTTATAGAACCGTCACCTAATACAGCTTGCTCTTCTGCAGTGTTCTAGCCTAGGGTTTGTCAGGTCAACTTGTAGCCCAGAAATAATAAACCACGTGCTAACCCATCTGTCTTCTAGAGCAGCAGTCCCCAACACTTCTGGCACCAGGGACCATTTTGGTGGAAGACAATTTTTCCATGGAGAGCGGCGATGAGGGGTGGTGGGTGGGGATAAGGGGAGGGGATAGTTCAGGTGGTAATGCGAGCAATGGGGAGCTATGGGGAGTGGCAAATGAAGCTTCGCTTTCTTGCCCACTGCTCACCTCCTGCTGTGCGGCCCTGGCCACGGACCAGTACCGGTCCTCGGCCCGGTGGTTGGGGACCCCTGTTCTAGAGGATCTCTACCTGAGAAAACACAGGTCCTTCAAACCACTGTATCTCCTGGTCCATGCAGGTCCAGTTTCCATTCAGTCCTGAACCACTGGCTCCGTGTCTGCTCAGTCCTTCTAAGTTGCATGATACTGGGTATTTGCTCTTCTCCCCTCCTTTCCTGGATTATCCACCTATTTTCTCACCTGAGTTTCACCTCCCTGATCATCAACAGATCAAATGGACAGCAACTTTGTGAAGCCTGTAACAGTGATTTCAATTTCCTACTGAACAGGTTTAAGTCCCAGCAGGCTTACAACCTTTTCCTTGGTACTTAATTCCCCAAACTTTTGCTCCAGCCCTTCTCATTACTACACATACCCTCTGGTCCTATAAATTCAGTTCTTTGGAAACAGCATTTGTTTTCCTAGTCATTTATCTTCTGCAGATTCAAGAGATTTAAAATACATTTCTAAGAAAATTCAAATTTTGTGTGTTCCACAGGTGTTCCCTCATTGGTTTAATCAAGAAAAAAAAAAAAAAAAAAACTCAGTGAACACATTTCCTAACTCCAGCCAACTTGAGCAAACATGAAAATGGACTGCATTCTTGAGTCCCATGCTACAGTGAATCCTGAGTAAACAACATCTTGATGTGTTCAACACCCAGCAGTATTCAGCCTGCCACTTGTTGGAATCACAATTGCTTCACAGTGTTGGTTTTTTTCCCTGCTCTCAGAACAGTGCCTTGTTGTGCTTCCAGCCCATACGAGAATATTTTGAATGAGTCTGACTTTGCAAAGACAGCATTTGCAGCTGAAAATAGGAAAACATGACCATCTGTTCCTCCCTTCATGGTTCAATCTGACAATATCCTGACACAGCTGTCTTCCTCTTTGACTCCATCCTACTCGGCCCACCTACCTCATTCCACCAGTTTCTCACTTAAGCTTCTTCACTTACATTTTGTCTCTCCACATTCCTCTCCTCCTACTCATTTATCACTACTTTCCTCTGTTTTATTGCTTCACCATTCTTATAATCCTCAGGAGTACCTAATGAATTGCTTGCCATTTTCCATCCTCCCAACCCTAGCTTTTTCCCTCAATCCCTCTGCCTAGCCCTTTCTGCACTCCTCAGCCACTACCTAACTTCATGTGGGAGAAAGAAAACAGGAAAGGAGCTCCATACCTAAGCTTCTAGGATCAATGTAAAGTTAGCTGGAAGTATGGAGATAAGCCCTAGGTCCTGGGGAGGGAGAGGGGCATAAGGAAAAGTGATGGAGAGGAATGCATAACTGACACTGGTGGCAAGTGTAATTTTCACCTCTATCTCTACAAATTTCCAATGAGTCATTTACCAACTATGGGAGAGGTGGTAGAGGATACCAACTGCCACCACCACCAGAAGTCAGAAATTTCACCAGTTCCCCAACTATCAGAGAGACACCTTGAGTTTTCATTTGTCCATTCAGTGGAACTCCCAGTGACTGACAATTTTAGGAAACACTTGGCAAATATACGAAGGAGAGACTGATTTTAATAGCATGGACCCAGAACCTAGACTTCTTACTAAGTAAATGTATGATTTTGCCCAATTTCCTTAACCACTCTGGCTATCAGTTTCTTGTCTGCAAAAGGAATTGACAATAGCATCTCTTAGGGATGTTGAATAATAGTAGACAAGAAGAATGTTAAAAGGTTGAAATTAGTTAATACATATAAGGTACCTTATAAAACTGCCTGGAATTCAGTATAAATATTAGTTACTAATATTGTTGTTATATTGTTTTATGAAATATGTATTTATAGTCTTAGATAACTCAGAGAGAATAGTTAAATGGCTTTTGCTTCTTTATGGGTAGTGCTATCCAATAGCACAGAGGTTTTACTTATTCACTTATTGAACAAAGATGAGTAAGTCCCTTCTATATGAGAGGTACTTTCAGGATGCTTTCTATACAATGGTTTAACCATAGGGATGATCTCCAACCATGTGAAGCTTACAGACTAATAAAACCCAGTTCAGTTGGATGCTGGCAACTGAAATACTTAGAATATTTACCCTAGTCTACTATAGGAAAGTCAAACTTTGAGGGGCAAAATTTGAATGGGGAGGAAAGAGAAAGAGAGAGGAAAACTACTTCAGGACTGTCTTAGGGTCAGTTCAAGTTCAGCTTTACCTTTTTCTTACAACTGTTACCTTTGCAGTTTCACAATGTCAATAGCTAGTAGAAGGGAACGTAAGTACTCATAATGAAATAAAACACGAAGCCATCAGGGATTGACACTAGGAGGACGGGGGAATCATTTGACAGGATCAATCATTTGATGATGTTGATTTCTTACTGGCACCTCTGAGAGCTGTTTTCTTTTTAGCCTTCTGATTTAAGTGCAAACAAAATTCCTTTCTCTTGGTTCCCCTTGGTAAAACTGAGACCAGGCAAAGAGTCTGATAAACACCAAGGAAATCAAAAAGAGGAAAAACAGAGAGAGTATAAATTAATTGGCTTATTAAAGGAAGGTTTCTTATTTTCAGTCTAGTTAATTTCAGTCCAAGATCTCCAGGCCCTCCCATTACTCATGAAGTCCTCTAAAGAGAGATGAGACACTACCCCCAAAATTCTCCCTTTTCATCTACAGACTTTTCCTCCTATCCCAGTTTCTAGACTAAGAGACTCCTCTTCCTCTAGTTAGTTATATCATGAAAGCTCTCTTTAATAAATACCAATTTCCAGCATACAGTATTAATTGTATGATTGATATAACACTCACACATCATTCATACATACTAAAGAAGTATTTTTTGTTGATTTAAAAACAAAATGGGGGCTTCCCTGGTGGCGCAGTGGTTGAGGGTCCGCCTGCCGATGCAGGGGATACAGGTTCGTGCCCCGGTCCGGGAGGATCCCACATGCCGCGGAGCGGCTGGGCCCGTGAGCCATGGCCACTAAGCCTGCGCGTCCGGAGCCTGTGCTCCGCAACGGGAGAGGCCACAACAGTGAGAGGCCCACGTACCGCAAAAAAAAAAAATTAAAGGCCTGAAGCCCTCAAAATCTCAGCCAGCATATATAGGGGATAAGAAGCTATTTACTAAACCAGCAGAGTTGACTTTTAAATTTTTATTGTTCTAAATAATTTTTAAATAAAAAGAATTCTCCTCTTAATTCTAAGCAAGTTCTATATGATAGACATTCTGATTAATCAAATGTTTTCTATAATTGTCCTTGAATAAATATTTGTGTTAAATAAGACACGTTTCACAGATAGGAAAATCAAGTTATTTAATAATAATTAAATCATCATTCATCTATCTCAAGGGTAAAATAAAAATATACCTTTATATTTTTCTATATTTCTATTTTCTAATCATATTTCTGTAAATATTGATAAATAATGAGCAATAGATTTCTGCCTCCTGGTGGCCATATGCGGTTCTAAAAGAAAAAATAGCCTGTGTCTCTTAAAACACAGCAAAGAGATTTTGTTTTAGAATTTTGCTTAAAAAGCTACTCACTCTGGAAAGCAATGGTGGATCAGCTTGGTACCAAGAAGGGAAAAAGTCAGCAGTGGTAGCCAAGGACATCAGTGCCTTTCAAGGACATTGTGGAGCACAATTCCCCCTTTTCACTCAACTGGATTGTAAGCCATAAATATATGCACATAAATTTAAGTCCTCAGGAAACTAGTTTTGATCAAACTAAAATGTTTGCCTGGTAATTCTAATACATTTGTCACAAGTATCTTCCCCTAAGCCTCACAGTCCTAGGGTTACAGTATGATTTGCCTTTATTACCTTTTGCCTTTATTACCTGGAATATTGTTTATATACATTCTCCTGAGGTAAGGTCTCTTGTGTCAATCAGAGATGGTCAGAGAAATATATGCTTCTTTGTTTGGTTAAGTTCCTTTACTTGGCAATAGAATAAAACCCTTTGGGAAGTATCAAACCTGCCTCGACAGGAACATAGCATTGCTTACTAAAACTATACGTTAGAAATGCAGGAGATTTTGTCAAAATAAAAATATACTGAGGTTAATTTTAAAACTATGATTTAACAAAATCTGAGTCATTTTTTGAAATGTTGCCTCAGTAGAAATAATAGTAAAATATGTTGTATGTCATGTCATTAATAAATATTTAACTTAAATACTTATAAGCTCATGATACAGAATAATTTTTGAATAGAAGGAGCATGTTTCAAAAGACAATCTTAGGGTTTCCCTGGTGGTGCAGTGGTTGAGAGTCCGCCTGCTGATGCAGAGGACACGGGTTCGTGCCCTGGACCGGGAAGATCCCACGTGCCGCGGAGAGGCTGGGCCCGTGAGCCATGGCAGCTGAGCCTGCGCATCCGGAGCCTGGGTTCCGCAACGGGAGAGGCCGCAACAGTGAGAGGCCCGCGTACCGCAAAAAAAAAAAAAAAAAAAAAAGGCCAATCTTAGCTGCTAAGATTAATTTGTAAATATCTGTAATTCAGAAATTGTTAGATAAATTAACACAAGACTAAGCACCTAAATCACTTTTTTTTTCCAATATGAGGGTTTAGTTGGGAAAGAAAATATTTATGATTTATTCTAAATATCTCACAATGTTCTTTTGATTAGTGCTGGTCTGCAAAAGGGAAAGAATAGAATGGCTATCATTTAAACATAAGTAATAAATATAATAACTGAACCCAAATCACTGAACTGAATTATATGTAAAATATTTTGTTAAACACTATCGGAATTTTTTGTCTTTTTTTTAGCTATTGTTTTGAAATATAAAATGATTGCATTATCATAGAAGAATGCCCTCTTATACAATTGAAGAACAATGAATTCATGAGGAGAAATAATATATTTGACATATAAGGACAAATATTCATTTACTCATGACAGCTCTTTAATATAAATTTTTAAAAATGTTAATAGAAATATTTAAATATATATTAAGTAAAAAGTAGTATGATGAACTATCTAGTCATTACCCAGGTTCAACATTATCAATTCTTGGGGAATCTGGTCTCATCTACACTCCCACACTCTACAACCCAACTGGATTATTTTGAGGAAGGTCCAGACATCATATAGTTTTAATTTTAAATACTTCAGTTTGCATTTCTAAAAAATAAAGACTGTCCTATATATTATTACAGTAGCATTATCACAACTAAGAAAAAGAATAATGTCTTCTTATCAAATATTTAGTCACTGTTCCAGTTTACAATTATCTCACAAAATGACTCTATTGTTAGTTTGAATCTGAATTCATAATAGGTCTATATATTGTAATTATTGAGAAGTCTCTTGAAGTTCCTTTTTTAATTAATAGCCTTTATTATTTAGAACAGTTTTAAATTTGCAGATTGAGCAGATAGTACAGAGTCCCTGTACAAAACTGGAACAGTTTCCCTTATTATTAACATCTTACACTATTATGGTACATTTGCTAGAATTGAGAAACAAATATTGATATATTATTAATAACTAAAGTCCATATATTATTCATATATCATAGATTTTACCTAAAGTCCTTTCTCTGTTCCAGGATTTTATTCAGGATACCACATTATATATATATTATATATATATATATATATAAATAATATATATATATATAGTCAGGTCTCCTTAGGTTCTTCTAGCTTGTGGCAGTTTTTCAGACTTATCCTTGTTTTTAATGACTTAATTTTGATGATTACTGGTCAGGTATTTTGTAAAATATCCCTCAACTGAAATTTGTCTGACGTTTTTCTCAGGATTAGACTCAGGTTCTGGGTTTTGAGGAAGCAGCTCACAAAGGTAAAGAGCCATTTTCATTACATCATATCAAAGATACATATTAGCAACATGCTATATATTTGATGTCATGTTGATGTTGACTTTGATTTCCTGGCAGAAGTTCTTTTTGTCAGCTTTCTCCTTTGAAAAGTTATTTTTATTCTTTTCCCTTTCCATACTGTACCCTTTAGAAAGAAGATGTATGATCTTTAGAAAGAAGATGTGTGATCATCATGCACAGCCCACGCTAAAGAGTGGAGAGTGATGTATCCTCTCCTTTAGGGCTAGAGCGTCTGTGTAATTTATTTGGAATTCTGCATGGAGTTTTGTCTCTTTTCCCCCATTTATTTATTTATTCGGCATGCATGGACCATATATATTTATTTTATATTTTGGGTTATATTCTAAATAATACAATATATAATACATAATGCAAAACAATACTATTTTGTTTATTACTCAAATAGTTCCAGCTTTGGTCACCAGGGATTCTCTCTGTTGGCTCCTGTGCCCCTTTGCCCTATTCCCACCAATGTGGATTTTTTTTTGAGCGCTTACTTACTTTCTGGGACTACAAGATGATCCTGGGATATTTTGTACATTCCCTGCCCAGTCTCAGAATCGGCCATTTCTCCAAGCCCTGGCTCTTTTTTTGGAGAAGGGGATTAGAAACTTAAGATCTGGTTGCTAAATGTGCACATTGCTACTATAGTATCCTAAATTTGCAATAATATTTTTTAAATTTGCATACATTAAAGCTCAAACTTTGTGCTGTAAAGTTCTATGGGTTTTTACAAATGCATAGTGTTATATATGCATTATTGCAATATCATATAAAATAGTTTTGCCACTCTAAAAATCGCCTGTGCTTCACCTATTCATCAAGTCCCAACCCTGAATCCCAAGCAACCACTGAAGTTTTTACTGTATCTATAGTTCTGCCTTTTCCAGAATGACACATAACTGGAATTGTATAGTATGGTATTGATACATAGCATTTTCATAATGTCTTCTTTCATTTAGCAATATGCATTTAAGCACTATGCAGTTATCCATGTCTTTTCATGACTTGATAGCTCATTTCTTTTTATAGCTGAGTAATATGCCATTGTATCTAGAGTTTGTTTATCCATTCACTTATTGAAAGTCATCTTGGTGACTTCCAGCTTAGGCAATCATGAATGAAACTCTTGTAAATATTTCTGTGCAGGTTTTTGTGTGGACAAAAATTTTCACTTCAAGTTGGTAGACACCTAAAAGCATAATCACTAGATTATATGGCTAAACATACAAGACTATGTTTAGGTTTGTAAGAAATTGCCAAACTGTCTTCCAAAGTGTTTGTAACATTTTGCCTTCCCACCAGCAATGAATGAGAGTTCCTGGTGTTCTGTGTCCTCATCAGCATTTGGTATTATAAGTTTTATGAAATGTTGTCATTCTAATAGGTGTGTAGTACTATCTCAACTTCCTCATAAGTTGCAATTCCCTAATAACAAATAATGTTGAGCATCTTTTTATATGCTAATTTACCATCTGTATATCTTCCTTGGTGAGGTGTCTATTCAGATTTACTGCCCGTTTTCCAGTTGGATTTGTTGTTTTCTAATTTTTTTTTTAAGAGTTCTTTCTATATTTGGGACAGAAGTCCTTTATTAGACAGGTGTTTTGCAAATATTTTCCCCAATATGTGGCTTCTTTCCCTTCTCTTAACTGTGCCGTTCACAGAACAGAAATCTCTATTTTTAGTAAAGTCCAAATTATGCATAATTGAGTATTTATAATTCTTCTCTCCCCTCTCTTATAACATTGTTGTCATTCATTTCATTTATCCATATTCTATAATCACCCAAAAATTGTTGCTATTACTTGAAGCAGTTACCTATTAAAAATAAGAAAAGTAAAATGATTCTTAACAATAAGAGTATAAGTAAAAGATAATATAAATACATGTATTTATTCAATAAATAAAAATAAGTAAAGGAAAATAACTCATTGAGAATAAGAAAAGCAAAAGATTTTCTTTTACCATCATTTATTCCTTCTCTTCCTCATGTTCTTCATTTCTTTATGTAGATCCAAGTTTTTGACTTTTATCATTTTCTTTTTCTCTGAACTCCTTCAGCTACTGTTTTTCTGAGAAAGTCTTTATTTGTCATTGATTTTTTTTTTTTTTTTTTTTGCGGTTCGCGGGCCTCTCACTGTTGTGGCCTCTCCCGTTGCGGAGCACAGGCTCCGGATGCACAGGCTCAGCGGCCATGACTCACGGACCCAGCCGCTCCGCGGCATGTGGGATCTTCCCGGACCAGGGCACGAACCCGCGTCCCCTGCATCGGCAGGCGGACTCTCAACCACTGCGCCACCAGGGAAGCCCTGTCATTGATTTTTGAAGGATAATTTCACTTGATATAGAATTCTAGGTTAGTATTTGTTCTTCCAACACTTTAAATATCTCATACCACTCTTTTCTTTCTTGCACTCTCACTTTCCCATTAAGATACAGGTTTTTGAATATATACATGTGTATATATGTATATTATACATATATGTATGTACATATGTGTGTGTATATATAAATAAATATAATATATATATACACACCTTTATCTTATCATGTTAAGGAGGTAGCCATCAATTCTTATTTCTTTCAGTTTTGTTTTTTTTTTAACACAAATTGGCATTTCATGCCTTTCTCAGTCTAAGAAGATGATAGTATTGATATTATTTTTCTCTTTTGGGCTTTTAAATTGATAGGTTTCAATTTATGGTTTTCTAATATTGCCTCCCCCTTACTTCCCTGTAACAAATCCCACTTGGTCATGGTTTATTATTTTTTAATGTGAATAGATTCTGTTTGCTAATACTTTTTTTTTTTTTTTTTTTTTTTTGCGGTACGCGGTCCTCTTACTGTTGTGGCCTCTCCCATTGCGGAGCACAGGCTCCGGACGCGCAGGCTCAGCGGCCGTGGCTCACGGGCCTAGTCGCTCTGCGGCATGTGGGATCCTCTCGGACCAGGGCACGAACCCGCGTCCCCTGCATCGGCAGGCAGACTCTCAACCACTGCGCCACCAGGGGAGCCATGGATCAATATTTTTAAGTGAGAATGGTTTGTCATGAAATCTTAATTTTCTGCTAAGTCTGGCAAGGATTTTATTGAATTTTAGAAAATCCACAGTTATCCATGAGCTAGCCTAAGCAATTATCTGAGAGACATGTTGGGCCTTCTTGAGTCAGACCTGAAGCATATCTCGATGAAGTAAAGAAGCTCCACCCACCCTCAATTCTGAGGAAGAGTCCAATGTCCAGACATCACTTCCAGGGGTCCTCGTTTTGAAAAACTAAAAATCCCATTTCAAACTCTACAAAATACTGGCATTTCAATTTCACAAGATATAAATAATAAGAAATTATGATGTAAGGTTTGATAAAACCCTCCTTGAAAATAAGGCATAGAGAGGCAGCTTCATGGCCTCACTGAAATAGTCACTCCTTATGACCTAAAGGCTTTGGCTGTGTGTGAAATTAAATATTCAATATGCAATACACTTGAACCACATTACTCAATTTCCCATTTAACAAACAATACCCTCTCCGAGTTAGTATTTGTCTTTAAACTCTCAGCACTGAGAGGACAGTATAAGAAATCACCCACAATAAAAATATTTCTCTATTTCTGTCCAAAATCACAGTTGAAAACACTGAGCAATGTTCCTTATACATAGGCCCTCAGAACAAATTCCTCCTTAAGTTAATATGAGGTCAGAAAGAGTACATTTTCTCAAGACATTAAATATAGTATCTGGTCTGTGGGAAATCTAGCTTGAGACATAAGTGAAACATATAAGATTTGAATAAAACAAAACAAAATAAAACAAGAGCAACAACAACGAACCAGCAATTCATGTAAAACCAAATAGAAATGGTGAAACTGAAGGGACCACTCTCACCACAAACACGTCTGACCCCAACATTCAAACAACTTCTTTCCCTAATAGGATTCTAGAGTACACAATTCTACTTAGTATCGTTGACCTTAACCCTAACCTGATTGAATATAAATTGTTTGACCCTTCTTGGGTGCTGTGGACAAAGAATGTCACCTGCCATTTCAGTAAACAAAGTATGTTGAGGCCATCAAGGCATCAACCACTTCAGCTGCCCCTTGTGGTACACCCTGAGGGAAAAAACAGGTTTCGTGCCACCAAGACATCAGCCTCTGCAGTCACCCACAAAAGTGCACCCTGAGGGAATTCAGGATGGAGTAAAACAGGATACTGGCCCTAGATAATTAAGGTGCATATCAAAAGATTAATTTCAATAAGCTCAGACTCTTGCATCTTCCCGTACATAGAAAAGCACTAAATTCATTAGCTTGAGATGTCTAGTTTTCTTTAGCTAGCAGTAATCTTTTGATGTTCCAACTACCTGGGTTTTTTGTTTGTTTGTTTGCAAAAACTCCTGTATATCCTGGCTCCTCCCTTAAGTCTTCAGAACAGTCTCTCAGAGCTATCCGAGAGGCTGTATCCCAGGCTTAAGTCCTCGGTGAGTCCACTGAATAAAACATTAATTCTCATCTTTTAGGTTGTGCATTTGTCAGTCAGCAGCACTCAATAAAGGTTTATTCGTGTCTTAACTGCCAATTAAACTTCCATTTTCCACTTGATTTTTCACTGCACAGCATTTGTGCCCATGGCAGCCAACATAAATAGAACCAAAAGTAGTTGAAAGATACACATCCACAGTCACGGACTTTGAAATGTTCAAATTTATGGAGTACTAGTGAAATGCATTAAGAATTTTAATCTGAGATTCATAAATTCTCTACATTCTAGAATTTTAATACAGGGATAATATCTCTTAATTGTTCTTATCTACCACTTCTGACAGGTTTAAGAAATGTAACGGCTAACCGTGCTTTCTTCCTCTTCTCCTACCACATTCTACACTGTTACCATAAAAGCAACATAGCCAACAAATCTCACATCTGAATATTATTATATGCCTTCTGCTAACATGAAAATGGATGCTACTGTACTATTGAAATAGTTTCTTCTTTTCAAGTGCCAGGGTAAACTCTGGCTGATTCCAATAAAATGATCTGAATTTTCAAGCACTGCACATGTCAGCACTCCAGTGAAGAACTAGGACAGAAGGGAGTTGTTTCCATTCACACACAAAATCCACAGAGTTGAGCTGACTTGTCTTTTGTACTTAACAAAACCACAAGTGGTGCTATCCTGCTGAGAACCAAAATACTTCCTGCTATTCTTAACAGAATTTAAATTTGTCTCCTGGCTGTCCTGCAGTTATCTTTGTCTGTGAGGCAATATACCAAATGGCCCCTTAAGTCCCAGTTTGCCTATTAGGATAGGCTATTTGCTTTAGGGATAGAAAACTGCTTACTTTAAAGAATAACATTATTATTCTTTCCAAATTTTGGTTGAGAATGACCACATTTATTTCATAAAAAAATAACAAAAAAAGCATATGATTGAGAATAATATAGGGTTTAGTGATAAAGTTTCAGTTACAAATCCAAGGAGAATATGTCCCTTGGAAATAAACTCTTATCTACAGTTGTCTCCAAAGATTTACTATCCTGATGATACGGGATAAAATAATATTACAGGCTTGAGGCAATTATTTTGATTTCAACTGTGGTTGAACGTTCCCTGTCACATTACTCTGAAATTGTCACAGATTATTTTGGTAGACTAGCAGACTATAAAAAGAGCCATACAGGGCTTCCCTGGTGGCGCAGTGGTTGAGAGTCCGCCTGCTGATGCAGGGAACACGGGTTCGTGCCCCGGTCTGGGAGGATCCCACATGCTGCGGAGTGGCTGAGCCCATGAGCCATGGCCGCTGAGCCTGCGCGTCCAGAGCCTGTGTTCCGCAACGGGAGAGGCCACAACGCTGAGAGGCCTGCGTACTGCAAAAAAAAAAGAAAAAAGAAAAAAAGAAAAAAAAGAGCCATACAGTGAGTATTGCTAGACAAATTATGGGGTATGTTCTCCTTCTTAGCCTCTAAAATTATGCAGATAAAAATTAGGCTAAAATGGGGCTTCCCTGGTGGCACAGTGGTTGAGAGTCCGCCTGCCGATGCAGGGGACGCGGGTTCGTGCCCCGGTCCGGGAGGATCCCACACGCCGCGGAGCGGCTGGGCCCGTGAGCCATGGCCGCTGAGCCTGCGCGTCCGGAGCCTGTGCTCCGCGACGGGAGAGGCCACAGCAGTGAGAGGCCCGCGTACCGCAAAAAAAAAAAAAAAAAAAAAAAAAAAAAAATTAGGCTAAAATGAAATATCAAGGACAACTTTAAGAAAATAAGTGTGCTACAAATGGATAATTTTAAAAGCAAGGAAGCAGGAGAGGCCAGTATATGCTAAAGGTCTCTATACCTGGTCCTCATAGCAGCCTTGAGTATTGAATCTAGGAGGAGACTAAGATGTATAGAGATTAGTTCTTCCTTCCAAAGCTATCAACTATAAATGGCCTACTGCACATTCAAATTCAGTTCATTTTGTTAGAAATATTCTTGTACATGCGCCACAGAAAGGAATTAAACAGATACTTCTACCCTTGGTATAATGGTTGCATAAGCATCAGGTTTATATTTAGCAGCATCTGTTGCTATCATTTCTTCAACTCAATGTCCCCAGTGTCTCCACAACAAACTCAGGCCCTATTACAAGGAATCCAGGGAGGACGCTGAAAGGTACCATAATAGTGCAATAAATTTGGCAATTGGAAACCAACATGATATCCAGTTGATGATCTATTCCTGATTTGTGAAGAATTCATATTTTTGTAGTAGATATATCTCACTTTGATGGTCTAAAGCATATTAGGAAAAAAATACCCCAACCAAAACCCCCTCCTCTCTTCCCTCAACTTCCTACTGTTAGCATGTGTTTGTTTATTACTTTGTGCATTTGTGTATACATCCATCTTCCAAATTGTAAGTTGCTTTGAGGGCAGCAGCTGTAAAATCTAATTTTGTATTCTTTCTGCTGGAAAGAAAAATCTCTTAGCATACTGCTTGGTGTGTATATATATATATATATATATTATATATATATATACACACACACACATATATGATATTTTTAACATTTACTGATCTAATAGAGTTTAGTTATTTCAATTTCTATTGCTTCAAAAATTTTCACTCATCTCTATACATACTTTTTTGACTACAACATATAGACTGAAGTAAAAAACTTTCTACTAATTTTGATTCCTTCTCTTGTTTCTGACCAACATGTGACATCATGCTTGCTCTTAAATCCTGACAGAGGAAGGATGGGACATTTTGTGTGTGTGCAAATGAGAATGCTCTTCTCAATCTGAACATATTCACCACTGGTGGTGGTGTGCAGAAGGCAGTGGTACGGTCAATATTAAAAGAGATCGTATTGTAGAAATGCAATGATTTTGGTCTAAAAAGTTCAAGGGAAGACCTGGTTGGAAGACATGGTGCTTCGTATATATTATGAAATTTATAACAGTAAATTTAACATGAACAGAAATGAATTGGTTCATATTTTCCTGTATATTCCGATTTTGTAAGTTATATTGTAGCATGATCAAATGAAGCACATTAACATCCTTTGGGAGAGATACTGGAAGTCAATATTCAATCACAGGCAGCATGATGGATGGTGCAGCAATATTAAGTGATGATACAACAAACTTTTAAAATCATATTTCAAAGCATAGTGGCAAAAAGATATTTTTCCCAATACAAACAGCTTACAAAAGCCATAGCACTCTAAAACTACCTTTTTACTGTGATGGGGGCTGCGACTTGAACCAAGAAGGACACACTTGATAATAAGATACATGATGAGATGGTTCTGTAACATGAATGGGAATAGATGAGTTCTGGACACTGAAAGGAATATTCATGTGCATTGACTATACATTAAACAAATAAAAAGGGCCTCTTCACTACCTATTATTCTAAATCTAGATCAATAAATCTCTATTTATCACATTGGTCCATAAATCT
Source organism: Globicephala melas (assembly GCF_963455315.2). Taxonomy (NCBI): domain Eukaryota; kingdom Metazoa; phylum Chordata; class Mammalia; order Artiodactyla; family Delphinidae; genus Globicephala; species Globicephala melas. Next base: position 21,883,855 of record NC_083330.1, read on the forward strand.
TATTACATATTCTCTAAATCAAATTGTTAGTACAGACCTCACTTTTGACCAAGATGGAGAAACAGGGACCAGATTACCTTCACATCTTGTACATAATGACAAAAATATTATAACTATTTTTATCCAAATATATTATGGATAAAGCAAAACATTTAAATAATAATCAATGAAATATAATTTGACATTATTATTCTTATCATAGTCTCCTATAAGGTATAATGTGTGTCCTTTTACCTATGTCAGCTTTTAGCAACGTAGCTCTTGCATTTCGTTTCTTTCTCTTGCTTAGGCTTTTCAGTATTGAACCCTCCCAGAACTACTCAGTCTTTCTGGTATGTTTTTAAAACTGTCCTCAGAGCCACACTTATGGCATGTATCATTAAGAGAGAGAGAAGAAAACTTTAGTAGGGAGGAAAATCTTTAAATTTGTCATATTATTCTAAAAGATACTGCCTCCTGGTTTTCCTCCACGTGTTGAGATAAAGGGATTGTGGAAACATAATTAGGATTTTTACTTTTAAAATTTTAACTCAGTAACTTTGACTTTCCAGGTAGAAAAAGCAACTTTCCTTTCCCAGCATGAATTTTACTGCTAGTTACTGTGTTTCCTAGTAGTAATTCAAATTGATTTACTTAGAAATTTGAATTATCATTAATAACCATCTCACATATAGGATCAGTTACACATATTTTCTGAATCAAATGGTCTTCTTGTTATAAATGCAAGTTTATGTCAAGTGTGACTTTAAAAATACATAATCAAAGCCTTTCACAGATTTGAAATTTTATTTTCAAGATAGTTTTACCACAAGGAATAACAGAACAGATTGAAGTTGATTGTGGCCTCTAGCCTTGAAGAATGGTACTAATATCTGACAGAAATTGGGGAAGCTCTGAAAAGAGAAAACTTTGGGGAGATTTTGATGCATTTAGTTTTAAGTATATTTTGTTTAAGATCATGATAGGATACTCCAGAGTAAACGTCCTACAGACCATCAGAAATGGGAATGCCTAGAGCTCTGTTAACTCAACAACTATGTTGACCTTATGATTACTCTTCACATAACCCTGAGAACTAGGCATATGTAAAGTTTTAAAGAACACTTCTTAAATACCTTCTGTACCACCATTGGATTTCTATACTAAAAAAGTATGAAATATATTTCTAAGATCTATCTATAGTCTTATTAATACCAGGCTCCAATTATTTTTGTTCTAAAGTAAAAAGTAATGAATAGAATAATGCTGTAACTATAGCATCTAAATAACTTTCTCACATTCCTTCTTTTATTACAAATATTGCCAAAGGTTGCATACTATTTCTACCACACTTTCCTAACATCTATAATCCTTCACTCTTCCTTCAAGTACTCTTTTTTTTATTTTAATCAAATCTCCATTTCACAGAAAGTTCTCAGATTCTGAAACAACAGAGTACTTTTACAGACCTTAGAAACTCTAAATCAGAGCAGAACACAAGTTATTCACTTTATAAGTATCTTTCATTGTTCTTTCTGGGCACAGTCTAAATAATGCTAATTAAAAATGAAAATCAAAAAATTAAAGAATTCTAAGGAATGAAACAAAACTCTTTGCTTAAAAAATAAATAAAAAACTAAGCCCATGTTAATATGGATAGAAATACATTCAGGAAAAAAAAATCTTAATATTACCTTTTGAGCACTTGGTAACTACAAAATACTTGATCTTTATTATATTGGGTTGGCCAAAAGGTTCATTTGGGTTTTTCCCTGACATCTATACCTATTCCTCAAGAGAGAAATGTATTTCTGTTTCACAAATGAGAACACAGACATAGAGAGGTATAGTACTGTTATTTGTGTAAATCATATTGCTAAGTAGCAAAAACAGGATTCAAAAATCAAACCCTTCTCTTAACTGCCAATCATAAATGCCTACCAGAAACTATAAAGTGACAGATAAATGTAGGCACTGCATCCTAGATGATACAATAGTAATAATAATTAAAATAAGTAGACACATGGTCCAACCTACAGTTTTTACTACATTTTCAAAGCCTAAAAATTTACTTTAGCCATGTTTTATATCTTGATCAGAAATAATATATGTGAAATTCAAATTTTACACATGTATAAAATGATACTGAAAATTTATTTATTCATTTAAAAAAGCATGAAAAATCAGCAGATCCAGTAAATAATGGCGCTATCAACTCGTTACATTATTAAAATATAACAGATAATTCCTGAATATATTAATTTGTTAATAAAGAAAGTAAAATAAACACCCTCTAATAATTGTAACTTTATTATTATTATTTGCAGTACGCGGGCCTCTCACTGTTGTTGCCTCTCCCCTTGTGGAGCACAGGCTCCGGACGCGCAGGCTCAGCGGCCATGGCTCACGGGCCTAGCTGCTCCGTGGCATGTGGGATCTTGCCGCACCGGGGCACGAACCCGTGTCCCCTGCATCGGCAGGCAGACTCTCAACCACTGCGCCATCAGGGAAGCCCAATAATTGTAACTTTAGACTAATATTATGTCATTGCCACGAATAGCTATTTAAATACGTTTTATTTTCCAAAAGAAAAAAAAAATTATTTTTTAAGAAACTCTTTAAATTATCTATTTCTATAGTCATTTACTTACATCTCAGAATATGATGCAGACAATGTAATAAAATGGCCCCAACAGCTGTAACTATTTTACATATATATTAATTTACATACTTATTTATATATACATGTGAATACACATATAATTTATTTTTGTGTAGCCCATACTAGTGCAGTTTCTCCTAGCTAAACCCTAATGAAAAACCACTAGCAGGGGCTTCCCTTGTGGCGCGGTGGTTAAGAATCTGCCTGCCAAAACAGGGAACACAGTTTCGAGCCCTGGTCAGGGAAGATCCCACATTCCGCGGAGCAACTAAGCCCGTGCACCACAACCACAGAGCCTGCGCTATAGAGCCCGAGAGCCACAACTACTGAATCCCACGCGCCTAGAGCCCGTGCTCCGCAGCAAGAGAAGCCACCGCAATGAGAAGCCCGCGCACCGCAACAAAGAGTAGTCCCCACTCACTGCAGCTAAAGAAAGCTTGCGCGCAGCAATGAAGACCCAACGCAGCCAAAAAGAAATAAATTTATTAAAAAAAAAAAAAAAAAGAAAACACTAGGGGGTGACCAAGCACCGTTTCCTTTTCTTCTCTTGCTCTGGTTAATAACATTATTTACATAATATTAACGTTGTATAAATGTTTCACTGTAAATTAATTTATTGGTATTTCTGAAGATTTTCCAAGTTACTAGAAACGTTTGAACAAAACTGAATCCAATACAAGTTAGTCACAAGAGGTTTAAGTACTTCCAAATCCCCCATTTTGTTTAGTCTTAAATCATTTGATTAAACGTTTGCAATCATCTTAAAATCTGAATAAACGTCAGATGTGAACTACCAATTGTTTACTCCTCCAGAAGTGGATTTTTTATTCCCTCTATGTTTATGTATTACTTAAATTAACTACAAGTTTGAAAATAAAATATGTAACATGAAAACAATGAGGCTTAACGTGAAAACAATGAGGCTTTCATTTCCGAGCATTTGAAAAATTATGTGCTAACATAAAGATAATAAACGATAATAAACAATCTGTTTTGAGAAAATCAATTGGTTGGCATACAGATGAATTTTTGTTTTATTCTGATTTTGACTGAAGTTTATCATGAGAAACTTTAATAAAAAGTAAATTAATAATCACAAGTAGAAAATTATGTCTTTAAAAAGAAATAATGTTAATAGTTTCAAGTCTCAAAAGTCTGAAGCTTAATAAGAAATTTGGGAAAATATAAATTAAATTATCTATTGACATTTCTGAAACAATGAGAAACTATACAATAAAGAAATCTTTTATTTACAAAAATGGAATGAATGTTTATTATTTAAATCAGTGATGACAGAAAGAGGAGTGCTTAAAAAAAAGTACATACTTGTCAATTCTCCCAGTTTTTGAACCATGAAACAGGCTATTATAAATAAGCAAGCCAATGCCATCCTCTTATTTTCCAGATAGAATGTGCTTCTAGAGTCAAACTACTGAGCTTTGAAAGCAAGCTTGGTCATTTGCTAATTGTGTGACCTTCAGAAAACTAGTTAACCTCCCTAAGCCACAATTGGGAGAATAAAGTGTTCTTCACTCATGGGATTGCTCAGTGGGTTAGCTGAGATACTGTGTATGATGCATTAAGCAGTATGCCTGGCACCAAGCTCTGGCTCAATAAATGTAGAATTACTATTACATGAGAAACTCTGTATCTTGATGAGTGGGTTGGACAAAATGCATCATCTTCACAGTACTCCTACCATTGTCTCACAAAGGGATTAGTTACTGTTATATACCATCCCTCCTCTCGTATATATCATATATATCATTTCCTCCTCCCTTAGCTTTCAAATTTTCCCTCACAAGTTCCTCAAAATATACCATTTCAAGGACTTTGGACACAATTTAATGTGAAAAAATTTTTTGAAATCATAGAATAGAATTGTAATGATTAGAAACCACACTTAAGGCTTGGCACAATGCTGGATTCAATGAGGGATTGAAGTAGAATATAAAAACATGGTCTCTATCCTTGAAAATGAGCTAGAGTAGTTGATGGGAGGATATGGGAGAAGAGGAGAGAGGAGGAGAGGGGAGGAAATTAAATTTCTGTTGTTTTAAGTCACCTAGTTTGTAATAATATTTTTACAGCAGCCCTAGGAAATGGATACAGAAGGACTTCCTTTCAAATCTTCACAGTTAACCAAGAAAGAACACATAAATGATTACAGCTGGGAAACTAAAAGATTTAGGTAAGAAATGCGTGTACTGAGTGTCACAGAGAAGAACAAACCTGACTCCATATTGGATCTAATCCTTTAGCTCTAACCTTTGTGCTTGCTCTATTGCCTGTGCTTAGTCATGCTGGCTCTGCACTGTTGTAAAAGAATGTTGCCTATAGCCTGAAATATACAGCCCTATCTCAAGGCTCTGCCTTTCAGGCTTGATCTTTAAAGGTATAACACTTCTCATTCATATAGAGATAGAAAGCTGCAGAACAGAGAATAACATTTGTCTTGCTGGAGGTTTACAGGAACATCATAATGATCAGACCTGCAAGAACAATGCATTATCACATCCCCTCCAGGGTCTGGCCGGCACTAAAAATGTTTGCAGTAACTAGCCAACCAGTATAAAAGAAGCCTGAATTCTAACACGAGTAAGGTGGTTCTCTGTGACACTAGTCCACCATCTTCTCTGTCTGTTGGATTTCGGAATAAAGTCGCTAATCCTTGCTCCATCACCTTGTCTCTTGATTTATTGGCCTGTTGTGTGGCGAGCAGTATAAGCTTGGACTCAGTAACATGAGTAATGAAAAATTTTGCAGTTGGATAGAGATAACCTAATTGAAGTGTCAGTGACTTTGGAGTTTTCCAAAGTGCTCCTAGATTTTCTTTGGTTATATTTTTATGTTCACTGTTGGTGACATACAACAGGTAAAATTGTGATTTAACTCACAATTTAAGGTGTTGACTTCTTCACCTGATTTTTCTCTCAATTCCATCACATTTCTAACAGATATATTTGTTCTGGTCCCCTCCTCCCACAAGTGTATAGGTGGTGGTACATGTGTTACCTGAAGAGCCTTTGATGTTATGCTTTTCAGTCCTGTGCCCTGGAAATACAGAGTACTGTTTAATTTCAGGAAAAAAACAGAAATTGGAGTTTACATTTGACAGCCATTCTGTTAGGTATGTTCATGTATTGTTTGATTTACTCTTCACCACAACCTTTTGAAGTGCTATTACCACCTCTACCTACAGGTGGAGAAACAGAAACAGATGAAGTTGTCAAAAGTCATTTGATGATAGGGGATAAGATTATGATGCTAATATGGATCTGTCCTTCTCCAGAGACTTAGCAATTAATCAAAATAGCCTTTTATAGATAATATGCCCAACCTTAACAATTTGGCTCAGAGTCAAGGTGTTACTAATAATACTTCAGAATGGCTTTATACTGCCCAATGTAGCAATAAATCAGGCAATATCTTGATAAGTCTTCAACAAGATGTTTTTGGTTGGACCAAAGCCTACCAGAGCTATTCCTTCCATAAATGGCTACAGAATACTGCTAGAATCACAAAATGTGATGTTTTCCGATGACATGGATCCTATAGTTAACATTTTTATTTTATGAATGAAGAAACTGAAGGCAGATATTGTTCAAGGATTACATGGCTAGTTAGTAATGAAACTTGGACTAGACTTACTGGAATTCAAAAGGAACAAGATCATTAATGTTGAACCTCTTGGCAAACATTTTTAAAAAGTCAAGTCCAAACCACTACAGAAGGAACCTTGTATTTATAAGAAATTTTTACTAAAATTTTTATAAAATATTTGAGTTGTAGTAGAAAAGAATATATACCAAGATACCCCTAAATGTAACCACTAGAGAGAAAAATTTTATCAAGTAGAAATTATTCACATGGTTTGTTTCTTCAACCATTTTAAAAATTCATTTTTTTAAATTGGAGTATAGTTGCTTTACAATGTTGTGTTAGTTTCAGCTGTCCAGCAAAATGAATCAGCCATACGTATACATATATCCTGTCTTCTTTGGATTTCCATTCCCATTTAGGTCACCACAGAGCAATGAGTAGAGTTCCCTGTGCTATACAGTCTGTTCTCATTAGTTATCTATTTCATACATAGTAGCGTATATATGTCAATCCCAATCTCCCAATCTATTACACCCACCCCCACTTACCCCTTGGTATCCATACATTTGTTCTCTACATCTGTGTCTATATTTCTGATTTGCAAGTGAGTTCATCTATACCATTTTTCTACATTACACATATATGTGCTAATATACGACGTTTGTTTTTCTTTTTCTGACTTACTTCACTCTGTATGACAGTCTCTAGGTCCATCCATGTCTCTGCAAATGGCACTATTTCATTCCTTTTTATGGCCGAGTAATATTCCATTGTATATATGTATCACATCTTCTTTATCCATTTCTCTGTTGATGGACATTTAGGTTGCTTCCAGGTCCTAGCTATTGTAAATAGTGCTGCAATTAATATTGGGGTACATACATCTTTTTGAATTATGGTTTTGTCCAGGTATATGCCCAGGAGTGGGATTGTTGAGTCATATGGTAGTTCTATTTTTAGGTTTTTAAGGAATCTCCATACTGTCCTCCATAGTGGTGGTATCAATTTACATTCCCACCCACAGTGTAAGATGGTTCCCTTTTCTCTACACCCTCTCCAACATTTATTGTTTGTAGATTTTTTGATGATGGCCATTCTGACCAGTGTGAGGTGATACCTCAGTGTAGCTTTGATTTGCATTTCTCTAATAATTAGTGATGTTGAGCATCTTTTCATGTGTTTGTTGGCCATCTATATGTCTTCTTTGGAGAAATGACTATTTAGGTCTTCTGCCCATTTTTTAATTGGGTTGTTTGTTTTTTTTGTTTTTGAGCTGCATGAGCTGTTTGTATATTTTGGAGATTAATCCCTTTTCAGTTGCTTCATTGGCAAATATTTTCTCCCATTCTGAGGGTTGCCTTTTCATCTTGTTTATGGTTTCCTTTGCTGTACAAAAGCTTTTAAGTTTAACTACGTCCCATTTGTTTATTTTTGTTTTTATTTGTATTACTCTAGGAGGTGGGTCAAAAAAGATCTTGCTGCAATTTATGTCAAAGAGTGTTCTGCCTATGTTTTCCTCTAAGAGCTTTAGAGTGTCCAGCCTTACATTTAGGTCTTTAATCAATTTTGAGTTTATTTTTGTGTAGGGTGTTAGGGAGTGTTCTAATTTCATTCTTTTACATGTAGCTGTCCAGTTTTCCCAACACCACTTATTGAAGAGACTGGTCTTTTTTCCATTGTATATTCTTGCCTCCTTCGTCAAAGATTCGGTGACCATAGGTGTGTGGGTTTATCTCTGGGCTTTCTATCCTGTTCCACTGATCTATATAAAAATGCATTCTTAATTCCAACATTTTGTCAAATGGTCAACTAACTTGGTCTGTTATGCTGCTTGAAGAAGCCACAAGTTCATCTTTGACCTAATGTTTGCCTGCTTCCTAGTTTTTCCTATTCCAATTCCAAGAAATTACAAACTGGCCCTTTGGTTTGCTGTCATAATTTTTTAAAATTTACATGCAGTCAAACTTTTATTTGTTTGGTGTACAGTTCATGTGGTTTAACACATGTATAGAGTCATGTAATCACCATAACTATCAGGATGCAGAATATTTCCATCACCACAAAGTACTCCTTTTTGCCACCCCTTTATAGTTATACACTCTCCCCCCCAGCTGTTACTGGCGAGCAACCACTAGTGCATTTTCTGTTTCTGTAGACTTAACTTTTCCATATAAAGTGAAATAAATAGAATGCAACATTTTAAGACTGGCTTCTCTCACTCAGCATAATGCCTTTGAGATACAGTCACATTGTCGAGTGTATCAAGAGTTGTTATTTTATACTGCTGAGTAGTATTCCATTTTATTGGCATACCAACAGTTTGTTTATCTATTTTAACTGTCAAAACTTTTGAGTTGTTTCCAATTTTTGGAAATTATGAATAAAACTGCTACAAAATTCAGGTGCAGGATTTTGTATGAACAAAGTTTTTCATTTATTTAGGATAAATACTTTGGAGTGGGATTGCTAGCATCAAATGGTTAAATTTATATTTAACATTATAAGTAACTGCCTAACTTTTTCAGAGTGGCTGTAGCACTTTGCATTCATATCAACAAAATAGGAGACTTTCCAGTTACTTTCTTTGCATTCCAGTCCTTAGTACTGTCGGTTAGTTATTGTTTTAGCCATTCTAAGAAATGTGTAATATTGTGTAGTGGTATCTCACGGTGGTTTGATTTTGCATTTGCCCCATGCGTATTCAGAAATGTATTGTTTAATTTCCAACTATGGGGAAATGTTTCCATATATCTTTTTTAAAAAAATAATTTCTAATTTAATCTCATTATGGCAGAGATATATTTCGATGATTTCAATTCTTTCAAGTTTCTTAATGTTTTCATTTATTGAAAATGCCCCATTTGCCTTGAAAAGAATTTTTATTTCTGCTGTTCTTGAGCGGAGTAGCTACAAATGTCAATTAGTTACAGCTGATTGGCTCAACTGATTGCTCAACTTTTTAACATTCTTGATGATAGTTTATTCTACCTGTCTTATTAATTAACAGGAGAAGAAAGCTGAAATCTCCAAATCTAATTTTGAATATCTCTATTTCTCCTTTCAGTTTTATCAGTACTTGCTTCATGCATTTTGAAGGTCTTCTGTTAGTGACATAATCTAATTATTGTGTGTTCTTGATGAACTGACCCTTTAATTAATTATGTAATGTCACTCAATTTTTTGTAATTTTCCTTGCTGTGAAGTCTACTTTGCCTGTTGTCAGTATAATACTCAAGCTTTCATGTGATTAATGTTTGCATGGTTTATCTTTTCCCATCCTTTTAAACTACAATCATTCTATTTAAAGTGGATTTCTTATAAGCAGCATATAGTTGGTTCTCTTTTTTACTGATTATAAGTCTATATTTTAAGTGTGTGTTGAAACCATTTACATTTAATGTACTTATGATATGTTTGTATTTATGTCTACCATTTTATTATTTGTTCTGTTTGTCTCCTCTGTTGTTTGTCTTTTTCATTTCCTGTTCTCTTTTGGATTATTTGAATATTTTTAGTAGTCCATTTTAATTTATTTATTGAGTTTTGACTATAATCATTTGTTCAGTTATTTCAGTTGTTGTTCTAGGCATAATAATGTACATACTTAGCTTTTTACATTCTACTTAAATTTAGTATTTTACCACTTTCAAGTGGAATTTAGAAACCTTACCACTGTAGAGATATCTTTATCCTCTCCCCTTTATGTTGTGATTGTCATTTATATCCTATCTACAAACACTGAAAACCCCGTCACAATTTTTGTTCTTAATCATCGTATATATTTTAAAGAAATTAAGAGGAGAAAATTATTATATTCACCCAGACCTTTACCACATCTGTTACTTTTCCTGCATTCCTGACCTTCCAGCTTTCCCTCTGATATTATTTCCTTTAGCATCTCTTTTAGAGCAGGTCTGTTGGCCATAAATTCTCCTAGTGTTCCTTCATTTATGAATGTTGTTATTTTTCCTTTGTTCTTGAATAAGAATATTTCTGCTGGATGTGGAATTTTAAATTGACACATCATTTCTTTAGCACTGTATAATTGCTTTTCTACTGCCTTATGACATCCATGGTTTCTGACGAAAAATCCATAGTCATTTAAATCAGTAGTTCATCTTTTTCTCTGGCTGTTTTCAAGATTCTTTCTTTGCCTGGTTTTCAGTGGTTTGATTATGATTTATTTTCTTTGTCTCTTCTACAATGTCTATTTGATTCTTTTCTATAGCTTCTATTTTTTTCCTGTGATTTTCTATTCTTTCTTTTCAATAGTGCTTTTCCTTATTTCTCAGGACATAGTTTAACAGCTGCTTTAAAGTCTTCAATTATTTTCAGCATCTAGTTCCTCTCAGAGTTGTTGTCTCTTGAGTGAGTTTTCCCTTGTAATTTCTCAAAATGTTCCCATGTTTTGTTTTGTTTGTTTGTTTTAAAATAAATTTATTTTATTATTTTATTTTATTTATTTATGTTTTTTGGCTGTGTTGAGACTTTGTTGCTGCACACGGGCTTTTCTCTGGTTGTGGTGAGTGGGAGCTACTCTTGGTTGTGGTGCGCGGGCTTCTCATAGTGGTGGCTTCTCTTGTTGCAGAGCACGGGCTCTAGGTGCGTGGGCTTCAGTAGTTGTGGCACATGGGCTCAGTAGTTGCGGCACATGGGCTTAGTTGCTCTGTGGCATGTGGGATCTTCCCAGACCAGGGCTTGAACCCATGTTCCCTGCATTGGCAGGGGGATCCTTAACCACTGCACCACCAGGGAAGCCCTTCCCATGTTTTTTATGTTGAGTAATTTTGACTTTAGTCTCCCCACTCTATCATCGACTTCCAGTGGCTAAGTTGGACTCCAGAGCCAAGTGGCAAGTGGATAGAGAGAAAAAAAAAACAAAAGCAATGGGGATTTTCTCCATACTCTTTCAACCGCAGTCCCTCTAGTCAGAGAGAAGGAATCTCTCCATGAGAGGTATAAGTGCTTTCTTGTCCCCTGCTACTGCCCTGCCTCCATGGAACTGTAGTTTCAGGACTGGAGCTTACCTGAGGGCAGGGCTAAGACAGAAAAAATACCAGTAAAAATAAGACAGTAAAGTGCCCCCACTCTCTCTATTCCATGACGGTTCCCCTTCTCACTTCTCAAACCAGAAAGACAGTGCTTCTCTTTGTTCCTTTTTTGGTCCATGCTGGTATGTACTTCTGACATTTGGGCTGCCTTCAAGCTCAGGTCAGGAGGTTAAAAAAACTAAAACAAGCAAGGAAACCCCCTGCCAAATTGCTCATATATCAAGTAGTACCTTTCTTTTCTAATCTCTCCGCTGCCATATATTTCAGATAGCTGTTCCATACCTTCAGTCCAGGGATTTTAGTTGCATTCAGTGGCAGAGACAGGGTGGAATATACTTACTCTATCTTAATCAGTACTGAAGGCTCTTCAGTGTGTTTTAAATCAGAATAAAGCTACTTGGTAAGAAAGATGATTATGTATGTTACATTAAATTTTATGAATGAATATAACTTTTTTTGTTTTAAAACATTCCACACAGGTTAACAACTTATTACTTATAACATTAGTGAAGATTATGAATTGTGTTGGTTAATGACTGAAGTATCTATAGACAAATCTGTGAGATAATACAGAACAAAGTATGGCTTGATTCAAGTTCATAATTCCAGCTAACATTTATTAATACCTACTATGTACTAAGTGCTTCACCTGAACTTCCACATTTAATCTACATAATAATTCATGACTTAGCTACTATTATCCATATCTTATAAGTATGAAATGGGTGCCTCAGAGGAGCTCAATCTATTTTTCAAGGAAACGAAGGGTGCAAATCCAGGTTTGTGGTGCAGGGGTAGATTGGCAAACTTTTTCTTAGAGAGACAGGTAGTAAATATTTTAGGCTTTGCGGGCCATGCAATTTCTGTTGTAAATACTCAACTCTGACACTGTTGAGTGTCAGCCAGAAAATATTATCCAGGAATGGTCACTGATTTTATTACCTTCTGAAATTTCAAGTAATGTTCTTTAATATAAGTACAAAGTTACATTGAAAGCTGATATCTGGCGAGCAGCCAAATAAAATTTCTGCCTTGAGAAACAGTAAAGACAATTTAGAGAAGAGAAAAAAAGTGAATTCAACCTGTCTTTCCCTAGAGAAAACATTTGATTCAATCTGTTTATGTTTTTCTAAATCCTATTATTTTCAATGGTATTCATATCTAATTCTATCAAGTAAAGATTTTTAGTGTCCTACAATTCATAAAATTTATTAAACTTTGCCATATTACTGTGCCTTCTATTGTGTTTATCCTTTTACTTGGAAACATGGTATTATATTTCATTCAATTTTATACCCCGTATTCCTACAAGTTAATGTAAAATTAATTAGATGACACTGCTGTTTAAGAGTGAACCATTACACTGAGATGTGAAAAGTCCTGTAAATCATTTGGATATTTTGAAAGTTCTATCCAGATATACATCTAAAACAATAAAGAGTAGATACTTATCTTTTCATTTTTAAAATTTGAAGAAGTGATTTGATTTAAAATAGAAATTTCCAATGATAAAAATTCTATTAATTTATGATCTGGCTCAGATATCTATTTTAATTTCACTTGTTAAATAAGTTTGTTAAAAATTGTTATTTAAAACCAAAATTTAATAACTACTTTGTATCTAAATTAGAGAGACTTGTAGAAGAGTCTTCAACTATATCTTTAATATTTTAGTTTCTAAGTTTAGTGACAAAAACTTGTGACTTCAGTGTATTATTCTTTCTTTTTTTTAGGGTTTTCTGGAAATAAAAAAAAAAAGTTTTATTGAAGTTGATTTACGATGTTGCATTAGTTTCAGGTATATAGTAAAGTCATTCAGTTATACATATATATAAATATACGTATATTATTTTTTTACATTCTCTTCCATTATAGGTTATTGTAAGATATTGAGTATAGCTCCCTGTCCTATACAATAGGTACTTACTGGTTATCTGTTTTATATATAGTAGTGTGTATATTTTAATCCCGAACTCATATTATCATACTAAGTGATGTAAACCAGAAAAAGACAAATATATATTGCTTATATGAGGAATCTAAAAAAAAAACAAAAGATACAAATAAGCTTATTTACAAAACAGAAATAGGATCACAGACATAGAAAACAAATTTATGGTTACCAAAGGGGAGGCGGGGAGAGGGATAAATTAGGGATTAATTCAGTGTATTATTCTTTAGACTGGGTTATCATAAATCCACTATATTGTACATGCAGATATTTATGGAAATGGCATACAGGGATTCAAGGAAAAGAGTCTGATTTCCACAAAGTGATCACCATGGAGCATGGGGAAGAGACCCAGCACCAGGGATAAAGTTAATAATTCAGCAGAACTATGTCATTGGAGTCAGATATGACCAAGAAAATATAAAATCTATAAATTGGCAAAACTCTTGGTCTTCCCACAGAAAAGAGTGTTCAATTTAAATAAATTTCCAAAGGACAAATTGACTTCAAATAGGTCAATTCTGTTCTAAAACTGTGTAAACACTGTGGTGCTGCTGCAATTTTTAGACAGACTTCACAGAATTAGTGAGCAAAGTGCTCAGTATTCAGTTGGAGCACAAGAAGTAATTTTGAAATTTCTTTCTGTTTTTGTCCCTAAGGAAACACTATAAAGTGTTTGCTATGAAGATGCTTCATTCTGTGTAAAGGAAACAAATTTTAAAAATCCCAACGAAAACAAAATGTCCCTTTTCATTTTTGCATTTCTAAGGTCCATTTGTAAATATTTAAACTTCATTTTAAATTTCAAAATAAATTTTACTTTATATTAAATGTCTTGGCTACATTGGTTCTACCAGGATATCTTTGTAAATGTTTGTTTGATCGCTTAAGGTTGAATCTCATGTTGTAGAAAGGTGGTGAAATTTACCCACCAATCTTGTGATAATTAATTCAGTAAGATCTCATTATCTTTATTTTATAATTTCCCTGATACAAATGGTTTGACTTGTTAATAATCACCAAAACTTTTACTACTTCATATCTTGCCACAGAAACATTTGTAAAAAAACACAATGATTTTAACAATTCACTTCTAAACAGCAACACAAACTAAAGTGTTACTTTGACAACTATATCTCATGTATTATTGAAAATACCATATTTAACTTTATTTTTCGTTTCGTAAAATATCTTATTGTTATAAATTACCAAATGTATATTTTTGTTTCCAATGAACTTCTCTGCCAATTTCTGTTTCCTTCCATTAGAATTTCCATCCTTTTAATCCTCCAAACTAGTCATCTTTATTTTCTAATTTGCCTTCAATTCTCATGTCTTACCATAAATTGCTTTTATGATTCAATTTTAGGAGGAAGTTTCCTGAAGAGTCAGAATACTTCTTAATATCTGATAAAGAGATCTTGTAATTTGGTTTATTTCTTCTAAGTTGAGGTAACCTTAACTGTCAGAAAGTCATGGAGTTATGGTTAATCTTCAATTATTATAGCCATTTTATTCTAGTCATTGTAAATTACATTGCCATGCACCTTGTATGTCACATTTTAATTTTTTACTAGTATATCAAAAAAAATGCTGCTATAGACTGAATTGTGTCCCTCCCCCACCCCCAAATTCACATGTTGGAGCTCTAACCCCCCAGTATGACTATATTTGGATGTAGGACCTTTGGGAGGTAATTAAGGTTAAATGAAGTCATAAGAGTGGGGCCCTACCCCAATATTACTTCTGGCCTTATAAGAAGGGAGGAGAGAGAGAGATCTTTTTGTTTCTCCCATGTAAGAACACAACAAGAAGCTGGTGTCTGCAAGCCATAAAAAGTGTATTCACCAGAACTCAACCCTGCAACCACCCTGATCTCTGACTCCAGCCTCCAGAACTGTGAGAAACTAAGTTTCTTTTTTCTATAGTACCTACCCCAACTATGGTATTTTGTTATGGCCGCCTGAGTTGACTAATACAACGCTTATACTGTGGAGTCCCACCAACAGTTCTACAATGGAGTTTTTGAACATTAGCCCAACCGATAATAAAGTGTTTTACATTTTGTTACTATTTTTTTTTTTTTTTTTTTTTTTTTGCGGTACACGAGCCTCTCACTAGCGGCCATGGCTCACGGGCGCAGCCGCTCCGCGGCATGTGGGATCCTCCCGGACCGGGGCACGAACCCATGTCCCCTGCATCGGCAGGTGGACTCTCAACCACTGCGTGACCAGGGAAGTCCCATTTTGTTACTATTTTTCATGGATAATCTACTTAATGTAACCCACTGGTGGCTGGAGTAATTGACAAGGGAAGATTCATAAACTTGTATCCTGGAGAATGATAATATCAAATATTATAAAACCACACCCTTGGATCTACCAACTCTGTTACCAACAATAAACTAAACCATCATCATGTTAGGCTTGGGTCATTTCAGTGTCCTTCCAAAAGATCACTCCACTCACTGTCTCTACCAGAGATAGTCATCTTAAATTATATTTTAAAAAAATGTTTCATCCTGTTCAAAAATCATCAAAGCTGAAGAGCCTTCACTGTCTACAAAATAAATTTCAATCCGAAACCCTCTGTAATCTGGGCCCAATTTTAATTTCCCACATATAATAAATGCTCACTAAATACCTGTCTAATTAATTTTCCATCTTCACCATGTTCTCACTGTCCTCTGAACTTTCCCTTATCATTTCTGCTTTTCTGGCCTTGGTTCATCCTGTGATCAACTCCCTACCCAAAATATCTGTCAGAATCCTACACAACTTAAAAGAACAAATACAAAATCCATTAACTACAATCCATTTTCCAATTCCAAACCATATGAATATTTCTTCCCTATAACTCCTCTGCCTTTTTGACCTAAACTTTTCATTCTAGCATTGTTCGTGTTCTGTGTGCAAGCATATATTCCTAGCAATTTTTTATATCTTATTAACCCCATCTAGATTGTAAACTTCTGTAGGGTTTCCATTCTCAGTATCCATTCTTCTTCATTAATCTTTCCCTAGAAACTCAGCCTGAAATAATCTCTCTACTTTGACTATTAGTACATATTTTCTATAGCCTTCATTTATCCCTTAAATTATATCCAATATGTTATTTGCTATTAGTCATTTATTATTATTATCTTCACATGTTCTTGCTTAATGAACTAGAATTTAAGTTCCTTGAAGTCACAGGCTTTTATGCTTACAATGCCTAGAACTGAACTATGTAATAATTTGTATAAAAAGAGACACAAATTTACAGCCTGAAGGGCAAAGGGCCAGAAGTCAGAAGACCTGGATTCTGGTCCATGGTTTAGCCAACCAACCATCCATGTTGGGCAATCTTTTAATAAATCTTTCTGGGTCTTTCTAGAGTAAAGTGTGGAGAGAGATTAAGATACTTTATAGGTTTTTTTTTTTTTTAATTGGGCCATAGTTTGCTTCTTTCTATGGTATCCAAATTGAGACACAAAGAGATGAAATATCTACCTCTGAAAAGAGGATGGGAACAAAGGAGAACTCTGACAACTGGAAGGAGCCAATGGGGTATCTGAATAAGGGCAAAGGTTATATAAAGATTTGAATTCTTTCAGAGAATATTCTTGCTTTTACTTTGCTGCTTTCCAGATGTTGGTTACCCAAATACCTGGGTAAGCATAGTGTATTAATCAGGGTTCTCCAGAGAAATAGAACCTATCTATAACTATATCTATATCTATATCTACCTATATCAAGGGAGAAAGAGAAAGAGAGAGAGCTTGATTGATTTTAAGCAATTGGCTCCTGTGATTGTATAAGCTTGTAAAGTTCAAAAGCTGTAGGTCCTTAGGCTGGAGACCCAGGGTAGAATTTCAGTTTGAGTCCAAAGGCACTCTGCTGACAGAATTCCTTCTTAGAGGAGGTAAGCCTTCAACTGATTGCATGAAGCCCACCCACATTATGGAGAGCAATCTGCTTTACTCAAAGATCACCAATTTAAATGTTAATGTCATCTAGAAAACACCTTCACAGAAATATCTAGAGTAATTTTTGACCTAGCCAAATTGACACATAAAACATAGACACATAAAACATCAGATGTAGATTCTGTCATTGAAGGAAATAAAGAATAATTCAGATGGCTTCCATTTACTTCATTCCCATTTATTTCATTCCATGGACAGTTTATGAGTCCTCTCTTTCATGATCTGAGACAGAACAGGAATCCAATGCTTTCCCTTTTGTCATTCTCATCAGACTCAGAGTCATTACTTAGAAAAATCAGTTACGCTACAGTAGATGGATCTCAATTTAGAGAATATATTTACATATTCTAACCCTGCCACTTACTCACTCACTATAACTTTGAAAAAGTCACTTACTCTTATGGAATCTGTTTCTTTGACATAAAAATGGAAAGAATAACACCCAACTCAAAGGTAGGTTATGAGGATCACATGAAACTACATGGGAAATGGTCTTCATAGTGACATATTAACCATAACCATTATGCGTTAAATAAAACCTCTCTGCCTACCTAAAAGAACTGTTTTGAAGACCACACCATTCACTCATATCTATTCATATCATTTAGCAAGTATGTACTGAATACCATTGATTGAAATATTAAACCAAGTGTCTCTAAAACAACATCCTACAAAAATGTAGAGAATTATCAAAAGCACTGAATAAATAGTTGGTATTATATATAGTTCTTATCAACTCAATTACTACTGGGCATGGGATGCAGTAACTTTTAATAATAGCACTAGGTCATTAAATTGGCATTACTATTTATCTATAAAGGGATCTTAGGTCAGGTTCCCTATAAGCAAGGATGGAGAGGGAGATTCTTGAGGCAGCGATTTGTTAGAGATGACTCCTCTTGAGTGAAGGAAGCAGGTAGGGCAGTAGGGAAGAAGAAAGGTAAGAAAGGATGTGGTCTTATCTGAAGACTGGCCTCAGCCCATCTCAAGTCAAAGGTTAGGCTGTTGTACCCCAGAGTCAGTCAGTCACTGGCTGTGGGCTGCTCCCTGATGATGAGGCCGTAACCTTTCAGGGGAAGGAAGTAGCTATGGGTTATCAGCCAACATTATTAATTAATTTATTTATTTTTGCTGTGTTGGGTCTTCGTTTCTGTGCAAGGGCTTTCTCTAGTTCTGGGAAGTGGGGGCCACTCTTCATTGCGGTGCGCGGGCCTCTCACTCTCGCAGCCTCTCTTCTTGCGGAGCACAGGCTCCAGAAGCGCAGGCTCAGTAGTTGTAGCTCACAGGCCTAGTTGCTCCGCGGCATGTGGGATCCTCCCAGACCAGGGCTCGAACCCGTGTCCCCTGCATTAGCAGGCAGATTCTCAACCACTGCGCCACCAGGGAAGCCCCCAGGTAACATTATTAATAAGTGGGGCTGGATGCACCTTCCAGTGTAAAGGAGATTTGAGATCAGGGCAACAATAACCTTCACTACAAAGAACCACTGATGTTCATAATAATAATAGATGCACTGCAAAGGTGTTAAGAACTCTCTGAATGCTCTGAACTCTCTGAATCCTTACTGACATCCATATGGTCTTTTTTTTTTTTTTTTTTTTTTTGCGGTACGCGGGCCTCTCACTGTTGTGGCCTCTCCCGTTGCGGAGCACAGCCTCCGGACGCGCAGGCTCAGCGGCCATGGCTCACGGGCCTAGCCGCTCCGCGGCATGTGGGATCTCCCCAGACCGGGGCACGAATCCGTGTCCCCTGCATCGGCAGGCGACTCTCAACCACTGCGCCACCAGGGAAGCCCCATACGGTCTTTTATAGTATTCAAATGCTCTGAAAACTGCTGTTCCTTGAATTATATGTAAATTAAATTCCTACGAATACTAATATTTTATTATACGTAATTTCTCTTTCTTATGAAAATATACATTTTATTATGTTTTGAAAACAGAGCCAGAGGAGATTCTTATTTCTGTTTTGTTGATTATCTGTCAGCTGCTAAGAAACATAAATGTGAATAGGCTTAAGCAACTCTGTTTCTTGGAAACAGCAAGCAAACAATTGTTGGATTCATATGACAAAAGTAGATCAACAATATACCAAACTTACACTTTTGGTATGCATTCTAAGTAGCAAGTAAGTAAATAGAATAATATACTTTCATTGTAAAACTGTAAAAAGCAACTTTTCTAGAAAGACAGGATTACAAACGTGGGCATTTGTATAAATAGTTAATGGCAGATAATTCTAATAACATGTGTATCCATGATGGAAATTAGAGCTTTAGTTTTTCACTTTTACCTGTTAGTTCTTTAGGCAAAACCAAGTAATCAATTATATTAGTAATTAGCATGTGTTTATGGGGTGAATTCTTATATAGCTGTTTCCATTAAAAGGTAGCTGCAAAAACTATAGTACCTAATACTTGTTTTAAGAAACAGAGCCAAAAAAGAAAAAAAGAAAAAGAAAAGGAAACAGAGCCATAAGGCTTTTAAAATCATAAAGGAGTGCCAAGGTATTCATTTAGTGGATTTATAGTGGTGATAACATCATCAACATTATATAATATTTATATAATATTTAATAGCAATACTATACAGTATTTTAAAGGAAACTCTTTTAAAGCCTGTGAGAAGCTGCTATGATTAATAATAAAGGCGGAAGGACTCAATATTTTCACTTTTTTTTTTGTTTTTCTTCCTCCAGGGGAGAAAAGGAGCACCTAAAAACATTTTGCTTTCCTGGCGACAATAGGCAAAATTGGATAAAGCTGGAATTCACAACGTCTCAAAACATTCTGGGCATTGGTTCTTATTTGAATTTTTAGAGTTACCCCATAACATAAAAGACACTAGAAAAAATGTTTTTGTTGTCCTCTCCAGTTTGAATCTAAATTATCTCCCTTTTCTTAGGATTTGGTTTGGCTTCACTAACAGAAAAACATGTAAACAAATACCCTCATAATCTAGAGGTGAAGAGAACTTTAATAAAAAATCATAAAGAAAATATATTGATAGACTTGACAAAATTAAAGTTAAGGATTTCTATTCAATGACAGGGATCATAGACAAAGTTATCAGATATTTGACAAACTAGAAAAAGATTTTTAAACTAATCAAAATCAGCAAGAAGTTAATATCTAGAATATACAAGGAATTTAAAAATCCATAACAAAAAGATGAGATCACAATATAAAATATGGATAAAACTAGGCAATTCATTGAAAGGCAAATCTGAATCAGCAAGTTTATGAAGAGATTCCCAACTCGTGATTCCCAGCAGATTGGCAAAAATTAGAGCTAAGCCAGGTATTAATGAGATATAGGAAGATGGGCAGTCTTACACGCTGCTGATGGCAGTGTACGCTGGTACAGACATTGCAGAGAACAGTCTGGGCATACTTACTGGAAATGAATATGGCCCAGTAATCCATTCCAGGGATGCATCCGAGAGGAACTTGAGCCCAGGTTCATAAGGGGACAGTCACAAAGATGTTCATTGTAGCAGCCGGTTAGAGGCAGCTGGGTGCCCTTCACTGCAGGAATGAGAAAATAAACTGTGGTGTATGCATATGGTAAAATACTTTTCAGCATTCGGAAGCAATAAACTAGTGTTATATACAGCAGCATAGGTGAATCTCTAAATGAATATTTATTTAAAACCAATTACTCTTATAAGCTGTACCACAACATCTAAGACTTAATAATCCATTGCATATATTGTCCTCTATTGTTCTGTATTATGTCTTGCCCAGGCTTCCTTTACTAGATGTTAACTTCCTAGAGACTAAAGAGACTACTTTGGAGCTTCACGTTGTGCCTAGAACAGTGTTACATAGGTAGGAGTATCTCAATAAGTATTTGAACTAATAGATTTTCATCTGAGATTTGGAATTGTGGTGGCAAGAGAAAGATAGACAGGATCATAATTGAAGGTTTAAAAAATTCATCCTTTTGCAGCTGGGCATTAGTTTTGAAAGTGGAGGAGAATAGAGGCTCCTTAAGGAATTGGAGTTCTTTCTGGAACTAGAGGAGAAAGAGGTAGAATAATCACTATCACACTGTGAACGGAGTAACCCTCTAATCAATGAAGGCAATAAAGTTTGCTTTAGGATCCTCTCTTTTTCCTTTTCTTAGTGTTTCCTTGTTCAGGACTATCATTATTTTGTCCCTGAACACTTAAAGATTTTGTTTTGCTTCAATCTACAAAATAAAACTAATAAGACCTAACTCAGAATATGGTTCCTCAGTCTAGAACACTTGTTCAGCCCCTTCTCCCCATTTTTAAGGAAAATATGTCTCTTTTGTTTTTGATGAAAACTATAATTTTTGTTATGATTGCCAAATGTATAAATAAATTTTTATATATTAAATTGTGGTGGGTCAGTCCCCTGGAGACTGTGGAGGGAAAAAAATACCTTATAGAGTGGGTTTAGAAAATGAGTTGGTTTTTCACTGAGATTCAGAATCTCATTTAGCTGTGTTCTGAAAATGATTTGAATGAGGGCCAAAGGATGTCTCTGAAAGGGAAATTGATCTTTGTGTAAGATCCAACAGGAGGTTGGAGCTTTGAAACAAGAAGATATAAGGAGCTTGCTCAGCCCTTTGGAAGGTGCAAATGAGATGTGGATGGGCTCCAGGGAATGGTGGTTGAAGGGAAAGTATTGCAAAGTGTAAAGAATCAGGGATATGATGTAATCAGACAAGCGTGCAATATCTATTTCAGCTACTTAGTAGTTTTGTAATCTGGATCGAGTCAGCAAACATCTCTGAACCTTTCCTTTCTTTTTTGTATGATAGGGAGGTGGGAAGATTTCTAATTCATATTCCTCTATGAATGTTACCATTAGCTAAAAAGATCACTGGAGAGCAAAAGAAAATTATGAACAGATAAAAGCTTAGGAACATAGAGAAGAAACTGAGCTTCATTCATTTTAGTAACTGGATAGTAATGAAATGGGCCTGAAACATAGTAGGTACTCAACAAATATTTGTTGAATGAATGCATCAGAAAAATGGAATAGATCAAGAGGAAGAAAAGCCAGAGGAAAGCATCAAGACCAAAGAGACTCTCAGGCCAGGCATGTAAGAGATAAGAGGAAGGAACTTAGGAAGGCAGTAAGAAATTGTCCTCTTCACCCAGGTATCAGGACCAGGAAAAGCTGAAGAAGCCAGGGTAGCTGGAGCATAAAAGTGTTGAGAGACCATTACCTGTAGAGATTGACAGGCACATTTTAAAGAATTAAGATTCACAGTAGTAATGCCTACACAAATACACCTTAAACAATGAATCTGAATATTTGGATTTACATTTAAGATAATTAGAAAGCAATGTGAGGAGGAAGGGAAGTGAGGAGTCCCATGAAATCGTCATAGGTATTCAGACAGACTAGAGTTTAAATCCAAGGTACCATTCACTAAAAGTATAAAATATTAGCAAAAAAATTAATCTCTCTGAGACATCTAGAAATCAAAGACTTTAATTCTCAAAAATGAAAAAGAAAATTATAGTATCTACTTGGTAGAGCTGTTTTGAAGAATAAATAAGTGAATATATGAAAAGGACCTAAAACATGCCTAATATGATTTTTTTAATGGTTACTATTATCCTTATTATTGTTTTTGCTGTTACTATAGCATTTATGCCCAATAGGGTGTGTATCAGCCAACTCCATTTTTTGGCTTGCCTTCAAGAATTTGTGATTTGTAAAGTAAATTGTTTATTTTTGGTTTTTCTTCCAAGTGTGCTTTTTTCCTTCTCAGTGCTCTTTTAAAGCACTTCAATGCCCCCACGATTCTCACTTCAGCCTTAGCAGCACCAAGGAGAAAGGACCTTTCCATACTCAGTCCAGGGTGACTAAGTGGCAGGAAAGGCTGTGGGCTGGCCCATTAGGTCTAGGATCTCAGATCTCAGAGGAACAAAAGAGCCAGGGCAGAACCAGGGGTAGGGGAGGTGTTGAGACAGGGCTGTCTCATGATTCCATATAAGAGATGGACTGCACCACATTCAAATATACTTAGATCATCTTCCCAATAAGAGATGGTGCTGCCCTCAAGTGCTTGTTTACTTGTTGATAATGCCATCATTGGAGTGGAGAGCAGAACTCTCGCTTCATAAAGGCTACTGGTTCGTAAGATACATACTTCTAACGGTAGACAAAGTTAGATATGATGCCAAAACTTTGTAACTGAACAGATTAATAAGAAAATTAATATAAGATTTGTTATGGAAATTACATTAATACTGATAACTTGCCGAGAGGTGTACTGGAGTTACCTGACGATATGGCTTGCTTATCACTGCTAAATCAAATTTCCAAAGACATTTAGTTCTGGTGAAATGTGTTAGACTGTTAAGCAGAGGTTTTAGCTAGTTTTGAAGTTACCTTCATTCCCAAGAGATTTTCACAGAAACAGGCCTCGTTCTGTCATGTATAGGTTCGTTCCTGCCTTAAACTTCCTGATCGAGCATAGTTTTGATGTTACCTCATCAGCTGGGAGACCTGCATTCTACTTTAGTTCAAGAATGATCAAATCTGGGGCCAGGGGAGGCCAAGAGTAGCTGAAGATGAAGGGAGGGCTGGGTTTCACCTCTTTTTGGCCCAAGCTTTCATGCTGAGGAAATTGTTTCTAAGTACTGAGAGGAATCTCAGTTCTACAATCCCAGTTAGAAAGTATGGTTTCTGTAGGAAAAAGGTCCCTTAACTCATAAATCTGTGTGTAAAGATAAAGTCTAGGGAATACACTCAGATAAAGTGTGACAATAGCGGGTAACACAGAGGGTGCTGCTCAGGAGTGTGTAGGACGTGGGCTCTGCTTGTTTGCTTCAAGCCCTCAGAGAGGGACAGACGGGAATTCAGAACTGCACTGACTGAGGGACTGCGGACGGGAACCCTGAGGTGCTGAGATATTCTAAACAGGAGGATAAGGCGTGAAGAAAACAAGGCTGGAATCGAACAAAGGCGCCGTGGGACGGCAGGAGGCAAACCGAACCGCTCTAGGATTACTCGGAGGACTACCTCGAAAGCCTAGCGCCGAGAGCCAGCTGTGCAGCGGCAGCGGGAGAAACTCCACCCCGAGGCCCCGCCCCCAGAAGCTCCGCCCCTTAAGCTCCGGACCAATAGGCGCTCGGAATATTAGCGGGTGGGAGGCGCGGCCGGGTTGCTACAGCCCGGGCGGCGGCGGCGGCGGCGGCGGCGGCGGCGGCGGCGGCGGCGGCGGCGGCGGCGGCGGCGGCGGCGGCGGCGGCGGCGGCGGCGGCGGCGGCGGCGGCGGCGGCGGCGGCGGCGGCGGCGTGGTGCTGTTGGAGGAGTCTGGCGGAACTCGAGGCGGTGGCGCCATGGAGTCACTGGAAGGTGAGGAGGTGAAGGGATGCGGGCCGGGCGTCTGGGGGTGGGGTGGCTGGCAGGAGGGGCTGCCCTGGACCTCGGTACCGGGGAGGCCAGGGCAGGTCCGGAGAGATGGACCCCGCCGCTCCTCGGAGGCCCGGGGAACAGGCGGGCGCCCTGCAGCCCCAGCGCGGTCGAGTTAATGAGCCTCAGGCTGCCCCTCCTCAAACAGTCTTCACCTGATGCTTCCCCACCCCGGGCCTGATGCTGGTAAACGCCTGCAAATCCCTTCCTACCATTTTCTGGTCTTGCCTGACTCCCAGAGGGTCCTGTTGGTAATCACAGCCTCCGGCCAGATTTTATTTTCCTTGCAAAGTGGACTCTCCGTTAATGTCTACCGCCTCCCCACCGCCAGCCTTTGCTGGAGGCCCGTGGTGTGTCTCCAGCCTCGAGCTTCTGATACTTTTCTTGGCCACTTCCCTTGGTTTCCCTAGGTAACCGTTTTTCCATTTCTACAGCATCTTCTGTGGGAGCGATGCCAAGAGCATCTCCCAAGGAAGTGTCACTGATCAGCTTTAGAGCCGGGACAATAGATTAACCGCAGGATTTAAGGGTTTATTCACGAGGACTCTGTAAGGAAGAGCCAGCATTGATTCGTTATCTTTAGGTTTATCTTTGTGCTGTAACCACGACTCCACATTTTGCTTTGTTCCCAATTCTTTCACTTCTCTATTCTCTTTACCCATTTTATCTTGTGTAATACAACATTCGCTTAAAAACAACAAAGGGGGGAAGAAAACCCAGCTAGCATTAGCAACAACAGTGTCAAAATTCCTTTTCAAATTGTGGTCAATCCTTCTGATGAATAATAAGCCTGCAGAATTGCCAGATCCTATTGTCTTGATTTAGCCTTGATTTTTTTTCCCCTCTTAATTTACATAGATTCAGGTGGAATTAATAAACAGAGGCACTGAGTCCTGTGTATTGTTGCACGCTAGAGAGTAAATTGTTTCAGGTTGTGTTATGAAAGGAAAAGTAATAACTGATGACTGTTTACAGTGACCTAGGGTCACCAAAAAACAAATGCAATAATGAGTGTGATAGTATTTCATGCTTTTGCTCCTAGGCGAAGCTCTCATAGTAAACACCTTGAGGATGATAGATAATCAAGAATTCTGATGATTTTTCCACTTGTGAGCTGCTGCAGTATACTACGACAAATGAAGTTCTTGTTCTTTGCTTAATTTTAGGCAGATCACTCAAGTTTCCATGAAATAGGAATTGTAATGAAAGTATTCCTTACTCAAGATACTTTTGTTTAGAGAACTCCTGGAGGCAGCTTTTATTTTTTTTTAATAAATTTTCAAATGTGGTATTATAGCATAGTGGGTAGGATCATGGGTCCTGGAATTCTCATGAAATTATCATAATATACATAAAGTACTTTAGAATAGTTGTTTTTCTGCAGATTTCTATTATTTTATTCAACATTTATAATTGAGGCAAAGATCTTCATCTGATTTTTCATTTATGTGTTCTAAGCATCTAAAACAGTGTCTGACACAAAGTAGGTATTCAGTAAATATTTCTTGTTAGATAAATGACTTTATCTATGAGAGGCTCTGGGGATGCAGAAAAAAATAAAAATTCAAAGCCCTGTTCTCATGGAGCCTACGTTTTAGGGAATCTCATATTTTAGCAGTGCTAAGACATTACTATTGAAATCTTACCAAGGATGCTTTTAAAATATAATGAAAACGTATTATAATACTCAATTACATGGGTGGAGGAAAACATGAATTCTGGTGTAATATGGTATGTTATCGTGGGCGTGTTTTAGGGGGCCAGCTTGTGATGTTTCATGTTAAACGGTACTTGTTCTTTACTCATTTTTTTTTTAAACAAAATAAGTTGCTGTCATTAACTATGATGTGTTTAATTGTAATGAATTAGGTTAAAATATATGAAATTATTCTTGTAGGCCAAAACAGTTGAATATTGGTAACTTCAAATAGTAATGAAATAAAATTTTTTATTTTAATAAAATAAAAGCTCTAAGAGTCTTTTGTTGAAGTTAGTGCCTTTCTTTTACTCCTTTTTTAAAATTAGTCCTTGTTAGGTCATACTTTATAAAGATGAACTTTGAGTCTCAGGGTTACCATTCATTCATTCATTCATCTACGCCTTCGTTTAATAAACAGTGATACATTGGTACAGTGATAGTTAAGATAGTTCTTCCCTATTGGAAATTAAAACCTAGCACTTTGAAGGTGTCTAATGAACATTATATTACAGTAGAAAATCTTTAAGAGTTTGCTTAATATATATCATAGTAGTTGAGCAAATATTGTACTGCTTGGCATTAGACCCATGTTTTTAGTTGAAGCTAGTTAGCAGACTAATCTTGATTGTAAAACCAGAAAATATACGGACCCCTGAAAAATTTTATTGAAGATTATCATACTCTTTATTTTTAAAATAACTTGCATGTAGATCATATATCGCTTACATTATTTTTGGTCTTTCTGGGACTTTTATATTTCCTGCATTGTCAGGAGTTGAGCTGTTAGGTTGAACACTGTATTTCAAAATAAAATATTAAATTATTGCTCATGATTTTGTATACTCTGTATCTGAGCACTTCTGCATTGTGTGTGCAATTAGAGTAAAGCCTTTAATTCCTTTTCACCTAAAGCTCGTGCCCTTTAGGTATGTCTAAAGGCAATAGACGTATTTCTAGATTTGGGAGAGTTCAGTCTCTCATAAGCTTTTCATCTGTAAAATGGAGAGATGAAACACCCTAAGCAGATTTTATCCATATTATTTTCATTCCTTTCATAATATCTTAATAAGCAGTTATTAACAAATATGACAGAGATCAAGCTGCCTATTCCTCTTTTGGACTGCTAAAATTAGTAGATCTTAGTGTACTGCCCTCTAAAACTTGATTAGAAGTCTGATTGCTCTTTTCTAATGTAGCTCTTGATGTAGTTGAAGACAGCCATGCTGTCCCATTAGGGTTTTTTGTTTTGTTTTTCCCTAATCTAAGCAATGGTTTAACTGAATAATTCTTCATCTTTATTAATTTATCTAGATTCATTTTTTGTGTGTGTGCTGAATCTGATGCTAGGTTATTTTAATAGTCAACATATTGGACAGGTCTGTGTTTGGATTCTTGCTTTGTTTTGTTTTGTTTTGAGCTCTGTGATTTGGTTAATCTGAACCTCAGTTTCCTCAGCTATAAAAAATGGAGCTACTAAATACCAATCTACCTGAACTATATTAAGAATTTAATGATGAAAACATGTATAAAGCATTTGGCAAGCCGCCTAGTACATAGGAGGCCCCCTCCTGTACTTGTTTGTTGGATGGATAAAATCACAGGACATGTGTTAGGACCTTGAGAGTGGTTCAGTATAGGTAAAACATAGCAGGCTTGGAAGGGACTGTGGGCAATCTCACTAGATAATTATGGCAGCAGGATAGATTGGGGAAGGGAGAGGCTGGAAATACATATATGTGATAAGGATTTGAAGTAAGGCAAAAGTAGCAGAAATTAAAAGGGGTATAGATTTAGAAGATATTTCTGAGATGGAAAGATGAAATAGAACTGCTCGAAGTGAGAGGGAAAAGGAATCAAAGATAAAGCAGCTTTCTAGCTTGGACTTAAGAGTTAACATTAAGATCTTTAACCAAGAGAAAGACAAATTTGGAAGATGAGGTAATGATTTTGGCTTTAGAAGTGTTGTGTTTGTATGGTACTTGGGGCATATCTGGTGGAAAAATTTTATAGCTACTTGTAAATATCTATCTGGAGTTTTTAGTTTAGTAGTCATCAGCATATAAGTGACAGCAAGTGGATGTGTTTGCCCAGGAAAGCTATATTTAACAAAACAAAGAAAATTGTGAGGGACTGATGCTTTAGGGTTGAGCAAGAAAGGAAGTTGGAGTGGGGAACGGTCTTTACAAAGGTTTAAAATTGTCAAGAAAGGGAATTGGGGGAGAACAAATATTTACTGAGTAATGAATATGCTAGAAAAAGCCTATAGCACCTGGTATTCCTGGAGATCTAAGTAGTAACTAGGTCAAACTCTGCTTAGTTGTGAAATATGAAAAACTTGGGCTTAGGAGAGAGAAATACCATTGAAGCCAAGAGAGAAAGGACTTTAAAGGCAGAAGGGATTGATCAGCAGAGCCTCATGATGTAGAAAGGTCCAGTAAGGTGACGATTCAAAAGAGCGCTTTCAGTTTGACAATTAATAGGTTAACAGTGATCAGTTGCCTCTGTTTCTTAAGGTCTTTAATGCCTCATTTTTTTTTTTAACAGTGAGTCTAAATTACTTTGTTTTCAAATTTCTTCAAACATGAAGGAATTTGAGTCTATGCATTGTTCCCTGAATATAAACTCAGTTGGTTTAATATAAAGTGTTAAATGTGAAGTATTCTCGTTTCCATGCTTTCTAGATAGTATGTAATTTCAGTTTAAAATTTCTCTCTGATTCAGAGGTTATTTATGAGAGTGTTCCTTAACTTCCAAAATGTTAAGATTTTTTTTTTTGTTAAGATGTTTTTAGTCATTAGTTTTTATTTACTTTTAATTTTGTGTGTTCTATGAGTAGTCTACCTTTCAAAAAGTTTTAAAA
Organism: Globicephala melas; assembly: GCF_963455315.2. Lineage (NCBI taxonomy): Eukaryota > Metazoa > Chordata > Mammalia > Artiodactyla > Delphinidae > Globicephala > Globicephala melas. Next base: position 21,913,029 of record NC_083330.1, read on the forward strand.
AGTTTTCTTTGTGGTCAAATACACCATCAATTTCTCCATGTTTTATAGTCATACAAAAATGCACACTCTGAATTGGTAGGAAACAAAGTACATACAATTTTTTAAAATACATTTATTTATTTATTTTATTGTTGGCTGTTTTGGGTCTTCGTTGCTGCTCGCGGGCTTTCTCTAGTTGTGGTGAGCAGAGGCTACTCTTCGTTGTGGTGCGTGGGCTTCTCATCTCGTTGCAGAGCACGGGCTCTAGGTGCGCAGGCTTCAGTAGTTGTGGCTCGCGGGCTCTAGAGCACATAATGCCTCCTTATTAAAGAAGCTTTCAGTGATCTTACCCACTTCTCAAACACACACATAACAAAATATATAAAATGTCAGGTAGTGAAAAAAAGTGATTTTTTTTTTTCCCCAAAGAATAGAAACTCCATAAGATCAGGATCTTTGTTTTTTTATCACTGTTTGCCTAACTCCTAGAACAGTTCCTGTCTCATGCTAGGTGCTCCATAAATACTTGTTGAATCAACAAATGGGTCTATTTTAATATAGTGTTTAATCCTGTTAAAGCTTGCCTGCAGTTCAGATAGGGGGAGAATGAGAGGTAGAGAGGAGCTAGTCAGTAAATGTAAGCCAGTGTTTCAAAAAATATGATACTTGGGGCATCAGTCCTAAATACCTTTTAGGGGCAGAAAGAATTTCTGTTGGGGAAATAACAGCATACTAAATCTTTCTCTGTCTTTTTTTTTTAAGACTGAGGAAGTTCTGTTCTAAGAAAACCTGTTTGTTTAATTTAGCATTTTCCAAACATTTGACCATGAGCAAAGGATTTAAGGGTGCTTGGTAGAAGTAGTGGACATGACTAGTCAGGTTCAGACTGGATAGGAAGGGAAGTGCCGTCAAGAATGGGTTATCAAGAAAATGCAAGTCACTCTGAGATCAAGAAAGTGATTTAGAGGTAGATGGTAGAAGCCTGTGGTTCCGGAGGGAGCTTGTGTATTTTAAGAGTCCAGAGGTGGATCATTCTAAGTTGTTTTAGCAGTGGTTGTTTTATGCTGAACTGGAGTGCAGGCCACTGAAGTGGAGTGGAGGGTGAAGGATGTGTGCTGAGTAGGTTAAGCATGAATGTTGAAACGTTGAAATCTAGGATGAGCTGAAAAGGAATATCTTGTGAGATATTAGAGATTGCTGACCTGGAAGTAATTCGGTTTTAAAAAAGGATTGTAGGAAGAAAGTAGTAAAACAGGTGCTGTGTACTTCGAAAGAGAGGTTTGTTGAGTTTTAAAGGTTGGTTTCAGATAAGCAGTGACCAGTGGTGAAGGAATAGACATGAAACACAGAGCCCAGAATTGTTCTTGATTGCCAAGATTTTTCTTTTGGAAATGTTCTCTACTATTTCTTAAATATATACATTTTTAGAATGTCATAACTATTTTAGATAAGAGCAAATTATTTCACATCACCTGTATAATAGTATTATATAAAGATACCATTTTAAGTCTTATTATCGTGCAGATTTTGAAATTACTCAATACAGTAACTCATAACAGAATCAACAGTATGTACAGGATAAATTTTGTAAGGAGAGGTTGGCTTCTTTAAAGTTTTAGAATATTAAATACTTATTCACTTGGTTCTGTCTATCAGTTTGAATGCTTCTTTCAGCAGTGAATATCATCTCTCTCTACTGTATTTATATAAGCCGCACAATTCTCTAGCATTCGCCACTCAGGAGAAAGTAGTGGAGTTTGCCTGTATGCCCTGGAGAGTAGTATTTTTTATTTCATTGGTTGTGAAACATTTTTATATATAACATCTCAGTTGATCCTTTTAAATTTTCAGGTAGATTGAGCGGACGTTATCTTCATTTAACAGATGTTAAACTTCAGGCTACCTATATGATTAGTCATACATTTTCTTGTAGTTCATATAGTGAAAACTTTTCCAACAAGGAGAGAGACATCATGTTCTTTGCTATAGGTCCTCGCAGATTCTCAGTTCTATATATAGACAAGTGGAAGTGATTTCCTCAGCATCCTGCACACTACCTGAAACATTCATTCTACTGTCCACAATTGGTCAATTGGTTTAATCATTCTTATGTGTGACCAACTTTTTTTTTTTTAATATAACATCAGTAAGGGAGGTGTCTTATCATCATTTACTTTTCTTATTAATGTGGTCTTAAGGTAGATTTTATTAAATAAGTATGCTATATTTATTATGGCATAATAGAGGTAGAAGCGGGCCACATAGTTCATTTAATCTAACTTTCTTATTTTATGCAAGAGGAATGTGAACCTTAGGTTAAATATCTTGCCCAGCAAGTCATAGCTCTAAGTGACAGAGCTGGGACGTGAACTTAGATAGTATGAGACAAATTCCAGTGCCTTTTCTACTACACTCTCCTGTCTTTTAATGAATGCCATTAGAACAAAATGTGGTGGTGTGACTCTAAACCCTAAGCTGCTTATCATTACCTGTCGGTAGAAGTTCTTTTCAGGGGATGTTGATACCAACACACATGATATATTTTGTGGATTATAGGGCTATACTCTATAAGAGGAAACTGTAAATTTATTTATTTATTTTATTTTGAATAAAGTAATAACTTAAAAAATTTTTTTTGTGATAATTGTTTTTAAATGTTTTCTCTTTAATGCTGTTTTCTCTTTTTTATGCCTTGTAGTGATAATAATTTTCTTTTCCTTTAAAGACAGTCTGAACATGTTTGATGACTTGTAGGAATTAATCCCAGGAGTTGGATTTTATTTTATGTTAGTATTCTAGTTGCTGTTATATTAAGTTTTAAGCTTTTGTATTAAAAAAAAAAGGAAGATGATTTGGCTCTTAGATATAGTGAAGAAGTAAATCATGTAGACTGTTGGCTTTATGAAGCAAAGATTGTGTGACTCCACCCTTGTGTCACTGTTACTTGGTACATGCTTGGCAAGTATTGATAGTAGGTACTCAAGTAGACACTCACATTATTTCCATGTGTTGAATTGATTTTTCTCAATAGTTAATTTTTTGTAAGATTTTGCTTTGTTTTCTATTTAACAAGGAAATACTGAAATATACTTTTAAGCAAGTAACATAGTGGTACTTTTCAACATTTTATATGGATACATTTTTAAATTATTGTTTGGAATTTAAAGGAAGACATGAAAACTAAATAGGCAAGCCTAATAGATTATGCAGTATGTGGTATCACTTTGACAGTCGTTATGAAGACATTCTAGTCTTCATATACCTAATGGATTCCATCCAGCAACTGCTTCAACTTTTTGGATAGTTAATGGAATTAAGTGATCCAGATAAATGAAGCTGCTTTGCTCTCCCTCCCTAAATAACCTCGTCTTTGCCATTGGAAAACACAAATCAGGCAAATCTTAGTTTTGCTTTTGTAGTGTTCACAGCTTACCCGCCACCATACAGACTTTGGCCTCCATCTATCTGCCACTGAAATAGTGCAGTAGAGTACTTGGAGAATGAGAGAACAAAACAATTCTTCTGTTACTGTTTGATTGCGTTCCCACCAATGTCTTTTTTGATTCTCCTGATAAGTTTTCTGTGGACTCACTAAATGCCTTGGAACAACACATTACATGAAGTCCATAATCGTACTATTTCATGAGTTTGTTACTTCTGAAAGAAAATGTTTTTTTACTTTCATATGATAAAAGAATTTTAACAGAAATTCAGCAGAAGATATAAGGATATCATTTTTGTCGTTTTTATGAAAATTACAAGTATGGAAATAAATTTAGGTGTGATGTTTGGCTGGATAATAAAATGACAAATTGACTTAGTTATGTAGGATTCCCAAAGAATGTAGTTTGTGTGTGTGTACATGTGATGAAATTTGTTCAGTGCAAGTACATGATAGATGCATTAACTTCTGATTTTGTAAAAGTTGCAGCTATTTCTTCCTTATTTAATCAGTTGTGCCGATAAGGTCAGATTATCTCAATTTGTTGGTCCAGTGAATCTTAACATAATATTATATGTATAAATTAATGAACAATTCACATAATGCGTAGTAACTAGGTGATCTTTTACTTAAAACCTAATACTTCTGTTGTCGGGGAGGACAACATTCTTTTTATTCTAGACTCCATAATCATATCAGGAAGCCACCTCACTGATCTCCAGGGTTATTTCTTACTTTTTTTTTTTTTTTTAGTTTAAAAAAATGTTGTATTGTGGAAAAATAGACATAAAATTTACCATTTTAACCATTTTTAAGTGTACAATTCAGTGGTATTTAGTATATTCACATTGTTGTGCAAATATCATCACTATCCATCCTCAGAACGTTTTCATCATCCCAAATTGTAGCACCTGGTTTTTTTGTTTGCTTTTTTTTTTTTAACATCTTTATTGGAGTATAACTGCTTTACAATGCTGTGTTAGTTTCTGCTTTATAACAAAGTGAATCAGTTATACATATACACATGTTCCCATATCTCTTCCCTCTTGCATCTCCCTCCCTCCCACCCTCCCTATCCCACCCATCTAGCTGGTCACAAAGCACCGAGCTGATCTCCCTGTGCTGTGCGGCTGCTTCCCACTAGCTATCTACCTTACGTTTGGTAGTGTATATATGTCCATGCCTCTCTCTCGCTTTGTCACAGCTTACCCTTCCCCCTCCCCATATCCTCAAGTCCATTCTGTAGTAGGTCTGTGTCTTTATTCCTCTCTTACCCCTAGGTTCTTCATGACATTTTTTTTCCCCTTAAATTCCATATATATGTGTTAGCATACGGTATTTGTCTTTCTCTTTCTGACTTACTTCACTCTGTATGACAGACTCTAGGTCTAACCACCTCATTACAAATAGCTCAATTTCATTACTTTTTATGGCTGAATAATATTCCATTGTATATATGTGCCACATCTTCTTTATCCATTCATCCGATGATGGACACTTAGGTTGTTTCCATCTCCGGGCTATTGTAAATAGAGCTGCAATGAACATTTTGGTACATGACTCTTTTTGAAGTATGGTTTTCTCAGAGTATATGCCCAGTAGTGGGATTGCTGGGTCATATGGTAGTTCTATTTGTAGTTTTTTAAGAAACCTCCGTACTGTTCTCCATAGTGGCTGAACCAATTCACATTGCCACCAGCAGTGCAAGAGTGTTCGCTTTTCTCCACACCCTTTCCAGCATTTATTGTTTCTAGATTTTTTGATGATGGCCATTCTGACTGGTGTGAGATGATATCTCATTGTAGTTTTGATTTGCATTTCTCTAATGATTAATGATGTTGAGCATTCTTTCATGTGTTTGTTGGCAGTCTGTATATCTTCTTTGGAGAAATCTCTATTTAGGTCTTCTGCCCATTTCTGGATTGGGTTGTTTGTTTTTTTTGTTATTGAGCTGCATGAGCTGCTTATAAATTTTGGAGATTAATCCTTTGTCACTTGCTTCATTTGCAAATATTTTCTCCTACTCTGAGGGTTGTCTTTTGGTCTTGTTTATGGTTTCCTTTGCTGTGTAAAAGCTTTGAAGTTTCATTAGGTCCCATTTGTTTATTTTTGTTTTTATTTCCATTTCTCTAGGAGGTGAGTCAAAAGGATCTTGCTGTGATTTATGTCATAGAGTGTTCTGCCTATGTTTTCCTCTAAGAGTTTGATAGTTTCTGGCCTTACATTTAGGTCTTTAATCCATTTTGAGTTTATTTTTGTGTATGGTGTTAGGGAGTGATCTAATCTCATACTTTTACATGTACCTATCCAGGTTTCCCAGCACCACTTATTGAAGACGCTGTCCTTTCTCCACTGTACATTCCTGCCTCCTTTATCAAAAATAAATTGACCATATGTGCGTGGGTTTATCTCTGGGCTTTCTATCCTGTTCCATTGATCTATCTTTCTGTTTTTGTGCCAGTACCATACTGTCTTGATTACTGTAGCTTTGTAGTATCATCTGAAGTCAGGGAGCCTGATTCCTACAGCTCTGTTTTTCGTTCTCAAGATTGCTTTGGCTATTCGAGGTCTTTTGTGTTTCCATCCAAATTGTAAAATTTTTTGTTCTAGTTCTGTGAAAAATGCCAGTGGTAGTTTGATAGGGATTGCATTTAATCTGTAGATTGCTTTGGGTAGTAGAGTCATTTTCACAATGTTGATTCTTCCAATCCCAGAACATGGTATATCTCTCCATCTATTTGTATCATCTTTAATTTCTTTCATCAGTGTCTTGTAATTTTCTGCATACAGGTCTTTTGTCTCCTTAGGTAGGTTTATTCCTAGATATTTTATTCTTTTTGTTGCAATGGTAAATGGGAGTGTTTTCTTGATTTCACTTTCACATTTTTCATCATTAGTGTATAGGAATGCCAGAGATTTCTGTGCATTAATTTTGTATCCTGCTACTTTACCAAATTCATTGATTAGCTCTAGTAGTTTTCTGGTAGCATCTTTAGGATTCTCTATGTATAGTATCATGTCATCTGCAAACAGTAGCACCTGTTTTTATCTTATTTTTTTCTTCCAGTTTTATATATATAATTGACATAGAGCACTGTGTAAGGTTTACAGCATACTGATTTGATTTATATACATCATGAAATGATTACCACAATAAATTTAGTGAATATCCATCATCTTATACAGATACAAAATAAAAGGAAAAAAACCATTGTTTTCCTTGTGATGAGAAGCTCCTAGGATCCAGTCTCTTAACTTTATATACAACATAGAACAGTGTTAATTATGTTATCATATTGTACATTACATCTCTAGTACTCGTTTATCTCATTAGTGGAAATTTGTACCTTTTGATGATGTTCGTCCAGTTTCCCATCCTCCCCCCCGCCCACCCCGTGTAGCCACAAATCTGATCTCTTTTTCTATGAGTTTGTTTAGGAAGTATATTTGACTACAAAACTATTTTTGTTCCTGGTACACAATTTAGCAATTTGATGCTTCTCTACATTTCAAAATGATCCCCATGATAAATCTAGTTATCATCTGTCACCATGCAAAGATATTACATTATTATTGACTATTTTCCACACTGTACTTTTCATACCTGTGACTCATTTATTTTGTAACTGGAAGTTTGTTTGTCTTAATCTCCCTCACCTATTTCCTCCCCACCCCACCAACCCCTCTCCCTTGGCAACTACCTGTTTGTTCTTTGTGTCTATGACTGTGTTTCTGTTTTAAGTTTGTTCATTTGTTTTTTAAATTCCACATATAAGTGAAATTATACAGTATTTGTCTTTCTCTTTCTTACTTCACATAGCATAATACCCTCTAGTTCCATCCATTTTGTCACAAATGATAAGATTTCATTTTTTAGGGCTGAGTAGTATTTGTGTGTGTGTGTGTGTGTGTGTGCGTGTGCACGCACGTGTGTCATTTTCTTTATCCATTCCTCTCTGGATGAGCACTGATTCAGTCAATGCTCATATATTTTTCTAGGAATTTGTCCATATCTTCTAACTTGTCCATTTTATTGGCGTATAATTGTTCATGGTAATCTCTTATGATCCTTTGTATTTGCATGGTATTAAGTGTAACTTCACTTCCATTTCTGATTTTTTTTTAATTTGAGCCCTCTCTCTTTTTTTCTTGATGAGTTTAGCTGAAGTTTTATCAATTTTGTTTAGCTTTTCAAGGAACCAGCTCTTACTTTAATTGACATTTTCTATTATTTTTAGTCTCTATTTTATTTATTTCTGCTGTATTCTTTATGATTTCTTCTACTAAGTTTGGGTTTTGTTTGTTCTTCTTTCTCTAGTTCCTTTAGGTATAAGGATAGGTTGTTTATTTGAGATTTTTCCTGTTTCCTGAGGTAGGTTTGTATTGCTATAAACTTCCCTCTTAGAACTGCTTTTGCTGAAACCTATAGACTTTGGATCATCGAAGTTTTCATTTTCATTTGTCTCCAGTTATGTTTTTGATTTCTTCTTTGATTTCTTCAGTGACCCATTGGTTGTTTAGTTCCACATGTTTATGGGGTTTTTTGCAGTTTTTTTTCCTTGTAGTTGATTTCTGGTGTCATACCACGTGCCTGAAAAGTTTCTTGATATGATTTCAGTCTTCTCAAATTCACTGAGACTTGTTTTATGGCCTACCATGTGATCTATACTGGAGAATGTTCCATGTGCACTTGAAAAGAATGTGTATTCTGATGCTTTTGGATGGAATATTCTATATTTATTAAGACCATCTGGTCTAATGTGTTGTTTAAGGCTAGTGTTTCCGTATTGATTTTCTCTCTGGATGATCTGTTCATTGATGTAAGTGGGGTGTTAAAGCCCCCTACTGTTATTGTGTTGCTGTCCATTTCTCCCTTTTTGTTTGTTAATATTTGCTTTATGTCTTTAGGTGCATCTATGTTGAGTGCATATATATTTACAATTGTTATAGCTTTTTCTTGGATTGATCCCTTTATTATTAGGTAAAGTCCTACTTTGTCTCTTGTTACAGTCATTGTTTTAAAGTCTACTTTGTCTGATATAAGTATTGCTATCTCGGTTTCTTTTAAATTTCCGTTTGCATGGAATACCTTTGTCCATTCCCTCACTTTCAGTCTGTGTGTTCCTTTAGATCTGGACTGAATCTCTTGATTAGCATATATACAAGTCCTGTTTTTGTATCCATTGAGCCACCCTATGTCTTTTGATTGGAGCACTCTGTGTCCATATACATTTTAAGTGTAATTGTTGATAGGTATGTACTTATTGCCATTTTGTTAATTGTTTTCAGGTTTAGTTTGTAGTTTTGTTGTTGTTGTTATTCTTTCTTACTTTGCTCTCATTCCTTGTGATTTGATGACTGTCTTTAATACTATGTTTAGATTTCTTTCAGTGTTTTGTGTTTGTATCTGTTACAGATTTTTAGTTTGGTTACCAGAGGTTTATATATAGCAATCAATATATATGTGATTATTTTAAGTTGATGTGATGTCCTCTTAAGTTTGAATGTATTTTAACAACCCTGAGTTTTTACTCCCCTTCTATGTTTAATGTTTTTGACATCATAGTCTACATCTTTTGGGTATTTCTTAACTACTTATTTTGTGTATAGAAGATTTTACTAGTTTTGTCTTTTAACCTTTCTACTAGCTTTATAAGTGGTTGGTCTACTACCTTTACAGTGTATTTGCTTTTACGAATGAGATTTTTCCTTTGGTAACTTTCATATTTCTAGTTGTGGCTTTTTCTTTTTCACTTAGAGAAGTGCCTTTTCATTTCTTGTAAAGCTGGTTTTGTGGTACTGAACTTTTTTAGCTTTTAATATTTAAAATTTATTTATTTAATTTTATTTTTGGCTGTGTTGGGTCTTGCTGCGTGCGGGCTTTTCTCTAGTCACTGTAAGCAGGGGCTACTCTTATTTGTGGTGCGTAAGCTTCTCATTGCAGTGCCTTCTCTTGTTGTGGAGCATGGGCTCTAGGTGCACGGGCTTCAGTAGTTGTGGCTTGCGGGCTCTAGAGCACAGACTAAGCAGTTGTGGCACACGGGCTTAGTTGCTCCGTGGCATGTGGGATCTTACTGGCCGAGGGCTCAAACCCATGTCCCCTGCATTGGCAGGTGGATTCTTAACCATTGTGCCACCAGGGAAACCCCTTTTTAGCTTTTGCTTGTCTGCAAGACTCTTTATCTTATCTTTCTGAATGATAGCTTTGCTGGGTAGAGTATTCTTGGTTGTAGGTTTTTTCCTTTCATCACTTTAAATGTATCATGATATTCCCTTCTGGTCTGCAGGGTTTCTACTGAAAAGTCAGCTAATAGACTTATGGAAGTTCCCTTGTATGTAACTAGTTGCTTTTCCCTTGCTGCTTTTAATACTCTGTCTTTAATTTTAGCCATTTTAATTATGATGTTTTTTGGTGTGGTCGGTTTGGGGTAGATCCTGTTTGTAACTGTCTGTGCTTCCTGGACTTGTATATCTGTTTCCTTTCCTAGGTTAGGGAAGTTTTCAGCCATTATGTCTTCAAATATGTTTTCTGCCTCCCCTTTTCCGTTTGGAACCCCTATAATGCAAATGTTAGCATGCTTAGTGTTGTCTCAAAGGTCCCTTGAACTGTCCTCATTTTTTTTTTTTCGGTACGCGGGCCTCTCACTGCTGTGGCTTCTCCCGTTGCGGAGCACAGGCTCCGGACGCGCAGGCTCAGTGGCCATGGCTCAGGGGCCCAGCCGCTCCGCGGCATGTGGGATCTTCCCAGACTGGGGCACGAATCCGTGTCCCCTACATCGGCAGGTGGACTCTCAACCACTGTGCCACCAGGGAAGCCCTGTCCTCATTTTTTAAACTCTTTTTTTTTCTCTTCAGCTTGAGTGATTTCTACTACTGTCTTCCAGCTTGCTGATCCATTCCTCCGTATCATCTAATCTACTGTTGATTCCTTCTAGTATGTTTTTATTTCACTTATTGTTGTCTTCAGCTCTGTTTTGTTCTTTATATTTTACAACTCTTTGTTAGCTTCTTACTGTGTTTTTCCATTCTTCTCCGAAGTTCTTTGAGCATTTTTATGATCATTACCTTGAACTCTTTATTGGGTAAGTTCCTTAGTTCCACTTCAATTCTGGTATTTTATCTTATTCCTTTGTTTGGAACAAATTCTTCTGTCACCTCATTTGCCTAACTTGCTGTTTTTATTTCTGTGTATTTGGTAGGTTGGTTACATTTCTTGATCTTGTTGAAGTGGTCTTTTATAGGAGAGGTCCTGTGCATCTCAGCAGCTCACTTCCCTTAGGTCACCAGAGCTTTATGTTCCAGGAATGTCCCCTATGTGGGTTTCATGGGCCCTTCTTTTGTGGTGGGCTGATTTCTACTGGTGGTCTAGTAGGCATGGATGGCCCCTGGTCTGATTGATTGGCAGGCTCTGCCTTTGTGGATGCTGACAGCCGCTGGTAGGTAGGGCCAGGTCACAAGGTGGCTGATTGTGAAGGCTTGGGGGTCCCTAGGCTAGTGCTGGTCCACTGGTGGACAGAGCTGGACCCTGGTGTGGCTGGCTGAAGGTGTCTCACAGATGGTCTGCACGCTGATCGGCAGCACTGGGGCCAAGGGAGTCCAGTGATTGGTGCCTGCCCATTGGTGGGCGAGGCCAGGTTCTGGAGTTAGTGCCAGCCCTCTGGTGGGTGGAGCTGGGTCCTGGGTTCTCTGGTGGCAGGACTGGGTCCCTGGGTGACTGGGGGAACCAAGGTGCCTATGGTCATTGCCAGCCTGCTGTTGGGTGAAGCTGCCCCCACAGTTAGCTGCCTGGCCTGTGGGTCCCAAGGACTGTTGCAGACTGGCTGGTGGGTAGGGCTGGGTCCTTGCACTACGAAGCTAGAAGGAGGACTCCCTAATGTTTCTTGCCAGCACGAGCATTCCTCATGGTAGAATGAGCTCCAGAAAATGGCTGTCATCAGTGTCTGTGTCCCCAGGGTGAGTCCCACATGCCTCCTCCTCTCTGGGAGGCTCTCCAAGATCAGCATGTGTGTCTGACCCCAGGCCAGTTTAAAATGATTGCTTCTGCCCTGGGTCTTGGAGCATGTAAATTTTCTGTGTGCCCTCTAACAGTGGAGTCTTTATTTCCCACAGCCCTCTGGGTCTCCCGAAAGTAAGCCCCCTGGGTCTCATCTTCTCATTGCAGGACCCCCCGGGTTGGGGAGTACAAAGTGGGGCTTGGACCCCTTGCTCCTTGGGGAAAAACTCTGCAATTGTGATTATCCTCGTGTTTGTGGGTAGCCTACCTGTGGGTGTGGGTCTTGACTGTACCATGTCTCTGCCTCTCTTACTTGTCTCATTGTGGATCCTTCTTTATATCTTTAGTTGTGGAAGATCTTTTCTGCTAGTCTTTAGGTTGTTCTCATCATGATAGTTGCTCTGTAAATAGTTGTAACTTTGTTGTGCCCATGGAAGGAGGTGAGCTCAGAGTTTTCCTACTCATCTTCTCCATTCCACTAGCCACCAATGTTATTCTTTAATGCTTTGAAGATAAATAATGTATTTAACCTTCAGATAAATTTGGTTTTTAAACTTCAGTAATTTACAAAGAGACAGCCTATAAATTAAGAGACTGACAAATTGATTTGGTTAAAATAGAAGAAAACCAGATATTTCCAACATTATCAGTTTGGTTCTCCTTAAAGTATGAACTCTGTATTTGGCATTTGCCTTTTTGACCACTGATAACTTTAAGTCTTCTGCCCATTTTAATTGATGATGTTACTTATTTCAAAATGACATGACATTTTTCGCAAGAACTGACAACTTACATATGAAACTAAGTGAAGACATTAAAATTTGGAAGTTTCACAATTTGAGCCACTGAGTATATTGACTACATTCTTTTCGATTTTAGAAAATGGAAGTGTCCAAGTTGGAGAATTGTTACCTTGCAGGATTTGTGGAAGAACATTCTTTCCAGTGGCATTAGTGAGTACCTTTTTTTTTTGGAGTTTGGTAGATCTTTAATTGTTTAATAGTTCAGGACAATGGAAAGAACCTTTGGAATAATTTAAAGAGATACTGGCTAGTATTCAGTGCTCAGGAGTATCAGTTCCATCTTTTTTTTTTTTTTTTTTTTTTTTTTGCTATACGCGGGCCTCTCACTGCCGTGGCCCCTCCTGCTGCGGAGCACAGGCTCCGGACGCGCAGGCCCAGCGGCCATGGCTCACTGGCCCAGCCGCTCCGCGGCACGCGGGACCCTCCCGGACCGGGGCACGAACCCACATCCCCCTGCATCGGCAGGCGGACTCCCAACCACTGCGCCACCGGGGAAGCCCTCAGTTCCATCTTTGTCATTCTTCCAGAGTGCTCTCTTTCCTTCAGAGTTTGATTGGTCTTCAGAACTCCTCTCTGTTAAACTATTAAAGTGTTTTCTCCCTTTGTGGGACTATTAACAAAAATAAAACCAAAATAAACTCTTAGAAATACTGTTAGAAATAATGTATTTAAAGAAGCAGAAGGCTATGATGTATGGCATTTTCTTTAAACTTCAGGAAAAAGTGCTGGGGCTGGGATAGATGAAACAAGATTGCTAAAATGTTGGTAATTGTTGAGGCAGGGATGAGTAAATGGAGCTAATTACACTATTCTGTCAATTCTTATGTATGTTTGAAATATTCCAAAGGAAAAAATATTTTCGTTAAAAGTGCACCTAAAATATATTATGCATTCTTTAGATGCTTAGTATATACAAATAGAAGCACATTTAACTGATTTTAATATAAAATCTCTAGCTAAGTAGAGAATAAGAAAGTCAATATGCCGTATTTAACTTCAAGTATAAATATGTATTAATATTTTGATGTGGAATAAAGATTTTTCTTTGAGTATGGGTCTGCTGATTAGAGTTTTGCTACATTTTATTTTGCATCCTCTCATTGTTTCCAGTTTTTCTTTAAAGCAGTGAGGAATTAATGACCCAAAATGTCCACCTGACTGCAGACTCCTCTTAAATATTAACAGCTTTCTTTCTTAAACCTTTCTTGCCCCACTTAATTCATCCATTTTTTGTTATTAATTAGCTATTTTTCAAACCATTTTCAAAGCATTAAGCTGAGTTTTCACTGGGAAAATTATGCCTTTTTTTGGTCCTCATTATATATTTAATATTTAATTAAATGATATAATCACGATAACAACTACAATTTGTATACATCAGTTTTGGGAACAGGCACTACATACTTTTGACATATACAGCTCAATGTGAGAACAGACATTCTCTAGAAAGTCGCCCATTAGCCATCCTTTTCTTTTTTTAATATTTAAGAGATTTTATTCTAATAGTTACAGTTACTGTGTTTGTCAGAATGATATCCAAAAACAAGTATGTAAAACAGTTGTGTATTGAAAATATTAGAGACTCCATAACATTGAATCAACCAGTTCTGAGGTTCCTATTTTCCCAGATAAAGTTTAGCAGTTCTGACTTGTTCATTGTTTATCAAAATACAAAAGAAAAAAAGGGCATTTAGCATCCTCTATGTTATTAGTCAACATGTTTTATTTAGGGGAAGGAGAATTATTGTTTATCCAGTAGGTTAATTTGAGGTCAGTTAAGAGAGCTTCCATTATAATGTCTTTAAAATGAATATATGAATGACTGAATGAGCTGGCAGCCATATTAAAACAGCAACAGCAACAACAAACCCCCATCCCCCGCAACCAAAAACTGTAGGAGTGGGACACTAGGTAGCACAAGAAAAATCCTTGGTTAAAAAAAGGTGGAAAATTTGAGTTCCAGAGAGGGGGAAGGGATGATAGTGGAGTAAGGACACAAACCTGACCACCTTGTCCTATATTCTGTGTTAACAAACTACTATTTCGTTAACTTGAGTAATCCCAACTATTATTATTATGTTAGCTTTTGTAATCCTAATGCTAATGTGTTTTCCATTTACATTCCTTTTTCTGGTATCTATTTTCAAGTATTTAGTAATAAAGGTAACTTTTTTCCCACTTCAATAGCTTTGACTTGCTTACATTAGTTTCCTTATTCTTAGCAGTGTAAAAACCAGGAGACTATTAAATAACTAAAAAAAAATTTGGGAGAGTATTTATCAATACTTTCTTGTTGTGAGAAAGATAACTTGTAACATGCGTTGCATATATTTTTTTAACAATTTTAGCTAAAACATTTCTTATTTATGGATTATTATTTATTTCATCTTTCAGGTTTTTAAACTGGTCTCAAATGACAATTTAAAGTTTTATAGTCTTTTTGTAGAAAAGAAAATGACATGTTGTATTTCCTCATCTTGACAGAAAAAACATGGACCTATTTGCCAGAAAACTGCCACTAAAAAACGGAAGACGTTTGATTCAAGCAGACAAAGAGCTGAAGGAACTGATATTCCAACAGTAAAACCTCTTAAACCTAGGGTAATTATATGACCTTGTGAACAGTATGAACCTTGCTGCTATGTGTAATGAAAAAAATATAATAATCTATTATACTAAGATTGAAGAATAAGCAGAATTCTGTGTCATGTTCTCAGTTTAGAAGTGATCAGAAACTTGTTTATTTTGAATTTCGACAAAAGGGAGGCCAAAGTACTGTTCAACTATTACAGGGAGGTTTTTGTAGCATTGGAGAGCCAATTGCTTAGCTATAGGCTAGAAATAACTGAGAAGTCCTCATACATTCATTGTGAGTCGTTAATTACTTCAGCTATAATTAGGTTTATGTCTCAGTATGTTACACTATTACCAGTAGTGTAATCCCTGTAGTATACAAAAGGAAAGCTATTAGTTACAAACATCTTAGCATAATAAATATTATCTTGACTGATTGATTTGTCAGCATTTATCATCTTATTATGCTTTCTGAGGAAAAGTTTTATACATTGCTCAATTGTTCATATATGATCATTGTCAGCTTATTTTCTTCTTTGTAACTAAAAGCAATGAATCTCCTATGCTAATCTCTCCTTAATACCACCTTTCGTGATATGTTATTTGCTAAGAATAAATCACATAAATGCTTTGTCCGACATAGTTTTAAAGAGTTATTTCAGTGTAATAGTCAAAATTTGAGTACCTGACTTAAATAGGTTTTGAAACAAACTACTTTCAGTGGTAATAACTTTTCCCAGTGTTACAGGAAAACATTTCCCTATGGGGCAATTAATCTTACTAATAAAATCCTTTGATAACAGAAAAGTCAGTTCATCTTTGTTTTTCAGTTTATGAATATTTAAGGGAAGGATGGAGAAGCTTGAATAAGGTACATAAATTATTATTTAAAGTTTCTCTTGGTAACCTGCCAGATGTATGATTGTATTAGCTTTAATTAGCTTAGATAAATTAATTAAATCTTGGTATAGCATAGTGGGTTTGAAAGCTGGCTCAAGATTCAGACCGCCTGGATTTAACCCTGGCTCTGCTACTTTGTTGTGTTGGGTGAGTTCACACACAGAGGCCTTATTTGTATCTGTATCTGGTACATCAGAAAAGAGAACTGTTTTGTATAGCCTAGAAAGCTACCCTGGGCTGCTCTTTTCTCCCAGAAACTCTTGTAAATAGCTGTACCAGGAAAACCTAACTCATTCAATGATGGGTAATAAAAAACATTAGCTAAGCATTAATATAATAATATATATAAT
The DNA here is from genome assembly GCF_963455315.2 of Globicephala melas. Classification (NCBI taxonomy): domain Eukaryota; kingdom Metazoa; phylum Chordata; class Mammalia; order Artiodactyla; family Delphinidae; genus Globicephala; species Globicephala melas. The sequence continues at coordinate 21,929,070 of NC_083330.1, forward strand.
AATACTTTGAGAAGAAAAGGTAGATGAGAGCAGCAAAAATTAGTAATATTCACTGTGGAACAGATGAATGTTGTGATCAGAAATCTCACTATAAAGTAAGAAACTAAAGAATCAGTCATCTCAAACATCTAAATCTGCTTTTATTTAGTTAAGATTTTTGCATCTATATTCATGAGAAAAGTGGCCTGTGATTTTTCTTTTCATCAGTTTTGTTGCTGTCATAGGACTAGTTGGAAGGTTGTTCTCTTGTTTTCTGTTTTTCAAAGAGTTTTTAAAAGATTGGTGCTGTTTCTTCCTTAAATGTCTGCAAGTATTCAACAGTAAAGGCATCTGGGCCAGGAGTTTTCTTTGTGGGTCTTTTAAATAATAGATTCATTAAAAATAAATAAATATAAGACTATTATAATTTTTCTGTTTCTGGTATCTGTTTTGTGGTGTTTGTCAAGGATATTATCCATTTCATCTTAAATGTCCCATGTATTACCATAAAGTTTTTTTATAATATCTTCTTATGTTTGTAAGAACTGTTTTCCATTCCTTGGTAATTTTTGTTTTCTCTTTTTTTCTAGATTAGTCTTGCCTTATAAGTGTTTTTAAAGAACAGTCTTTTGACTTTGTTGGCTCAACATAATATTCTTGATTTGAAAAACAAAGACATAATAGGAATAATCAGATATTTCAATATTATAACAAAATAAATTTCTTTGTAGCACACAAGCCAGCAGTATGTTTAATGGAAAGATACTTAGAGGTAGTTCCATTAAAGTCAGGAACAAGATTAAGCTCCAACCAATACAGTAAGTGCTAGTCAGTAGAGTTAAATAATAACAAGAAATTAGTTGCATAGGAATTGGAAAAGAGGGGGTAAAACTATCATTATTAGGTGATGATATACCTGGAAAACCCAAGAGATCAACTGAAAAATTACTACAAACAATAAGAGAAATCAGTGAAGTAATGAGATGTAATGTTAATATACAGAAATTATCAGGTTTCATACTTCAACAAACAACTCCTTGAAATATAAAAATGATTAAAAGACACTTATAAAAGAACAACACAAAATATAAAATATTTAGGAATAAACCTTATAATAATGAAGGTGCAAGACTTCCACAAAGACTACTTTAAAAAACCACTGAAAGACACAAACGAACCCTTCTTCAAATGGAAATATATCTCATTCTTGGATAGGTAGACTTAGCAAAATAGAGTCCTTAAGTTCCTTAAGTTGTTTATGAATGTAATGTTTAATTTTTCTGGTTAAAATGTAGTTTAAAAAAATAGACAAGCTGAATCTAAAGTTCATATGGAAAAATACACATATAAGAATAACCAGAAAAGATTGAAAGAAAAGCAGAATAAAGTAGGTTTACCTTAGTGGATATTAAAATATTATTATAAAATCTCAATATTTAAAACACGGGTACTGACACACATAGTCAGAACAGTACAACAGAGAATTCAGAAATAGACCCAAATGCCAAAGAGAATATGAGAAAGGTGTTCTCTCAATTCACTGGGGAGAAAAGTTAATAAAGGATGGTGAGATAACCACATAGCCATGTTAAAAAAATAGAAAATAGAGTCCATATGTCATAAATCAGGATAAATTCCAAATGAATAAACAATTTAAGAATGGTTCTAGGTAGAAACATGGAAAAAATTTATTTTACCTTGGTGTGAGGTTGGGCCTTGCTAACTGAATGCAAATCTGGAGACTATAAAAGGAAAAGTAAGTTAAACTACATTTAAAAATAATTCTGCATATCGGAAGACCCTTAAACAAGGTTAAAAGAGATGTATTGTGGGGGAGGGGTGGGGCTAGTCTCCTATAAAGAATTACTAGAAATTGTTAAAAAAAAAAAAAAAGGCCAATAACCCAATACATACGTTGACCAGGCTTATAAACAGTTCACAGAAAAGACAATACAAGTGATTCTTTATGATATGAAAAGATGTTTGCTCTCATTATAGGAAAAAAAGCAGTTAAAACCACAGAGAGAACTATTTTTCACCTCTCTAATCAGTTAAAAAACCAGAAGTTTAGTATCATACTATGTTGGAGAAACTATGGGAAAATAAGGAAATACACTCTTAGTGGTGGCTTAAGTGTTTGTAACACCTACAGGAGGCAATTTAGCAGTGTCTGTCACAATTAAAATTGTATTTTAAAAATTGCATATAATTTAGTTGTCTAAAGTTTCTTTTCAAAATTATAAATTTGGGAGGGAGATCATTTAAGGACTCCTGATGAGGGAACATTTTAAAATAATATGGTGTTTTCTTGAGTTTTATTTTAATTTATTAAAAATTGTTTTGAAACTGTTTTTTGTTTGTTTTTTTAATTTGTTTGCAGCCCGAACCACCAAAGAAGCCATCTAATTGGAGGAGGAAGCATGAAGAGTTCATAGCCACCATAAGAGCAGCTAAAGGCCTTGGTCAGGCCCTTAAAGAGGGTGGCAAACTTCCTCCCCCTCCTCCACCTTCTTATGATCCTGGTATATGTCATATTGTTGACAGAAATTGTTCATGTGGGAAAGAAATATCGATAGTATTGATAGATTTCTTATAAATTTTAAGATATTAAACTTAACTTATAATAATTGAACCTAATGAAGCATGATCTTTAAAAGTTTTCCTACAAAACAATGGTGACAATCCAGGTATTTAGGCTTATAAAGACACATCAGTGTTGGACATAGAAATGCATTATCTTTTTATCTCAATACTTTATAAAGCATTTAATATCATTTAAAAATTATGGTAGTAACTGTTAAATGTTAATATTCCAGGAATTTTTTTTTTTTTTTTTTTTTTTTTTCCCCCCGATACGCAGGCCTCTCACTGTTGTGGCCTCTCCCGTTGTGGAGCACAGGCTCCGGACGCGCAGGCTCATCGGCCATGGCTCACGGGCCCAGGCGCTCCGTGGCATGTGGGATCTTCCCAGGCCGGAGCACGAACCCGTGTCCCCTGCATAGGCAGGTGGACTCTCAACCACTGCGCCACCAGGGAAGCCCCTCCAGGAGATATTTTAATCATGCATAAAGTCTATTGAAATGTAGTCATTCAGTAAGATTCAAATAATTATGTTGCCTGGTTCTTTGGTATCTTCTAATCTGGGAAGGGAAAAAAAAATCATAATTTTGCTTCTAAAAATGTATTATTCTAGTGGGGTAACCACCGTATAGATGGATATACCTAGATTATGCCCTAAATTCATGTATTTTTATATTTTCTTCATTGGGTGGGTAAAAGTTTCTTGTTTCTTATTCCCAAAAGCAAGGCAAGATGCTGGCAACCACATATGAGATAATTGAGATGATGAAAGATTTAAAATAGCACCGTTGACATTTTGACAGTGGTTAATGGAGTAGCCTCAAGAGGTAGTTATTTTAATATAACAAGTTAGCTGCATTAAAATTGTGTTAGTATTCTAAGTTGGGATTAATTTCTTAGTAAAGAGCAAGTTAGGTATGATCTTTATAAGGAGGGGTTGATACACAATTTCTATAAAGGACCAATAGTTAATATCTTAGGTTATGCAGTCCATAAGGTCTCTGTTTCAACTCCTCAACTCTGCCACTGTTGCAGGAAATCAGCCACAGAAAATATGTAAATGAATGAATGTGGCAGTGTTCCAGAAACATGCACCAGGCAGGCTGGATTTGGCCCATGGGCCCTTGTTTGCCAACTCCTGTTTGAGTCTTAGTAATTAACTTTAATGCTATGAGTATTTCTGGAATGTTCCATTTGGGTTTGCATCTCTTCTATTTCTACCTTAATTTTCCCCATGAAGTTGAATTCTCTCTTTGTTTTAGAGGTATTTGTATATTGCATCTTATTCAACACAGTTATATTTCTCATGTTTATGTTAAGTCAGAGCGGGGGCGGGGGGCAGTTCTTCAGGATAATTTGGACTTCAGAAATTTTTTGATCTCTTAGTCCTGACAGAACAACTTCTTTGTTATTAGAGATTTTAGACCTATTTTACTAGTTAGCAGGACTAATTTCTGAGATTCAGATGAGTGTAAATTCTAAAGGGCAAAAAACTCCATCTCAAAAAGTAAACCTATTGAAATAAATTGAAGATTTTTTTTGACACTGCTAAGTTGTTATATTTATTTCTTTTCTGTATCTTATAGAGTTGAAATCTTTCACAGTGCTATAAAATTTGGTTCTTTCTGGGATAACTTTAAGATTTATTTTGTGAGAAGTTTTGTTTGTACTGTATATTGCATTTGGGGAGAATATATAATCTGCAACATTTGCTGTTTCTTAAATTTGAATTAATTATGTTAGGAGATATATTTTTATTATTCCATCTGTTGGGATCTCTAAGAGAAAATAAAACTGTATAAAGTCTATTAAATTATTTCTTGACAGCTTTCCTCTAATTGAAGTTAAAGATTTTAACAGATGAGCCCAAATTTAAAATTTTTATTTTATGTAAATTTTTATTTAATGTAATGTGTTATTAACTACTTAACCTAGTCTATCTTATGAAAATATATATTTGTGATGAAAACATATGGTAATATAGAAGCAAAAAATAATTAACATTTTTCCTTATTCATTTTTATGTAGGGACGATTTATCTTTTTTTTCCCCTCAAATTTGATTCTAAGCTGGGAGAAAATTGCAGTTTATCGTATACTAGCATACTTTTTTTCTTAAATGTCTTTACTAAGTTTAGATAAGTCAGGTTGGGTGGTTATAAGAAAGTGAGAGTTTTTGCTTAGCAGTTGTTATTTATGTTATATGTCTTGAGTTACTAACTTATAACTCTTTATGTCCCATTTCAAGTATTATGTTACTAATCTGTTTCTTTTTTCTGTTTTAGATTATATTCAGTGTCCATATTGCCAGAGGAGATTTAATGAAAATGCAGCTGATAGACATATAAATTTCTGTAAAGAACAGGCAGCACGTATTAGTAATAAAGGCAAATTTTCTACCGATACCAAAGGAAAATCGACTTCTCGGACACAGGTAATCATTGTGGTCATTTCTACAAATAAATGAGAAAATGACTTTAAGTTCACAGTTTTGTGTTTATTCTTTATAGCACATTTAACTGCAGTTTCTCACCTGCTAAAATTTATATATTACTGTTCAGGGATTTAGTAAGAAATTTGAATGGCTAGTTGAGAACAAAATTTGAAGTGGACTTGAGTTAGTAAAGACTTAAAAATATACAGATTTAAAGAGGTTTTAGGAAAAAAGGGAGAAAATTAGTTTAAAATAGATGCAGCAGATTCAGAGGAAACTAGAGGGGTTAGATGAATGAGAAAATTGCAATAAAAATCCACATTTGAAAATCATGTAAGTTGTGAATGTTTCCATGTTATATATGAGTAACACATTTGAGGAAATGAAAACATGGGGTTACATCCAGACTGCTACTTTTGAACTTTTAGACAAATGACATTAATGTATGTAAGCCTTCATTTCTTCATCTGTGAAGTGGTAATCTACATAACTATAGTGAGAAGCAAATGAAATGATGTATGTGAAAGCGCTTAGAGAACCATAAACCATATAAGGATTTTGTTATATTAAATTTATTTTTACACTACTGTTGTTTTTCTTTAAGCATATTGTCACATAAAAACTTTGACAATATCATACTTTTAAGCAAATTTTATTTTTCACAAAGCTTTCATCTGTAAACTTTTTTTTAGTACTGTAAACTTAGCAAACAGTAAATAATCAAATCTATTTTTTTGTTACTTATGAATAAAATATTGGATTAAAAGACCACATTGCAATTGAGACCTCCTTGAGAGAATCCTCCTATTGAATTTTTGTTAATATCATTGGAAATGGAGTATATCATTATTACCATCATCATTGTGGGGAAAGAATAGCGAAGAAAACTCATTTAGAAGAATTTCCAAAACAGATGGAAAACAATGTATATCTTTTGAACAGTTAAGAACATCAATAGGATTTTGTTTTGTTTTAAGAATAAAATAGTAGAGCAAAGGAAATACAATAGAATGTGTGCATTCCAACAGCTTGGTGCCAGGTGATTTGTAAATGTAAAATCCAAGTAGTTTTTAAGTTCCCACCTTAAATTTTATCAGTTCTGATACCATGCCTAGTCATATTTATTTATTTATTTATTTATTTCAGTCTGACCCCATATTTTCTCATCTGTATTCATTCAAGAAGTTTCTGAGTATTCTCTTTGAACCAGACACTACCCGGTACTGGATCTACATTAGTAAACTAAGTAGAGTACTTTTCCTAAACACGCTTAAATGCTTCCTTGTCATATTTAGCAGCTGTAATCTGGCTTGATTTCAGCCCACTTTTTGACCCTGCTCTAATCAAAATAATGATACAAACACAGTGAAGATCAGATTTTTATAGGTAAAAACAAGAAGTTCTACCGTTCAGTTAAGCTGTCATAATCCTTCACTAGGAATTTTATCAAATTTAGGCATGGTTGTATTAAAGTAGACCCATGAAGACATAGGAACCAAAAATATCATCTAATGTATGCTAAATTACATGTCTTGTTATTTTAAAAGAACAAATTATTTTGAAATAACTCATGCATAATTTAGATCCTGCAGTAGTCTTTCATCAGATTAGGCTAGGCTGAGTTACCTTATGAGTTTAAAGCAATACGATAAGTATTTTATGATTTACGAATTTTCCTAATCATATTCTGATAGGAAATCATATTCTGATTTCCAAATCAGTATTCTGATTGATTCTTACCCTACTTATTCTAAAGTAATGAAGTTTTAAGTCTGGAAAGATGATATGCAATTTTTAATAAATATTTTTCTGATTATTAAAAGGATTCCTATTCTTTATGGAAAATTTGAGAAATATATATATTTTAAAAGTTATCAACATAGTTAACATTTTAAATATCTCTAAGCTCTTATTTTTTACAACACTTTTATTCAGATTTTTTCTTACAATTTTCCCATTATTTTTTTTGTAAATTATACACATAGAAAACAAAGCATAAAACATAAATACATACATAACCACAAGAAAGTTGAGAAATACAATATTGTTAGTCTTACAAAAGCCTCCACTAGTGTTTCACTCCCAGAATGTAATGTTCTCTCACTCCTAGCCCCCAACACCCATGAAGTAGTCACTATTTTGACTTTACATATAATCAATTTTTGTCTTTTTATATAGTCCCCAGACCACATTAATATTTTTATTTACTATAGCTTTATGAATTTTTTTAATTGAAGTATAGTGGGTTTACAATATTATATTAGTTTCAGGTATATAGCATAGTGATTCAGTATTTTTACAGATTATACTTCATTTAAATTTATCACATAATAATGGCTATATTTCCCTTGCTGTACAATACATCCTTGTTGCTTATTTATTTTATACATAGTAGTTTGTATCTCTTAATCCCTTATGCCTATTTTGCCCCTCCCACCTTCTCTCACTCCACTGGTAACCACTAGTTTGTTCTCTGTATGTGTGAGTCTCTTTTTTTGTTATACTCACTAGTTTGTTTTTTTTAGATTCCACATATAAGTGATATCATACAGTATTTGTCTTTCTCTGACTTCACTTACTATGATATTCTCTAGGTCCATTTATGTTGCTGCAAGTGGCAATATTTAATTCCTTTTTAATGGATGAATAATATTTCATTGTGTATATATGTATATACCACATCTTCTTTATCCATTCATCTGTCAGTGGACATTTAGGTTGCTTCCATGTCTTGGCTATTGTAAATAGTGCTTCAGTGAACATTGGGGTGCATGTATCTTTTAGAATTAGTTTTCGTCTTTTCCAGATATATGCCCAGGAGTGGGATTGCAGGATCACATGGTAACTCTATTTTTAGTTTTTTAAGGAACCTCCATACTGTTCTCCATAGTGGCTCTACCAGTTTACATTCCCACCAACAGCGTAGGAGGTTTCCTTTTTCTCCACTCTCTCCAGCATTTATTATTTGTAGACTTTTTGATGATAGCCATTCTGACTGGAGTGAGGTGATACCTCACTGTAGTTTTGGTTTGCATTTCTCTGATAATTAGCAGTGTTGAGCATTTTTTCATGTGTCTGTTGGCCATCTCTGTCTTCTTTGGAAAAATGTCTATTTAGGTCTTCTGCCCCTTTTTTTTTTTTGCGGTACGTGGGCCTCTCACTGTTGTGGCCTCTCCCGTCGCGGAGCACAGGCTCTGGACACGCAGGCTCAGTGTCCATGGCTCACGGGCCTAGCCGCTCCATGGCATGTGGGATCTTCCCAGACCGGGGCACGTATCCGTGTCCCCTGCATCGGCAGGCGGGCTCTCAACCACAGCGCCACCAGGGAAGCGCTCTTCTGCTCATTTTTTAGTTGGGTTGTTTGTTTTCTTCATGTTGAGTTGTATGAGCTGTTTATAAATTTTGGATATTAATCCCTTATCAGTCACATCATTTGCAAATGATTTTCTCCCACTCAGTAGGTAGTCTTTTTGTTTTGTCAGTGGTTTCCCTTGGCGGTGCAAAAGCTCTTAGGTTTAATTAGGTCCCATTCACTTATTTTTTCATTTATTTCCTTTGCCTTAGTAGGCATATCTAAAAAAAATATTGCTATGCCTTATGTCAAAGAGTGTTCTGCCTGTTTTCTAGGAATTTTATGGTTTCTGGTCTTACATTTAGGTCCTTAATCCATTCTGAGTTTATCTTTGTATATGGTTTGAGGAAATGTTATAATCATTCTTTTATATGTAGCCATCCAGTTTTCTCAGCACTACTTAATTACACAGACTGTCTTTTCTCCCTTGTATATTCTTTTTTTTTTTTTTTTTTTGCGGTACGCAGGCCTCTCACTGTTGTGGCCTCTCCCATTGCGGAGCACAGGGTCCGGATGCGCAGGCTCAGCGGCCATGGCTCACGGGCCCAGCCGCTCCGCGGCATGTGGGATCTTCCCGGACCGGGGCACGAACCCGCATCCCCCGCATCGGCAGGCGGACTCTCAACCACTGCGCCACCAGGGAAGCCCTCCCTTTTATATTCTTGCTTCCCTGTTGTAGATTAATTGACTATAGGTGCATGGGTTTATTTCTGGGCTCTCTATTCTGTTCCATTGAGCTAGGTGTGTTATTTTTGTGCCAGTACCACACTATTTTGATTATTGTAGCTTTATATTATAGTCTGAAGGCGGGGAGCATGATACCTCTGGCTTTGGTCTTAGCTTTATAAATCTTGATATCTGGTAGAACTTTTTCTCCTACCTTCTGTTTTTTAAGGTTGTTTTAGCTAATTTTTGTCCTTTGCATTTTCACATAAATTTGAAATTATCTTTTTAACGTCATTGCACACATGTGCACATACATACCCACCTGTATTCGATTTTTGATTAGGATTGCATTGAATTCAGCTGGGATTGAGTTTATATCTTCACTGTCTTGGGTTTTCCCAGACTCAGTATTATCAGTCTTTTTCATTTTAGCTGTTGTAGTGAGTGTGTGGTGGTGTATTGTTGTGATTTTAATTTACATTTCTTTGAAAACCAGAAACCAATTAGTTTTAGTATCATTTTGTGTTCTTTTTTTTTGTGGTACGTGGGCCTCTCACTGCTGTGGCCTCTCCTGCTGCGGAGCAGAGGCTCCGGACGCGCAGGCTCAGGGGCCGTGGCTCACGGGCCCAGCCGCTCCGCGGCATGTGGGATCTTCCCAGACCGGGGCACGAACCCATGTCCCTGCATCGGCAGGCGGACTCTCAACCACTGCGCCACCAGGGAAGCCCTCATTTTGTGTTCTTATTGGTCATTTGTGTTTTCTGTGAAGTATCTGGAAGGTTTTTCTGGTCCTTATTTTAGGTTCTCTTATTGAATGAAAGCACGTGTTAAATATTCTCAGTCTTTTCTCAAATGTGTATTAACAATATTTTCTTCCCTTCTGTGTCTTGGCTTTTTTTTTTTAAGGATGGCTTTTGAAAAGCAAAAGCTTAAAACTTTGATAAAGTCTAATTTATAAATTATTTCTTTTATGACTTTTTTTCTTCTTGGTTCTAAGGAATCTTTACCCTTACCAAGCTTGCAAAGATTTTTCTCCTTTATCTTCTAGAAATTTTATAGTTTTAGCTCTTACATTTAGATCTGTGGATTATTTCAAGCTAATATTTGTATGATGTGAAGTAAAGGGCAATTGTTAATTTTTTTCTATATGGATAATCTGTTGTTTCGGCACCATTTGTTGAAAAGACTTCTTTACCCAATGAATTTGCCTAAGCACCTTGTTTGATCATCAGTTGAATGTATATTTTTAGTTCTATTTCAGGACATACTGTTCTGTTCCATTCATCTGTATGTCTGTTCTTTTATCAATACCACACTATTGCCATACTAAATATTATACCATATAAGCCTTAAAATCATGTAGTCTAAATTCTTCAGCTTGTTTTTACTTTGGTTATTCTAGGTTGTTTACATTATATATAATTTTTTTTGTTTTGCTAGTTTCTACAAAAAAAGTCTACTAGTGCTTGATTGAAATTACATTAAATATATAAATCATTTGGGGAAAATTAACATCTTAATATTGAATTGTCCAGTCCATGAATTTGTTATATTTCTTGCTTATTTAGGTGTTCTTTTTTTTAATTGAATATAATTGATGTAGAACATTATATTAGTTTCAGGTGTACAACCTAATGACTCAATATTTGTTTATATTACAAAGTGATCACCACAATAAGTCTAGTTAACATCCATCATCATACACAATTACCTAATTTTTTTTCTTACGATGAAAAACAAAATTTATTTCAAGAGTGTTTTCCTTATCTTGTTTGATCTTGACGTTGTTTCTAATCTTGCACCCTACTATTTTGTTAAATTCACTTATTATAATAGCTTATTGTAGATACCATAGGGTTTTTCTATGTACACAATCATGTCATCTGTAAATAAGGACAGTTTTACTACCTCCTCTTCAATCTCTATGCCTTTTTCTCCCTGTAATAATTTATTACACTAGCTAGAATTTTCAGTCCAGTGTTGAGTAAAAGTTGTGAAAGAGAGTTGCTTTCTTCCTGTTCTTAGGTGAAAACCATTCAGTTTTTCACCATTGAGTACGATATTGCTGTGGATTTTTGTTGATGCCCTTTGTCAGGCTGAGAAAGTTCTCTTCTAATTGCTGAGAGTTCTTTTTTAAACCGAGAATGCATTTTGCATTCTGTCAAACGCTCTTTATCTATTGAAATACCATAGTTTTTCTGTTACTCTGTTAATGTGATGAATTGCACTTATTTTCAGATGTTAAACCAACTTTGCATTCTATGAATAAATTCTATTTTGTTATGAATTATTGCTCTTTTTATAAATTATTGGATTTGATATGCTAAAAATTAGAATTATTGCCTCTATGCTTGTGAGAAATATTGGTGTGTAGTTCTCTTCGTTTGATGTTTTTAGCTGGTCTCTTGGTATCAGGGTAATGCTAGCCTCATATGGATTTGCAGTTATTTCCTCCTCCATTGCCTGAAAGAGTTTGTAAATTCTTTTTTTGTAGACTTTTACAGTAATGGTATTATTCCTATTGTGTATGTTTGCTAAAATTCACCAGTGAAGCCATCTAGGTATGGGTTTTTCTTTTTTTCAGAGCTTTTCATCTACATCATTTTCTTGGGTAGATACAAAGCTGTTCAGATTTTCATTTCTTCTTGGTGTCAGTTTGGGCAATTTGTATCTCTTAAGTAATTTGTGTAATTGGATTTATTGACCTAAGGTGTTAACTTCTTAACGTAGAAATACGTTGTGATATCCTCTTTTTCATTCCTAATACAGGTATTTTGTATTCTCTTTTTTTCCCTCTGGTTAGTTTCTTTCCCTTGATTATTCTGTTTAGAGATTTATTGATTTCATTATATCTTTTCGGAGAAACAGCTTTTGGTTTTATTGCTCTAGCATTGCTTTAGCTACATCTCAAAAATCTGAATGTGTTTTTTTTTTCTTATTCAGTTCAAAACATTTTTAAATTTGTGACTTCTTTTACTCAAAGTCTAGTCAAATATGAGTCATTTACTTCCAGATACAGTCATCCCTTGGTATCTTTGGAGGACTGGTTCCAGGAACCCCACCCCACGCTCCCTGCCCCACCAAGGATAAGTCCCTAATGTAAAATTGCATAGTGTTTGCATATAACCTACATCCTTCCCACATATTTTAATCAGATCATCTCTAGATTACCTATAATATCTAATACAATGTAAATGCTATGTAAATAGTTGTAAATACAGTATAAATGATATGTAAATAGTTGTGTGCATGTGGCAAATTCAAGTTTTGCTTTTTGGAACTTTTTGGAATTTTTTTTGACCTGTGGTTAGTTGAATCCATGGATTCGGAACCTGTAAATGTGGAACCAGTGGATGTAGAACCCGTGGATACAGAGGACCAACTGTGTTTGGAGCTGTTCTAGATGTTTTGTTGTTGTTGTTTTAATTCTGTTCTGGTCTGAGAATGTACTTGGTAAGATTTTTATCTTATTGGGATTTGTTTAATTGCCTAGCATGTGGTCTCTTAATGAATGTTCTGTGGCATATGAAAAGCAGAGTGTATTCTGCAGTTGTTGGGTATAAAGTTTTGTAAATGTCAGTCAGGTAAGGTGGCTGGTAGCTTCATTCAGATCTTCCATGTTCTTTTTATTCCATCAGTTACTAAGAAATGTGTTAAAATCTTTATGATTGTGAGCTTTTCTGTCTCAGTAATTTTGCCAGTTTTTGCTTCAAGTATTTTGAATTTCTCTTATTAAATGTGTTTTACATTTACAAATGTAATAGCTTCTGTATTTATTGATTCTTTTATCATATGGAGTGTCCCTTTTTGTCTTTAGTGACATTCCTTGTGTTGAAATTTGTTTCATCGATAACATAGCTGTTTCAGCTTAATTATCCTAATTTTCCTTCTATTCTTTAACTTAAATTTGTAGGTTTGCATCTTCTGTAGACAGCCTATAGTTTTCTTTAATCCATCTGACAACCTCAACCTGTTTGTTGAAGTGTTTTGGCATTTACACTTAATGTAATCATTGATATGTTTGTGTTTAGGTCTGCTATGTTGCTATTTTCTATTTTGTCTTTATTTTTGTTTTTATTCCTCTGTTACTTCTGCCTTGCCTCTCTTGTTTTAGTAGAAGACATTTTATTTTCTCTATTGGCTTTCTAGCCAGAAGTCTCTGTATTTTTTAAAGTCGTTACTCTAGGAATAACAAAATGCATCTTTAACTTAACCCTGTCTATTGATACGTTTATATACCTCTCACCAATCTTAGTGCTGTTGTTGTATATATGTAAAACTCTGTAGACATAAAGCCATCAATACTCTTGATGCGTATTGTTGTAAGTGTTATACTTACTGCTTTAAAATCTGTCTTTTAAAGAAATTAGGAGAAAATAATATGTGAACATATATTTATACGTATATAGGCACACACACTATATATATTTATGCATACATGTATATACTCTGCATTTTGTATTTACTCACATATTATCATTTCCAGACCTCTTCATTTCTTCTTATAAATCTCTGTTGCCATATTTAGTCATTTTCCTTCAGCTCGAATAAGTTTCTTTAGCCTTCTAATAGTACAGATCTGCTGGCAATGAATTCTCTGTTTTTGGTTATCTGAAAAAATGCATATATTTTACATTCATTTCTCTGTTGAGATTCCCTATATTGTTCATTCACTGTTACCATATTTCCCTTTAATTCTTGTGTATATGTTCCTTTACTTTTTGAACATATTTATAATAACTGTTTTGAAATTCTTAATTACAAAGTCTTACACACCTGTGCCCACTTGAAGTCAGTTTCTGTTGACTTTTTTTGCTGAATATGGGTCATGCTTTCCTGTATTCATTTTCCTTTTCTTGTCTCCCCTTTCCCCTTCCCTTCCGCTTCCCTTCTCTTTCTCGTTTCCTGAAATTAAACCCAGAGATACACAGTTTCCAGAAGGACTGCTTTTGGATGATTTCCAATCTCTTAAAATCCTTTTTTTAAATCTATAGGAGGATTATATCTGTATCTATAAGGAGGATTATAGATTATCTATAGGAGGATTATACAGCTGCTTCATTTCTGCACCATTGAATTTGTAATCTGTTATTTTATTTTTAATTTCTTCTTCTAATTTTCTATGTTACTTTCTATAGTTTCCAATTCCCTGTTGATATTTTCAAAGTTGTCTTTTATATCTTTGAATGTAGTAAGCATAATTGTTTTATGTTATGTGTCTGATAATTGTTACATCGTGTGACCTTTATGGATATGTTCTTGCTTTCTTTTTCCATTTGTGGTTCCTTATATCATTATGTTTGTAATTATTATCGACCATTTTCTGCTGTTGCCCTTAAAATGTTATTCTCGAGGATTAATCTTGTGAAGTGCCTTTTTCAGAGAAAATTTGTACTTGTTTATTCCAGGTATCTACCAGTCTGGAGACACATTAAATTAAATTACTGGCTTTAGTTTGCTGTACCATCTAGTAATGCATAATCATAAAGCAAATCCATGTGATGGCCAGACCCTGTTACAATCTCACATGGTGTTGGCCTGGCAGTTCTTTTTCCTCTCATCTGACATTCAGTGCTTTTAAAATGATTTTTTATACTTTCCTGAGCATTTAAAATTTTTTAGTTGAGGGGTTGGTACAAATGGTACCTTTTACCATTTTATCAGAAATGAACATCCTCCACATTCTTTAAGCTTTTTCCAGTTTCAATAAAAAGTCTTCGTAAATATAAATATGTTACTAACACAATTTATTAGATTTGTGATCTGTATAAAAACACATGAAATAATCACCTAACAAATACTTACATGACGAATGAAATATGTATTGAGTATAACTATAAAATCAGAGTTTGTTCTTTTGATCATTAAAGTAATTTTATACAAAATGGTTGCTAGCTAGAGTCATCCTGAAAGCCTACCAGTAGAATTTCAGCTTGATGTTGTAGAATAGATAAAATACAGGTCAGTAAGGAAGGAGTCATATTATCTAGGTCAGGGGAACAGCAAGTTACTGAGAGACAGGTGAATATGTTTTAAACAAGAGGCATTCAGAGTAGTATGAGGATTCAGTAAGGAAACTAACGTGACTAGTTTGGGTTGAAAGTAATAGGAAATATTACAGGAGATAGATAAAGTTGGGCTAGGTTCTGGTCATCTCAGATCTGACCAAAAAATTGAGTAAAATAGTAGGAGGTCTCTACGGAGGGGAAAATCAAAGCACCTTTTGAAAGGAATATTCTGCCTTTTTCTGTTTGTAAGCCATTAATTAATAATAGTAATTCCTAATATGTGAATAAAAATTTCTAGTACTGGTATATAATGCTGCCAGGGCCCTTCCTGCCTAAAATTTGACCTCTCAATGTGTAATATGCTATACCAGTATCTTTTATTAATGCTAATCATTTTGCTCTGTTTTTGGTAATTAGCACAGTATGAGTGGGTCACCAATCCTGTTTCTTAATCCAATTTTATTGACCCTATTTTTAGTAGACATGCCTCTAATATTTTGACAAATCTTTGTTAGGTCTTTTTTTCCGTATTGTTAGTTTTAAAATCTTGCCTAATGTCTTCATTAGCATTGGTATTTTAGTAGGAGAGACTGACACTAACCAGAAATACCCCTTAGGTTTTCAAAGAAACAGTATATTTATATGGCTCATCTCCAAAGTCTCCTAGTCATTTGTTCATTTGACAGACAGTTATCGAAGGTTTTCTAGTTGCCAAGTGCTTAAGAAATTGCAGTTTCTGGCATTATACTGCCAGATGTCCATGTTATGTGTGTGTGTGTGTGTGTGTGTGTGTGTGTGTGTGTGTGTGTGAGAGAGAGAGAGAGAGAGAGAGAGCGAGAGAGAGAGAGAGACCATTTTACCAAGATTTGTTTTTGCAAAAGGTCAGATACTGAATTTTGAAGAGAGATAATGTTTGAGTTCAAAATTTGTGCTTAGCAGTTTTCATTAGTAGCAAGCACATCTTAAATTTTATACTGATTATAGGTTATAAATGTGATTTGATTTTTGAAAATTAGGTTTAAAAACAATTTTTCTCATTAAGTCCAAAGCAATCTAAATCATGCATTGGGCTCAAGTACACATACATGCAAGCACAGTAATCACCTTATAGTTGGAGTATAGGGCTAGAACTAAGGTGGCGTGAGTCTTAATTCCTATTTTGTTGTTAAGTTGGGGTGTAACCCTGGGCAAATTCACTTCTTTATCTTGGAGTGGGTGTTCAATAAGATTCTTTTAAATTCAGTAACAGAGCAAAATTTGGCTCAAGTAAGAGACAGTAAAATAAAATTAACGATGATATCTCTAGAGAAGAGAGAAAAAATGAGAATAAACGAGATAAGCTAAAATACCCTATCTTTCTCAGCCCACATCCCATTCATCTAACATGGTCTGGTGAGGTTAATAAAGCCAGAATTAGCTCTTTCTCTCCACACTGGGGCAATAATCCATTAAGCAGCTATTGTAAAACTTGTTCAGACTGATAGGTATTCTTATGAATTTTTATCAGTAAGAAATATGACTGGATTATATATATGAAATATAAAACCATACCCAGGAACATGTAAGAATATTGACCTTTAAAGCTACACCACTGAGTGAGCATCATTGGGTGTTTCGAAGTTTTTCTGTTATTATGGTTGGCATTTAAAATCTTAACATTGAGGGCTTCCCTGGTGGCGCAGTAGTTGGGGGTCTGCCTGCTGATGCAGGGGACACGGGATCGTGCCCCAGTCCGGGAAGATCCCACATGCCGCGGAGCGGCTGGGCCCGTGAGCCATGGCCGCTGAGCCTGCGCGTCTGGAGCCTGTGCTCCGTAACGGGAGAGGCCACAGCAGTGAGAGGCCTGCGTACCGCAAAAAAAAAAAAAAAAAAATCTTAACATTGAGGAAATTTTTTTTCCATTTCATCCATTTTGTTTTCTTCGAATGAGGAAAAGTTGCTCTTAGTTTATTTTAGCAGTACAACATCTGAGCCAAACTTTTAGTACTCCAGTTTTGAGAAGAAACATATTTTGGGAAACCTCTCTGTGAGGTGATATATTTTAACCTACACTTTCTAAATTTGGATAATTCAGGAACTAATAAAGAGATTGCTCATTTAAGGTAATGTATGCTTTTGAAATACTGTTTACAATCCATAATCAAAGAGTGATGATGATCAAATATTTTATTTTCATTATTTTAGTATAAGCCTCCTGCACTTAAAAAGTCCAGTTCTCCTGGAGCCACCTCATCAGGATCTTCACGATTACCACAGCCAAGTGGCACTAGCAAAACTGTTGTAGGTAATGAGATCCATAAAATAACTTGATTTTTTTTTCTTTTAACAGTGTTGGTACAAAAGGAAATGAATATAGTATTCTGTTCTGGATTATTCAAAATAGATTTATAATTAGGACGAGATGTGGAGGATAAGTAATTATTTTGGTTTAGAAATAAAGTAACTTTCAGTAGCTTCTACTTTAGATATTTTATAGTCCTTTTTTTTTTTTTAGCTATATGTCTACCCTCAGTGTTGTAGTGATATATCATCTCTTGAGAATAGTCAACCAAGTTCTTCTCTTGATTCTTTGACCACAGTATTTTTCCCCTCATTTCTACCTATCCCTCTCTGAACTTGACAGTTATCCTTAGTAGACAAATATTTAATGATTTGAAGGAAATATTGATTACTGAAGTGTATCTTTATTTGTATATAAATTGTAAGAAAGAAATACAGAAATTATAAATGAAGGATGTGTATGTTGTTCCCTGGAAATTTTATTTAATTTTTTTTTCTTATTTGATAACTCATTTTGTTATTTTGCCACAAAGATTTATTGCCACTAAAGCACTGTTTTCCTTGTCAGATGCTCTGTTTTATGTGATTTTTGTTTTTCAGACTGTCGTTAAAACTAATACCTTTTTTATTATAAGGTGTTCCTTCAGGTAAAGTGTCTTCAGTTAGCAGCTCTTTGGGAAGCAAACTTCAGACCTTGTCTCCCTCCCATAAAGGGATAGCAGTCCCTCATGTAGGGTAAGTCTACATTGAATTTAATTTATTAGTGATACATACATACATATATATATACACACATGATACTAAGGTTTTATTTTGTTTAGGTAATTGGCTTTTTCATTAATCTTAATTTCTAAGTTTGTCTTTTAACATATTGCTCATCAGGAGCTCACACACTGCTATTGAGAATCTAAATTAGTATAACCAGTTAGGAAGAAAATCTGGTGGCATTTATCAAGAGTCTTAAAAACATTCATATCTTCGATTGAATGATTTTATTTCTGGGAATCTAGTCTAAGGAAATCACTTAAAATATGGTAGATTTTTATAATCATTATTTTTTAAGCACGTATCAGGCACTGTGCTAGATATTTTACATTATTTTTATTGAAACTACCCACTGCCATAGGATGAGAGGATCAGAGAAGCAGAGTAATTCGCTCAAAGCTACACAGCTGTTAAGAGTTGGAAGCAGGATACAAATTGGAGTCTCTTTGGCAGTAAACACTGGTCTCTTTTCATGTTTTTTCTATAAAGTAAAAAAAAAAAAAAAAAACCCAAATGTCTAGCTTTGTTTGAATAGCAAATTGTGAAAATCTACAAAAGAATATTATACAATCATAAAATATATATAAATTTTAAAAAGATGATCCTGCTATTATGAGAAGTATGTGGGATACAAATTCCATGTATACTTTGATAGATGCTATAAAAAATTAATAATTTTAAAATACTTTTTGTCTTTCTATGGTTTTATATACATGGCTTTTAATAAAGTAGCATAATTAAGCTTTCAACAATTATTTTAATCTGGGAAAATTTGTTGATAATACTAGAGTTTTTAATAGAAGTCTTTCTATTCCAGTAGAAACTCATTTTCCATTTTGATAAACTAGAAAATTAAGAAATTGCCATATGATTATCTTTGGCAATGCGGCCTTATTCTTTATCTTTACACATACTGATAAAGTTGATTTAGGAAACATAGCGTACATTATTTTCAGATCTAGGTTCTCACTTTGGTTTTTATGTAGGAAATATATATGATGGTATCTATCCATAGAGACTAACTGCCTTTTGTTTCCTAATTTGGACTACATAGAAAGTGTAAGACCTAAAAAGAGTTTAATGTAATTATTGTAGAAAAAGAACGAGATCTGATTAGTTAAATGTCTTTCCTCTTTGTTGTGCTTCCAAAAAGAAGAGACAGGCTATCCTTAAGAAAGAGACAGGTTATCAGTAGAACAGGTGGTTGAAAAGTAAAAAGCTCATCTTCCAGTGCTAAAAAAAACTCATCGATTTTTGTTTGTTTGTTTGTTTTGCTTCTCTGCTGAGTTGACCCACTAGATATTTAACTGAAGTATAGACATAGCAATATGTTTTAACTTTACAAACAGTAGTTTCATTTAGTTGATTATGAATTAAAGGCTGGTAGTTTTTTAGTACCTTTCCTTTCATACTGGTAATTTTATCAGTTGACACTATTAAGTTGTACTGACACCGTTTTTAAAAGAGGACATGTGAAGCTGACTGGTAAGATGCAAAGGGTTACTGACTTAGGATTAGAAAGCTAGGCTTCTAGATCCTACTTTGCCCCTAAATACCTATATGACTTTGTGCATATCTCTTTTCTCTGTCTCGCTCTGACAACTTTCTGTGACTGCTTACACCTTGACAGATGATCTAAGAAAATCTGACCAACATTTATCTTTAGGAGAAAATTTTTTACTAACTAGCAAAGGCTTTAGGCACAAGAATTTTATAAGTTATGTGCTGCTACAGTGCTATAAAGATTTAAAATTTTTGGTGGTCCCATATTATATTAAACTGTCAAACATAACTGTTTAAATCCCAATTTTATATATGATCCTTATGTGTTAAAGGCGTTGTTTCCAACTACTGGAAGGAGAGTGGTGATGTGTGCTTCTGATCAATATATTACTGTATTAACTGGAACATTACTGTATTACTATATTGAATAGAATCCTTCATGACTATTTAGTGGCACAGCTGGTTATGTTTTTTAGATTATTGAGGTAATGATTTGTCTCTTGTCCTTACTGGATTATAAGCTCTGTGATAGCAAAGCCCTGTGTCTGCTTTGCTTACAGATATAACTACAAAATGTAAATAGTGTAATGCTTGGCATATAGGCACACAAATTTTTGGTGAATATATGAAAAAAATAGTGAATCAATAAATTCCTCATTTGTCAATTTTTTGACCCATCACAGAATCATGGTCTGGTAGTGGTAAGAAAATTACTAGAGGTTTATATGATAATAATCATTTTTATTGACACAGATAATTCAGGATTGAGTAAAGATAGAATTAAGACATCTGACTAGCTGTGATGTTCAAGCAGTTGAGCACCCTTCTGAGATTAGTAAAATGAGTCGTTTTAGTGGCTTGATTATTTAGAGCCTGGTATATATAATCTTTATTGTGGTCAGCTTTAATCATACATATCAGTGGTCTGTAATGTTTAGCATATATTGGAGTCATACCACAGAAAAATTTATCTTTTTACTTGGAAAAATTCTCATATGTTTGATAATTCTAGACAACCTGTGGGTTGACTGATTTAAACAGAATTTTTATTTAAGCAAAACATACCCCTGATAGAAAATTTTTTTCTTAGGTAAAAGATGATTTTCTTTACTCCTAGAGATTTTAGACGTATGATGAAACACAGAGCTTTTAAATAAATATTGCCATGCTTGAATTGTATCAGAGAGTTTACATAGTCATGTCTTGAGAATTGTTTTTTCTTAGTGGTTAATTACTAGCTTAAATGAATACTTCAGCTGATAATTTTCAATAGCTAAAGTGTCAAATTTCAAAGATTTACTTCTGTTCAGTTACTCTGAAAAACAGGAGTTTACTTTGAGATATAATGTAATAGATTTGGTAAAACTAGAGAAACAGAATGCATGTAAGGAGCACTTTTTAATTAAAAAAAGAAAAGAAATTAGTTTCTCATACTTTATATTAACAAAAGTGAGAAATAAATGTCTAGGTTTTTTTTTCTTTTTTTTGTGGTACGCGGGCCTCTCACTGTTGCGGCCTTTCCCGTTGCGGAGCACAGGCTCCGGATGCGCAGGCTGAGCGGCCATGGCTCACGGGCCCAGCCGCTCCGCGGCATGTGGGATCTTCCCAGACCGGGGCACGAACCCGTGTCCCCTGCATCGGCAGGCGGACTCTCAACCACTGTGCCACCAGGGAAGCCCAAATGTCTAGTTTTTAAGTATATTTTTGTATGAGTGGAAGCAGGCTTTTCTTATAAGTCAATCTTTTGATGTGTGTGGTTTGTGTGGACCATTATTTAGATTTTTCTGAATTTCTCTGTCTTTTAATATTGATATAGAAATGCCACAACCTAGAATTTCAGAGTTTGGCTTCTTTTGTGGATAACAATGATTTAGGCTGTTGGACTAGGGAAGCTCACTTTGCCATGGAATTGAGATACTACATTATCTATATAGGATTGATGAGTTTAGGATTAAAATTAATTTGTCATTAATTTTATGACAGATTTCAAAACTTTGAGTGCCTCAAATTATCAGAGCTATAGATGTCTACAAAGATACAAAATACCACTTGATAAATTTTTCCCCAAATTATTTCAGACATCATTTTTTTATTTTATCTATTCTGCTTTGTTAGTCGTACAGGACTGAGTGGCTTATTTTCTAAGGGTTCATTCTAATGGTATCAACAATAAACAAGGACCTTCCCTAGGTTAAAGTTTGTCTCAAATTAGAAATAGATTGATACTGTTGCCAAATATTTTTTAAAATGCTCATTCAGCTATGAATATTTGGAAAGCCTGCCAAAATATTGTTCCTTTCTAGATATGCTAATGATATCATAGCAGTTACATGCAACTAGAGATAGTCCTTTTAAAAAGTCTAGGTCAAAATTGAAGAGTTTATCATCTATAGAAATGTATTAGCTTGACAAAAAGTTAAGTGTTTTTGTCTAGGAATACAGGATAATCTAGTGATATTTATCATAACTATAGTAAAATTTTAAAGATCATCATTGAAATCTGCCTTTCATTTAGATTTTCAAAATCTTAAAACACTGGCATGCTCTCATGTATGGAATTTTGATATTTTAGAACAGGTGATCTTTTTGTACTTTTTTTTTTTTTTTTTTTTCCGGTACGCGGGCCTCTCATTGTTGTGGCCTCTCCCGTTGCGGAGCAAAGGCTCCAGACATACAGGCTCAGCGGCCATGGCTCACGGGCCTAGCGGCCCCGCGGCATGTGGGATCTTCCCAGACCGGGGCACAAACCCGTGTCCCCTGCATCGGCAGGCGGACTCTCAACCACTGCGCCACCAGGGAAGCCCCCAACAATTGTTTTTATTGGAACATTGCCACACCCAATTGTTTATATATTGTCTGTGGCTGCATTCATGCTACAGTGACAAAGTTGAGTGTGACAGAGATGGTGTGGCTTACAAAGCCTAAAATATTTACTGTCTGGCTTTTTACAGGAAAAGTTTGCCACTCCCTTTTTTTCTGAATGAGCGAGTTGTCATAGGAATTAGATATTTATAATTTGAAGGTATGGGTTTTAAGGATTCTTCATTTATTCCCAAGAATGGAACTGTTTTTAAGTCATGTGGAATATCTAGGAAGTTAGGCCAAAGATTAGTGTTCCCGTGAACCAAAGGGTTTTTTAAAAAAAACCTTTTATTAATCCATTCAAACACATTACTGTGGTTGAATTGAAAGAACAATAAGAGATTAAAAATACACTTTCATGTTGATTCTGACCAAATCTAGGTGCCAATTTCAGGACATATCCTTGAATTTCGTATGGGATTCTACGTTATGTGTAGAATTGCTTATTCTGCACCAAATTTACCCTGTGTAGGTGTGCTTGCTTGGCTTCAAAATACCTTCCTTTTTCTTCCTTAGCAGTAGCAAGATTTCTTTTACTGCTGAA
This sequence comes from Globicephala melas, assembly GCF_963455315.2. Classification (NCBI taxonomy): domain Eukaryota; kingdom Metazoa; phylum Chordata; class Mammalia; order Artiodactyla; family Delphinidae; genus Globicephala; species Globicephala melas. The sequence goes on from NC_083330.1 coordinate 21,952,042, forward strand.
TGGATTTGTTTATTCCTGCCTTAATTTCTTTCATACCTTGGGTGTATCACTGTCATTACTGAATTGGACCCTTTAAAAGAAAAATAGCATAGAGGCACTCTAAAAACATTGATATTGATAGTCCATAATTATTACTATCAAATTGAAATTTCTCAAACTTTGTAAATAATGTAAAAATACATTATAAAGTAGATTTCTCATTGTACTTTTTCAAAATTTATTAACAGAGTAACCCCCAATGTAGATAGATGTATAAATTCAATATTAAAATCAACAAAGGTGATTTTTTTTTCATAACTTGAAACATCTAAGGCCCCTGAGGGCAGGCCAAACATGTAATAGAGAACTCCTGGTTCCTTTACTTGTTTTATTCACTTCCTTAAGTCAGTTACTGATGGTGTGCAAGACCAAGAAAGACATAGAGAAGGAAGGAACTTTGACCAAAGAGCAATCAGTTGGGTTTAAAACTTTAAATTGCTTTTGAAAATATGTCACTACTTTCGCAAAGATTTCAGTTTCTTTTCAAGTATCCCTTTATCTTGTTCCTGCTTTGACTTATCTTTAGTACTACTGAAGGTATAGGGACAGAAAAGAAGGGGTTTAATAGAAAAGGAGACGTGAGCAAAGAAGTGTTCTTGTTCACTAAAATAAATATGAAGATGGTAAATGGTCTGGATCCGAGTCAGTTTAGGGAACCGTTTAAGTATTTGAAAGGTCTTCTTTCATAAACTGATAATTTTACCTTTTAAATTTTTTATTGAAGTATAGTTGATGTACAGTATTATATGTTTCAGGTGTGCAACATAGTGATTCACAGTTTTTAAGGTTATAATCCATTTATAGTTCTTATAAAATATTGGCTATATTCCTTGTGTTGTTCAGTATATCCTTGTAGCCTGTTTATTTTATACATGGTAGTTGGAACCTCTTAATCTCTTGCCCCAAACTCTCCCTCCCTCCTTCCATCTCCGCACTGGTAACCACTAGCTTGTTCTCTATGTCTGTGAGTCTGTTTCTTTTATGTTATATTCACTATTTTATTTTATTTTTTAGTTTCCACATATAAGTGATACCATACAGTATTTGTCTTTCTCTCTCTGACTTATGTTCACTTAGCATAATAATACCCTCCAAGTCCATCCATATTGTTGCAAATGGCAAAATTTCATTTCTTTTTAAGGCTGTATAGTATTCCGGTATGTCTGTGTGTGTGTGTGTGTGTGTGTGTGTATGTATGTATTCATTACATATGTGTGTGTGTATATATGTACATATATATGTATATATCACATCTTCTTTATCCATTCATCTGTTTATGGACACTTAGGTTGCTTCCATATCTTGGCAATTGTAAGTAATGGCACTATGAACATTGGGTGCATGTATCCTTTTGAATTAGTGTTTTTTTTGGATCTGTACCCTGGAGTGGAATTACTGGGCCATATGGTAGTTCTATTTTTAGTTTTTTGAGAAACCTCCTTACCGTTTTCCACAATAGCTGCACCAGTTTACATTTTCACCAGTAGTGTACAAGGGCTCCCTTTTCTCCACATCCTCACCAACATTTGTTGTTTGCGGTCGTTTTGATGGTAGCCTTTCTGACAGGTGTAAGTTTTGATAGCTCATTGTGGTTTTGATTTGCATTTCTCTGATGATGAGCATCTTTTCATGTGCCTGTTGGCCATCTGTAGGTGTCTTTGGAAAAACGTCTATTCAGGTCTTTTGTTTGTTTTTTTTAATGTTGAGTTGTATGAGCTGTTTATATTTTGAATATTAACCCCTTAAAGGTCGTATTACTTGCAAATATTTTCTGCCATTCAGTTGGTTGTCTTTTTGTTTTGTTAATGGTTTCTTTTGCTGTGCAAAAGCCTTTAAGTTTAATTAGGTCCCAGGATAATTTTAAAATGTATTTAATTAGCCCAACATTGACTATTATTTCATGGTATTTAAAATATATATGTAAGCAAAATTTATATGTAAAAACACTTAAATATATAAATTCATTTATATAAAATTATATTTATTAAAAATTATAGAAAATACTTTATGTATAAATTTATGTATTATATAATCTTGATTACATTATGAAATTTTTAAATTTTATTTTTGTACGGTTAGACCTTGATAATAACATAGCATAACAGTAGCAGATTTTACTGGAACATAAGTTCAAGTGATTTGAGCTTAATACAACATATGCTAACATTTAGCCTAAGTAACATTTGAACACACACATACATATACATAGGTAGATATATCAACTGAGTTGAATTTCATAACACAGGTATGTGGTACAGTAAAATCATCATTGGAACTGCCTTTTAATTACGTTTTTAAAATCTGAAAAATACTAGCAGTTTTTTCATATATGGAAAATGTGTAATATTCCCACTAGATAATTACCTTTAGATTTTACTCATCTCCTTTGTTTTATCGTACATAAGATTTTAATAGTTCTTATCATGTTAGAGGAATTCATTTGTAAAATGTTTCTAAATTTTTAAATTTTAATTGCAATAACTTTTTTCTGAGGAAGAAAGTAAGATCTTTTATTTCTTTTTCCAAATCCACAGATGGCTTTTGTGAGATAAACACTGTTTGGAACAATAATGTTTTGATTGTTATTAAGTAATTTAAAGAGAAATCTGATTTCTTAAGTAAAATTCGAAATAGGTGAATTTTCCAGTAATCTCTCACAAATAAAGCCCATAAAATTAATATTCTGAGACATGAGTCTCAGAATTAATGTTCTGAGACTAATGTCTCAGAAATTTCAGAAATTTTGATATATATACATATATTTAATGGAGGCATCTAAAAAATCCTTTAAAATGTTTTTGGGAGTATGATGTAAACACCTAATTTAAGTATCACCACCAGCAAAATATTAATATCACCTTTTACATCAAAATGCCTGCTATGTATAGGATACTGAAGGAACAGAAAGTGGATAAAATGTGTCCTTCCTTAGAGACCCTTATTATCTAGAGGAATGAACAAATTCTTTTTAGACACTAAACTCCTTAGTAAGAACAAAGCATCAGGTCTGTCTTATTTGCCACAATATCCCCAGAATTTAGCATAGTGCCTGATACATAGTAGGTGCTCAGGGTTTAAATGAGTTAAAAAAAAAAAATCCCTTTAAAAAAACTATACCTTTTTTTTTTTTTTTTTTTGCGGTATGCGGGCCTCTCACTGTTGTGGCCTCTCCCGTTGCGGAGCACAGGCTCTGGACGCGCAGGCCCAGCGGCCATGGCTCACCGGCCTAGCCGCTCCGCGGCATGTGGGATCTTCCTGGACCGGGGCACGAACCCGTGTGCCCTACATCGGCAGGCGGACTCTCAACCACTGTGCCACCAGGGAAGCCCGATACTTTTTAAGTTATCAAGCAGTGATGTGTCATTCAGTAGTCATTTAAGATAGTTCTAGTTTCCTAATTTAATTTTCCCTGCTCCCTACTATGAATGGATATTGGTTGGTGATAATATAATTTGGTTGATGTAAAACAATGAGTTCTTTGCAAACCTGTAGTTTTTCTGTTATTCACTAGATGGAAATCCTTTATACTTCTGGTTTAAAAAAAAATTAGTAAGTTTCAGATGGCATGGCCACTTAACCTTTTTACATGTGATTTTTAGAATTGCCATCCACATTTTCATAGGATCATGTTTTACATTTCTCTGGATAAATTTTAGAAATAGTCATTCTTTGTTAGAAAGTCAGATAGAGATAAAGATAAAAATACATTATTTGATTCATTATTCTATATTTGGAATTTTTAAAGGTAGGGGAAATCATAAAATAATAAAGAAGAAAACAGAGAAAGGTTCTATGATTCAAGGAAGGGGAAAATTAGATTATTTGTGAGCTCCACAAGAACAAACGTCAAATCTGTCTTTATTTACCAGACCAACAACTTTCAGTTCATCTCTGGCTTCACAAATTTTCTTTGAAACAAATCCTTCTAAAGTTTTTTTTTATTGATTCCATTGCCCTGCTGTGTATAAGTGTGGGATTTGTTAGGATATTTATCAAAATTGGCAGGGTGGCCTGCATAGTCAGCATATTCATATCTAATAATGGACATTGTATGAACTATCTGAGGATTCTTTTTTGACGTTAGTCCTTACCCTGGCAGATAATTAAGAGCTTGGGGGTTGGTTTTCTGATGAACCAGAATAATGTCTTAAAAAATTTTTTTTTTAATATAAAGAAACAAACAGTAGCATTCTCCTTATGGGTACACCTTTATATATTTTAATAGTAAGATGGACAAGTTAGGCCCTCCACTTCGAACTGGAAGACATGTGCAAAGGTTGCATGACAGTGATACAAAATCAGACAGTGCCATCAAAAGACATGAGTTATTACCCATTTACAAGTAAGTATTTGTAACTCAGTTTGATTAATCTTTTTCAGATATTTCCTTAAAGGCTTTATATAACGGAACACTGTAAATTTGTACATTCCTATACTTAATTTTTTTTTTTATTTTAATCATTTTTAAGCCAAGAAGTACTAAATACTCTTCTAGGATTTATCACACTTTGATTTTTGATGAACATTTCTATTGTCCTAAATCTGTTTTTAGAGCTTTCATTTTATTCCATTAAATTTTAATTTTTAGGGGGTCGAAATAGGAGTCACCTTCAATAATTGTTATTTTTATGAAGCTCTTTTTTAGGAGTAACATTTTTTAAAGAAGAATACGGGGAATATTACATCATATATAACACTGTTAGATTATCTTTTAGTTAAGCAGACGATAAATTATTATAAAAAAGCTGGAGAAAAAAGAAATCTTAGAAAACATTCAATCCAGGATCCTCAGTCTTTTTGTTAGATGCTTACAAATTCCACATAAAACAGGGAAAAGGTTATGACACTGCCAAGCACACTCCCCTCTGTGTACTGGCCTAGCAGACTGAGTGAGGCAAGAGTGGCAGTGGCAGTCTTGGAGCTCTCCTGCACAGGCCTTCAAGGTTTACTAGTTTGGGCCCCCAAAGCAAGTCTAGCCCTCTCATCTTAAAATGATGAACTTAGGGTCTCATAAGTTAAACTACATATTAACATTGAAAAATATGTTGTTAAATAGAGTTTACTTAGTTAAATTTTAAACCAAGGCCCGCTACAACATTCTCTTAACACTAGATTATAATAAATTTAACTAGATATACAATAAAACAAAGATGGGAAAAGTCTTTGATGCATTAGCAGCCATCATGTGTTATTCTTAAGTAGTTAGTGATAAATCCTAGAAGGAAAAATTTGTGCCCTGAGCCTTTTTCTTTGTACTCCAGCTCTCTGTACTCTCTGAAGCAGATCTCAAAGAAACAGTGATTAGCAGTGAGGTAGATTAAGTGCAGTTCCAAAATTAAACCTTCTTTGTTATTGCTTGAACTACAGCAGGCAGACTATAGATACATAATATGGGTAGCACTTTTCAGACTCTGGCCAGGAAGAAAAATGTGTTGACCATGTGAGACTGGGGCAACGTGTTTTAAGTACTGCTCAAAATGGTTCTAGTTCTCCAGTCTCTTAAGAATGGTTCTCAACATTCCGATTCTACTTCATAGATGTTACTAAAAGTACACGATTGGCATTGAATAATGGAAGCTGTAGTTGATAACCTTATATTTTTCTTTAATTTTTAAAATTTTCTAATTATTTGAATAACTATTGATAATGAAGTTGTGTGTGTATATGCATGGGTTTGTTCGCATTATCTATATATCTCATGTACATATTATATGAAGGTGGTAGGATTTCTAACAAGACTTTATTCTAGAGCCCCCTCAAAAAAGAAATGTGTCCTTCCTGATTCTCTTATAACTCTTATTACTTGGAGGAATTGCCATCCTTTGGCAATGAATTTTCAGAGATTGAGTTCCTAAAAAGGCATGTGATAGTTCTACAACATCCCTAGAGAGGCTGTATAAAAGTAGAGTAGAATACACCTCATGGATGGGCTTGCATATTGAATATAAGATTTGTAATAAGACCCACCTAAATTCAAGTTCAAACATTCTGGCCATGTAATAGCTTTGCACTTCACTTAATCTCTGAATATGAGTTTCTTCAACTTTAAAATGGGAATAATATTTTCTGAGATTTTTGTGAAGATTAAAGAAGCAAAGTATGTATAGTACCTGGTATCATATTTGGCATGCAATGGGCATTTGAAAAATAGTAGATGTTGTTATTTCCTGCATGTATTTTGGAGATAGCCCTTTAAAATTTTGGGAGACTCTCTCCAACTTTGCTGTATAAGTAGAAAAGGAAGAATTTCAGCCAGTTTGAGAACTTCCAATATAAAGGCATTTTTTAAAGTATCCTACTTGATCATATAACACAACATTGCTTATCTCTGAAATGAAAAGATTTGACTAAATTTCTAAAGAGTGGGAGGGAATTAACACTGTATTGAACATCTTACCCCTGGTTCTGCAACATACTGACTGTGTCTGTCACCTTGGGTAAATTACTCTTTGCCTCAGTTGCCTCCTTTGTAAAATGGAATTATTAATCCTTCCTACTTCATAGGATTATTTTGAAGATTGAGTTTTATATGAAGGCAATTAGAAAAGTAGCTATACCAAACGTAGTAAGCACTGTTATATAAATGTTAATTTGTAGTAGCAGTAGCCATAGTAGTATTACCACCATCAACTATGCTAAATGTTTATAAAAATTACAATTTATATATCTAACTTTCTGTAAGATAAGCGATGATGGCCATATCTTATAAATGAGGGAACTTGGACTCAGAGAGATTGCCACTACCACAGAGTTGTTCAGAAACAGTTGGAATTTGAATCCAGATTCATCTGAATTCCAAAGCCTATACTTTTACCATTATTACCTCATATAGTTTACAAGCTTTCTTTGATTCTGACAGTTTCAGAAAGGGAATTCAGTTATGATCCAACCACAACTTCTTCTTTACTGGTAACAGGTAGCCCAGGCTGTATAGTTGGTGAAATTAAATCTTTATATTAACCCACTTATTTTAGCTGCTCTTTCCAACAACAGACTTTCGTAAATAGAATATTATCCTTTTAAAATGGTTAGCTGATTTTTTTAACCACACCTCATACGCTTTTAACATTATTATTTAAGTTATTCATAGGCACTTAACGAAACACATCTCTATTTTGAGGGAACTGTAGATTTCAACTTTAAAAAATTTGAAACCTTTTAGAATGATTAACTTATAAATTTCATCTAAAGAATATATACATATGTCAAATGATTTTATATACCATCAAGATAATGTTAGTAAATGCAGAATGCTTTGGTTTATCCTTAGTATTAAGGATTTCAGTTTTGAAATAATCATTTGGATTTTAATCTTTTGAATTTACCTCTCTACAGCTTCTAATTATTATTATTTTTTATTGGAGTATAATTGCTTTACAATGTTGTGTTAGTTTCTGTGGTACAATGAAGTGAATCAGCTATATGTATACCTATATCCCCTCCCTCTTGGACCTCCCTCCTACCACCCCCTCCAGCCTCCCCCATCTAGGTCATCACAGAGCACTGAGCTGAACTCCCTGTGCAGCAGGTTCCCACTAGCTCTCTGTTTTACACATGGTAGTATATTTATGTCAAACCTAATTTCCCAATTCGTCCCACCCTCCCCTGCCCCCTGTGTCCACATGTCCATTCTCTACGTCTGCGTCTCCATTCCTGCCCTACGTATAAGTTCATCTGTACCATTTTTCTGGATTCCACATATATGTGTTAATGTACAGTATTTCTCTTTCTGGCTTACTTCACTCTGTATGACAGACTCTAGGCCCATCCACATCCTTCACATGACCCAATTACATTCCTTTTTATGGCTGAGTAATATTCCATTGTATATATGTGCCTAATTATTTTTCTAATCATGTAAATAAGCAATTTGAGAAATAAATGCTTACTATTCAGTAGGTTTTTCATTATGCCATCTCTTTCTCTCTTCTAGAGCTAACATCAAACCTCGAAATTCCACACCACCTAGTTTGGCTAGAAATCCTGCCTCAGGTATGCTTACAAGCAAAAGAAAAACATATACTGAGAGCTACATGGCCAGGTATGTTTAGCTCTGATATTCTAATAACTAAAATAAAAATGAGTATATGCTGCTTTTCAAGGACCATATACAAAAATTTCTATCAGGCTATTTATAGAAAATCTAATTTTTCCTTTGCTATATGATTTAATTTGGCTTTTATGTTATACACTAAAGAAATAGTTTGGGCATAAATAATGTTTTCTTATACCTTATAATCTTTATGGTAAATACTCAAGGATGTTTGTTCATTTACAATGGATGCATTTGTTTTTTATGTCTTAATTTTAACTGCAACATGCTTATTTTTACCTCTAGAAATTGAATTGACCCTTTACACCACTGCTATTATAATTTTCAGCAGCGTTTTTAATACATTTAAATTCCCCTGCTGAGATTGTGATTATCTATGTACTTCCCTTTCTGATCTGTCACAGTATTTGTACAGCTTCGACATTCACTCTGTTTTTAAGTATATAATGAAATCATTTCAGTTATATTTATTTTTTATATGTATCCCAATTTATTCCAGAAGGTTTTAAGGAAAGGTACAGAAGGCCATGATGTATAGTGAGATACAGCATTTTTTTTAAATGAAGGAAGAATAGGAAAAGGAAAGACGAGAAATGGAAAAAGGAATGGGGTTAGTCCACAAAATGTGTGTCATGAGACCCTGGAGATGGACTAGCCCTGGGACACAAAGTGGAGTTTGAACTTTGTTTTAGGAGCCAAAGTACAGGAGAGGATAGGAGTAGTTACATGATTCATGATGTCTAAAACATAAAAATAAATCACTCTCTCTGTGAAAGTACAACTAGTTCTGAGGCTTCAAAAGTTCTCCTTTGATTTCTCATAAGGAGACACTGGATAACTTAATTGTTAACTTCTTAATTAACATCCCTACTGAATCCATACTAAATATGGCAGTGGATTTCATAGGGTGTTTTTTTTAAGATGCCCTCAATGCAAGCCTATAATGTGACATCCTATGATTCACCAAAACCAGTTGTGATGTGGGTGTGTTATGTGTAACTGTATATATTGTCTGCTTTTGTTGTAAGTATGTAACCTGTACATAGTCATTATTCAGATTTAATCCGGGGATAGATTTTCAAGTATCTAAGATGCTAGCTCTCCATTCTGGTTGCCCATTAAAAAGAAGCATCTGTGGAGCTTTCTGAAAATGAACACGTCAGGGTCCCTCCCTGAGATTTTGATTTCTTTAATTTGGAGAGTGGGATCTGGGCATCTGCCATTTGGAAAGTTTTAAGAGTGATGCCTATGCATAAGATGAGGACCGTAGAGGAATTGGTGAATTGCTGTCTTTTCAGCTAGATTCTGTAAGAAATATTGTTTGTCTCACCTGAGGTTTTAATACATGTTAAATATCAAAGAAGTTAACTTATGTTTCTTAGAGTCCTGGAGTGTGGTTGTACTATGTTGTTGTATATGTGTGGAACCATGTTTTGAATCAATGCTGAGTATAAGATTAACATTCTTATAAAATGGAAAACTTAATAAATACATATGATTGAATAAAAGGATCATTTTGTCTTTCCAAAGAGGTGGACAAAAGAAGTGTCAACAGGCAGGAGTAAAAATCACATTAAAAAATGTTTGGCTTCTTCTTTTTTTTTTTTACTTTTTAGAGCTTTATATGTGATAGGAAGGCTTGAGCCTTACTCACTTGACTTATACTCTGCCCCCATCCCAGACAGAAATAATTATAACCATAACAGATAGAGAATTCTCAGAGATTTACTTTTCTGGCAGAGTGATAGACTACATTTCCAGGACAACCCCTCCCACCCAAAACACCTAGAAATGCTAGATAAAAAAGAAAAAATATCTTTCTGAATGTATAGCTTAGCTCTCAGAAAAGTAACGGGAACTTCTACAGACGAAAATATAAAGGAAGCTAGAGGTCAAATTGTAAATTAACTGTCACACTGCAGCTACATTTGAGGTTTTCAGTGATCTTCACTATGTAGAGACTTGAGTTTTAAGGTCGTTGTGGTAGAGAGGAGTTGACTTCTTGGACTTGTACAAAATGAAGTGTTAAAAACAACTTTTCCTTACCCTTCCCGCCGTTCCCGCCGTGCCTCTTGCTCTAAGCCAAGACTCTTGAAAGATTCAGTAAGGAGTCTTCTTAGACTTAGCCAGAGATACTTATATGACAGTATATTACATTTGTCACTGGAATTGTGTACAGAAATATAGGATAATAGCAGGGCAGTGTTAGGTGTTTCTCTTTCATGGGAGCCCTTGCAGCGGTCCTGGAGCTCGTCTTCCTTGGCTGTCTAGCTGACAGCTTAGGTGTGAGAGAATAAGTTCTCATAGGTGGGTGTAGGGACAGTTTAATGAGAAATCCTTTGTCCCCAAAGGGAACCAGTATCTCATATAACAGTTTCATAGGCATAGCTTCCAGGTTATCCTGAGGGAGATATCCAGTTTCAGTGGACTGCTTACAAACACCGTTGCCTAGAAACACAGCTGGCATTTCACCTATGTTGGGTTTTCATTAAACAGAGCTAGGAAGTTATCCCAAGGTCAAATATGTCCACAGAAAAGGAGAAAGAGTGTGTTAACCCTTCTCTCACAGTAATCAAAGGGTTATCTCTCAGTGAAAGGATGGACTAGGAAAAACAATTTTTTTTTACCACCCAGGAATAAGAGACTCCAAGGAAACTTGTCTGTCTCAGCCATGGCTCAGAGGGATGTGAGAATTCTCACCAATAATTCATAACTATAGGCGCACCTTCCCATGAGTTTAAGGTTTGAAAGCACAACATCTGCATATTCTAAGAAATTCTTAACTGAAAAAATAGCTTAGATACTCTTGGTTTAAGAGCTTCCTTGGAGCTTGTAAAAGCAAAAGCAAAAGGAATCATCTCTGGTGTGAAATGCTGTTAACCCAGGCCTCCTGATTCTCACAGGTAAACATGAGCTTGCAATTCTGAATTACAGGACACACATGGAAATTTCACACTGTACAAGGAAACAAGGAATCAGTCATGAAAGCAAAAAAAACGAACACATGTGCCCATGACTTATGATACTGAAATCATCATAATTATGACTTGTAAAATAAGTCAGTTTGAAGTATATAAGGAAACAAGACAGGGAATTGAAGTCATTGACAGTGATAATATACTATCAAAAAAAGATTAGAGCATCTTTACAAAAGAACCAAACAACTCAATATAAGGGGAAAAAACCTCAAAAGATGGTGTTTAAATTGTAGATGAGACCCGGCTGAAGAAGAGAGGAGTGAACTAGAGGAAAGATTCAAAGACATTATCTAGAGTGTAGTCCTAAGAGAAGGAAAGCGTGAGAGAGATTAAAAATCATAGGTGGTAAAATAAGGTCTATGATGTGTTGAGTCAGAGGTCGAAAGAAACTAGAGTGAGTGAGAGGCAACATTTGAATAATTTATACCTGCAAATAATCCAGGATTAATGAAAACCATGAGTTCTCATAATCAAACAACAACAGTCCCAAGCAGGACAAATGAAATGAAAACAACATGTAGATGCATTGTAATGAAACTTGGGAAGACAGACCATGAGGAGGTCTTAAAAGTAGCCACAGAGGAAAGACGTTACTTAGACAATGTGAGGATCACCCAGCTAGTACAGAGCTAGCTTGCAACACTTGGAGCCAATAGACAATGGAAATCGATCCACACATTCAGGGTGCCGAGGGAAAATAACTGTGGACCTTTGATTGTTCACCAGCTGAACCAGTGGTTCTCGAGCTTTAATGTGCATCAGAATCCCCTGGAGCACTGATTTCAACACAGCTCGTTGTCCCCACCTGAGGATTTCAGAGTCAGTGGGGTCTGGAGTGGGGCACAGGTTTGCATTTATAGTAAATTCTCACGTGATGCTGATGCTGCCAGATTAAGGACATCTCTTTGTGAACCACTGAGCTCTACTGTCAGTCCAAGAATGAAAATGAAATAAAGCTGTTTTCAGACAAAAAATATTGAGAAAATTTACCAGCTGTAGACCGTGACTAAAAGAACCTTCAAAGGGGGTATCTTGGGAAAGAGTTAAGTGTCCAGAAGAGGAGGAATTTTGCAAGGCGGACCGGTGAAGAAATCAGTAATTAAGTAAATCGAAACTAATAGTACATGAAATAATAAAGATAAAACAGAAATTAATGAAATAAAAAGATTATAATGGAGAGCATTAAGGAAAAAAACTGGTGGTCAAATAGGAGCTTCCTCCCGGATGGTGCTCAGCAACTGCAAGAGATCCTGATTAGACCAGTAGATCCGAATCTTGGCTTCTGTATCTTTGTTGGCAGGAGGTAGAGAGGGAGCTTCAGAATTCTGTGTGGTACTTCACCTTTAATTAATTCAAATTCTCATCAGCCTGCTGTCATCAGGTTGAATTTTGTCAGGCCCTTTGTTCTAATTTACTTTGTTGTCACAACATGCTCCAAACTCTTTCATTCTTCATCCCCTCTACTGCAATCCTAACGGCTCTGACCAGTCTCTGCCACCCTTTACCATGTCCTCTTTGCTTTATTGTTTTCTAGCTGACATGCTATATATGTTATTTATGTTGTTTCTTCTCCATAAAACTAAGCTCCCTAGGCACAGGGATTCTTATCTGTTTTGTTACTGCTCTTAACTCTAGGATCAAGAGGAGTACTTTACGTAAACTAGGCTCCCAGTAAATATTTTTAAATGAGTAAGTGAATGAATAACACATGATGAAGACTCACAAAACGAGAAGGTTGGTTGATTTAAAATGATAAACTTCTCAAGATGGATCAACAAAAAAGGAGAGACGGTACAAATAATATGCAGAATGAAAAGAGGAATGCAACCACAGATGCAGCAGAGATTTAAAATTATAAGAACAACTTTTTGCCAGTAACTTGAAACAGATAAAATGCACAATTTCCTAGAAAAATATAACTTTTGAAAACTTATTTCAAATGAACTAGAAACTATAATCATTAAAGAAATTGGATCAGTAATTAAACTATGCTTGCTTCCTCACTGCACGAGTGCACGTACACACACATACGGTGTACACACACACACACACAGACACACACACACAAAATGGGCTCATGATAGTTTTATATAGTAAGTTCTACCAAACTTTTCCAGGGGAGTGAGGTGAAAAACAACATTCTTCAACTTATTTTCAAAGGTTAGTGAAACCGTGATATCCAGACTAATGAGAGAATGCAAAATTATGATCAGGCTTACTTATAAACTTGAAAATACATATAAAAATCTCCAAGAAATTTATCAAACCCAGGCCACAGACGTGAAATTCATGACACTGTAGATTCATCACAGAAAATGATTGATTTAACATTAGAAAGTCTATTAATATAATTTTTCACATCAACAGATGGAAGGGTTAAAAAATATTCGTCAAATAATAATATATGATTTACCACCTATTTTTGATTTTTTTTAAAAAAGCTCTTAGAAAATTGGGAATAGAAGGGAATGTCGTTAAATTGACAAGAACGCTAGATTTACTAGAACCCTACATCACTCTTCATATTTAGTGGTGGCATGTAAGAAGCATTTTCTGTAAAAGCAGAAATAACACAAGAATGTCGGCTATAATTTCTATTTTCATCTAGCTAGTGTAGTAAAAAAAATTAAAATTACAAGACATGGAAATAAGGACACAAAACTGATATATTTACATATATATATTATGATTATATATAGAATACCTAAAAAAAGACAAATTAATAAATAATAATGAAGTCTTTTAATAAATTTGCTGGTTTTCTTATTATTATATTGAAAGTTATTGCGATCTGTTTATCAGCAACAAACAGAAAATGCAGTCTTCAGAAACATTCTCTCTCTCTCTCTCTCTCTCTCTCTCTCTCTCTCTCTCTCTCTCTCACTTAAGGTATTTAGGAATCAATTTAAAAACCAAGCAAGAAGTTTAACTTTGATGGAGAAAATTACAAAACTTCAAAGATGAAATATACCTTCTTTATAAAATAGAAAATTCAATATTATAAAGCTATCTATTCTCTCCTAAACCAGTGTATAAATTCTGTGCCATTTTCAAACAAAGTTTATGAATCCTGACAAGTTCTTTACATATGAAAGAACGAAAGCCTAACATTAGCCAGGACAAGTTAAAGAATAATGCATGAATGATTTGTGAAGCTATAGTAATTAGTGTGATACTGATTCAAGGGTAGACAAATAGAACAATGGATCATGATGGAGTGGTTAGAAAAAGACCCCATGGATTTTGTTTAATCTGAACTAGAAGAATATTAACAATGAGATTAAGCAAGCTTTTAGTTACACTTAATATTATGTTCTGTTTCCCAAGGCTTACAGATTGAAAACTACTGACATGAACTTTGTGTTTCTACTCTCTTTCTGTACCTCCCCAGGCCAGATGGAGACTATGTCTCCTCACTTAATGGTGGAAACATTAAAGGCATTGAAGGAAACTCAGTGGGACACTTACCAAAATTCTGCCATGAGTGTGGGACTAAATACCCTGTAGAATGGGCAAAGTTCTGCTGCGAATGTGGCGTTCGAAGAATGGTTCTGTGAACAGAATCCAAACAGAAAAAGAGCTAAGTCCAGAATTTTATGACTGTTGCTGCTTGGACATCTAGAGCACTTCCTCTAGTGATCTTGTGCTAAAATCATTCATAATACTTTTTTCAACAGTTTTTGGAGCATAATCCTTTGGCTGTGTAATGTGTGTGTGTATATATGTGAGTGTACATATACTGTATATAATAAATACCTGACAACCTAAACTGTGCCATACAAGGAGATGTTCACTTATCAGTCAGAAAATAATTTCAAGTGGAATCATTAACTTAGGTATTACTTTTCTGTTGTTGTTAAAGCACATTAAGCATACCTCCACCAACTCTCAAACACTAGTGCTTAGCCCTTTAAGCTTGAGGATGATCATTACTTTGAGCAGAAAATCAGAATAAACATTTTTATTATTGGTACCTATTTTCAGATAGTATCATTTAGGATGGGATGCTTGGAATTTTGGAACTGAAGAGAATATTTTTAGTTACACTTAGTTATGTGAGGTCATTTTTCTGTAGAGCTCTTTAATTATTAATTTTATAAATATTTTTTAGAAGGAGAGGGGAAAAAACCCCCTATGGTCTCTGTTGCCCTTTACTCGGTGTATTATTGATTATATAATTTAGAGATCTTTGCTCAATTCTTTAAAATGCAATTATGCAATTATTTTTTTGGAGATACAAGGCTGAAAATACAGATGTATCTCATTCTAGTTATAGCTGAATGATTTTTTAACTGTGTATTAGTTGAACATATATTCTTTCTAATTTCACTTTTTTCCTTTCTTTTCCATAAACTCATGTCTGAACAGTAATTTTAATTTGCTACTTCATTTTTGCAAAGTTTGCATATTAATTATTTAATAGAAGATGCAAAAAACTCCTTGCAAAATCTTGCATTTATATCTATGTACTTGATTTAGAAGAAATCATATTAATGGATTTTAAAACAAACCATCTCACCTAATAGACAGTAACTTCCATAATTAATCATTAGTGCAGGGCATGCAGGTTTAAAAGGATTTGAATTTTAGTCACTTGAAGTATAGTTATATGTAGTTATGGGTAGGTTAAGAGAACATCTAATTTTTCCTACTCATACTTCCTTTCTAGTGTTAAACACTGGATCACCATTCACATCAGAATAAAAAGCCACTGAAAATGCATTGCTTTAATGGATAGCTGATTTATTATGTAATTAAACATTCACAAAAATGTAATTATACTTCCTCTTTAACTTTGACTAAAATACCGCTTTTAGTCATTGTCACTTTCAGTGTAACATAGTATTTAGTAGTAGACACCTTTGATTGCTTGTGCAGCCATATTCAGTAATTCAGTAGTAGTTTCTGTCGAATCAAACCTAACAGAGCCTTGATCTTATTATAAAGGTACAAGCAGAGCTATATAGGTAGTTTCTAACTTCTTATTTATGATTCTGATCAATTGTAAGGATCATTGTAGAAATTTGTGGCTTATAATTTTCTCTGAAATTTATTTATACATATACTTTATAATTTTATTCATTAGTTTTTTTGTTTTGGGTTTTTGTTTTTTTTTTTTCCATTTGGGCAGGGGATAACTTAGTAGGAATGGGAATTATTTACCTTATAGTTTCTTTCCTTTCTATTAATTTTTTTTCTGGTTGCCTTTATTCAATCATATTGGTCAAAAGGAAGGGTCAAAAGTCAAAAAAAATATTACAGCTTATTCCATCAACTAGAATAAGCTGTAATAAATTTAGGAGAATAATGTACATATTAGGATTCCATTTCAATAGTTTGTTCTTCTGTTCTAATTATTATAAATCATATGAAGAAGAACTTCAAACTCTTGTCTTGATCTAGAATTGAGCACTGTCTTCTTTCAAATATTTTTAAAGATCACATTTTTTGTCTGCCCAAGGAAGGGATAGGTGAATGAGCTTAAAGTGGCACATGTTTGTTTCTCACTGAATTTTACTGTGGCAAGTAAATGTTATAATGTACTACATGGAAATGGGTTGGTAAGAAATCATCTAATTCCAGAACCCAGAGATTATTATAAACAGTAAGTAGGTGAAATATATTTATGAATTATGAACCATGATGCAATGTATTTAAATGCATTTTTATATTACTTGCATATATTATTCTCATGTTGATTTGTTGTGCAATAGTTCAGTTTTTAAGAAATTTTCCTTGATCTATGCATCACTTATTTTATTTTTATTTATTTTCACAAGTATTTTCCATTGTGGTAGGATAAAAATATGACTGTAAGCATAAATTAAAAATGTAAAAATTGCTTATGTAATATTCTGAAAGTTATTAGCTTGGAAAAGTAAGATTATTATGGCTGTTGTTGTCTCTTGTTCACTGTTTTTTAATTACAAATAATGTCTTCATTTTTGAACCTGTTCAATAAAGACATGAAGCAAAAAAATGCTAGTTGGTTTTCACTGATGTCTTATCTTTTATCCAGAAACAGGTAGAAAGATAGGAATGTACTGAAATATAAAGAAAATATTCGAAGTCAGAATATAGACTTTTTAATGAGAAGAGTTCTCTTTGGCAGTTTTTTTGTGCTGTCAGCTTTTAAAAAAATTATTACTATTTTATTGAATTGAAATGTTTTATAACTTCAAAGCATTATAAATGTTTTTTCACAAGATTTTTAAGGCATAGAAACATTCTCTTCATAGCCAATAAAATTTAGCAGTTGAAAACATTAGGGAAATCAAGGTTGATAGGAAACATTATGGATATTTCTAATTAGTTAATATACAGTTGAATGGCAGAAAGTATTTGTGATGACTACTTAGTGATTTAGATCATCATATTTAAAATTTTAAACAGGAGCTGTCTCGTGAAAAAATCAGATTAGACATGTTTAATTTGCACTCAATTTTCCTTAGGCTAGAGGTGGACACTTTCTACCATGAGTAGAAGCTCAGGGAATGAAAAAATAGTAGAATAGGTACATAGCTACAGAAAGTCAGCAGAACTCTTATGTCTTTATTAGCATTGCAGATATATGTATTTTTATATGCTAAGTATATTTTCAGTTTTTTAATGGTAAGTGTATTTTTAGTACTAAGGTTGATTTTTTTCAACTGACTATGTTATTGCATAGAGCGGTGGAGAATCATTGAAACAAAGTTTATGGTAGCCACACTCATTTTTATTTTCATTTAGAAAATTTTTAGTTAAATGTTATTGTCATGACATTCATTATTTTTATACAATTTTGCTTTTATATGTGAATTGCTTTTTTGCCACTAGAGGGTGCTTTTGGATAATCTATATTGCCAGCCTCCAGCTATTACTTGAAGGCCGCTCAGCAATAAGTATATTTTTTTGATAACGTGAAATTACAGAGATTTAAAAGATGTAGTTTTTTGCTGTTTATTTTGTCATGATTTTAATATCCCATATGTTTTTTTGTTTGTTTGTTTTTAAGAAACCTAGTGTAGCTCATTTTGGGTACCAGCCTGGCAGGTTTTGATAGAAATATTTCATATTAACACCTCACATAATTTTGTTAGCAAAATTATGTATCTCAAACATATTACTTATGCACATTACCAAATAATTCTTGTACTATTACTTTAACATTTCATCTTAATTGTATAACAGTTACAGTCTCCTTTTAAGATGGGGATTTTTTTTTTCCTTCAATCAGCTAGTCTTAACATTATATCTAACATACGCAAGTGACATCGATTTAGATAGGTGCTAAATAAGTGGTTACACCAACTAATGTAAGATGCACAAAGCTAACACTTTCCAAACAGTTAAAAAAATGCTTTACATGTTCTTAAATCTATGAAATGCTAGGAATCAAGAGATATAAGTAAAATGTGATTTAGTCCCTGTCTTGAAGTTGATAATTTATTTGGAAAAGCTGTTATATAAACAGACAATTACAACTTAGGACAAAAAGAAGGATTTTTAAAAATTGAAGTATAGTTGATTTACAGTGTTGTGAAAGGATTCATCGTACTGGAACTTTTCCTTACCAAAGTACCAACAAAATGCTTTATTAAGCGTTGAAGCTTCTTATCACAAGTCATACAGTTGACCATTTCCTATTTTCTTTTTTTTTCCTTCCTTGTGCCAATGCTTAGGAGAAAACTTGGTAGAATATAAGTGAGAGCTGCACCACCTTTTAGTGGGGAAAAGGCAAGTGACAGTGGAGAAGGATATGTGTGTGGTGGGGTCTGTCAGAGCTGTAAAATGTGAACTTACGTGGACTGTCCTGAGGACTGAGGAAAATCAGTACTGAGTAAAAGTTACTGAAAATTCCAGCTGTTCAATCTTATCTCACATAACTCTTCACTTTAACTTTCACTGTCCTTTTTTTTTTTTTTTTCCTATCTGCTCCGTTTCTATGCCTGTTTTGAATCTGCAACAATAAGGCCAGGGTTAGGAGGCTGCCAGTATTGGTGAGTAGATTATACTTGACAATGAAATGCTGATTTTCACTCATCAAATCAGCGATCTTAAATTATAATAAAACTGAAAACCATCTGGGGCATTAAGATAAATGTCCTTATCTACTGATGGCGGAGATATAAATTGATGATACTTTTTGAAGAAGTTGACTAAAATTTACTTTAAAAGCCTTTAAAATACACATGCCTCATAACCCAGTAATTTTATTTCTAAGATGTATTTCTTCTTGAAGGAGTAATCTAAAGAAAAATATTTATGCAGAATACATTTAATAGTACTACTATTTGTAGTGATAAAAATTAGTAAGTTAATAAAGCACTTTCAAATAATTTTTAATGGCATGATGAGGTTATGTTTTATTAGGACAAACAGCCTAAAATAGGGAATGTGTGTAAAATATGATTCCAGCTATATAAAAGATTGCACAAATAAAAAGGCTTGAAATATATTCCTTATCATATTTTCCTTGTTTCTACTAAGTATTTGTGATGTTACATATTCTTTATATTTTTTGTATTGCCAATTTTTAAATGAATATATAATACTTTTTTAATCTTTAAAAAATGAGGGTTATGTTTTTCAGAATCACTTGTATGTGATAATCGTTTATTTAAAATCACTACCTCATCTTCATTTGTTTTCTGACATTCACAAATGTAGATGATAGCCCTTGTAATATAGTTAAGCTAGTTTGTTTCTGATACCTGTTGCTGAAAGTGGTTTCTGTCAACTCTATGTATAATTTTAATAAGATAATTTTTCTTGAATTTTAGTCGTATTATATTCTTGTATAGCCCTCCTTCCCTTAACTGTTTATCACCTGTGATTTGAAGAGTCCAAGGAATACAAGTGAAATTTTAATTTATAGAGCATAAAGTAAAAATTAAACCTGGTCTAAATATTTTAGAGGTTTTTTGGTTTTTGCCATTCCATTTTTGAGCTGCGGGGGCAAAAAAATATATGTGTGTGTGTGCGTATATGTGTGTGTGTATATGTGTGTATGTGTGTGTGTATGTGTGTGTGTATGTGTGTGTATATGTGTGTATGTGTATGTGTGTGTGTATTTGAAACATTCACATCTATTTTCACATACCTACTATACTTTAAAACTTTAAAGATTTTTTTAAGTTATCTTACTTTCTTCTTGTTATTTTAATCAAGAAGAATACTTTAAGAACCAGAAAGTTTTAAAAATAGATTTCCATTTTTACTAATCTTCCCAAACTTAAGAGTCCTTATAGGGAAAAGTCATATGTACCTCACAAGAAACATCAGAAATTCTTTATTTTGAACACTAATTCTTCAAGGATGATTCTCTTTGGAAACATACTATTCTGTTAATTTGAAAATTTAAAACAATAGGTTTGTTTTTCAATTTATTCCTTACTATAGACAAAATCAAAACACCATTTGAATGAGCAACACGTCTGCTAGATCAGCTCTGTATCCTTGGTGAGGCACTGTATTCTCATGGTCTTTACTTTTGATAAACAGTGTTATGATTCTCCCTCAAGTATCTCTAGAAAGATTGTTTCTCACTGATGCCATTACCAGAAAGCTGATATGAGGCGGAGGGGCACTTATCACTCACTGCCTTAGATACTTTACTATAATTTAAGTAGAAAACTTTGAACAATACTAGTAGTTAAACACTGCTCAAAACATAGCTAGTAGTGAAAAATTATCTTGATCTAATTTTAAACAAATTTTCTTACTATCTGTAATGGTCATTTGTCCAGTTTATGGACAGCATCTTTTGAAAATCCTGTGTTTGGTGAGTTTTCTGTATTGAATCTCACTGCCTTGAAATCATTGCCAGAGTTTAGTTTTCCATCCTTTCTTGTGGCTAAGGAGTAGTCATGTGACTTGGGAACTACGGACCAGACTCAGATTCTGAAACAAGTAATGCGGGGAAGCAGATGCTGTGTAGCATCTTTTTCTATTGAGGATGGTGGGGAGACACAGGACTTTGAAGGGGACTGTGGCAGAGTCAAGAAATTGCACCCTTATTGCAAGATGTGACTTGTTACTCTTTTTTTTTTTTTTTTTTTTGCGGTACGCGGGCCTCTCACTGTTGTGGCCTCTCCCGTTGCGGAGCACAGGCTCCGGACGCGCAGGCTCAGGGGCCATGGCTCATGGGCCCAGCCTCACCGCGGCATGCGGGATCTTCCCGGACCGGGGCACGAACCCTTGTCCCTTGCATCGGCAGGCGGACTCTCAACCACTGCGCCATCAGGGAAGCCCAGTTGTTTTAACTTGAAAATTTAAAGTCACATGTCCCCATGGTGGCACTTTAGCTGACTGTCCTCCACTGGAGTAGTGTTTCATTATGATTTGGGCATTGTTTCTGGCTGAACAACTGCCAGACTTGATTAGCGGGCTCTTCCAGAGATTCTGTGAGTTACCCAATAGCTTTTAACAAATTCCTTTTTGCTTAAACTAAGTAGACTGGCATCTGTTATTTGAACTAAAAAACCTTTCAAAGGTAGACTTTGGTATGACCTTGTGCTTCACTTTTGAAAAGTGCTTAAAACCATATTCTACAGCTGGACTCTTTAATGTACTGAGTTAAGACAACTTTCCTCATCCCAAGCATGGTGTTAGATAATCACAAACTGAATTTTTTTTTTTAAGTATCAAAAATGAGTGTTTATTTGAAATTATGTCTTCTTTACTTTTCTGTTACATAAATGCTACCATTTAAACAAAACAACAGAACTAGTCAATAACGGTGATTAGTAGTAACTGATAGTAGGATAATTAAGCAAATATGGTTAAGAAAAATATATTTTATAAAGTTTCTTTCTGTTTTTTGATATAGCATTTACTTTGACTTAAAAACTCTGTTGCTTATTTAAATTTTATAGGCTATATTATTATATATGTATTAATATTATGCATCTTAATATTTATGTATTAAGATACATAAATTTAAGAGTTAAAAAAATTGAATATAAGTACAATCAGATTGGTTAAACAGACACTTCATGTATTTATTTTTAACAGCTTTATGAGAGATAATCGATGTAACACATCGATGTAACATTATGTAAGTTTAAGGTGTACAAGGTGTTTATTTGATACACTTATATAGTGCGAAATGCTTACCACCATAGCCTTAGCCAACACCTCTACCGTGTCATATAATTAGCATTTATTTTTTTACATCTTTATTGGAGTATAATTGGAGTATACTTTATTGGAGTATAATTTTTACAATGGTGTGAGAGTTTCTGCTTTATAGCAAAGTGAATCAGTTATACATATACATATGTCCCCATATCTCCTGCCTTTTGCATCTCCTTCCCTCCCACCCTCCCTATCCCACCCATCCAGGTGGTCACAAAGCACCGAGCTGATCTCCCTGTGCTATGCGGCTGCTTCCCACTAGCTATCTATTTTACGTTTGGTAGTGTATATATGTCCATGCCACTCTCTTACTTTGTCACAGCTTACCCTTCCCCCTTCCTATATCCTCAAGTCCATTCTCTAGTAGGTCTGTGTCTTTATTCCTGTCTTACCCCTAGGTTCTTCATGACATTTTTTTTTCTTAGATTCCATATATATGTGTTAGCATACGGTATGTGTCTTTTTCTGACTTACCTCACTCTGTATGACAGACTCTAGGTCCATACACCTCACTACAAATAACTCAATTTCATTTCTTTTTATGGCTGAGTAATATTCCATTGTATATATGTGCCACATCTTCTTTATCCATTCATCCGATGATGGACACTTAGGTTGTTTCCATCTCCTGGCTATTGTAAATAGAGCTGCAATGAACATTTTGGTACATGACTCTTTTTGAATTATGTTTTTCTCAGGGTATATGCCCAGCAGTGGGATTGCTGGGTCATATGGTAGTTCTATTTGTAGTTTTTTAAGGAACATCCATACTGTTCTCCATAGTGGCTGTACCAATTCACATTCCCACCAGCAGTGCAAGAGTGTTCCATTTTCTGCACACCCTCTCCAGCATTTATTGTTTCTAGATTTTTTGATGATGGCCATTCTGACCGGTGTGAGATGATTTGCATTTCTCTGATGATTAATGATGTTGAGCATTCTTTCATGCGTTTGTTGGCAATCTGTATATCTTCTTTGGAGAAATGTCTGTTTAGGTCTTCTGCCCATTTTTGGATTGGGTTGTTTGTTTTTTTGTTATTGAGCTGCATGAGCTGCTAATAAATTTTGGAGATTAATCCTTTGTCAGTTGCTTCATTTGCAAATGTCTTCTCCCATTCTGAAGGTTGTCTTTTGGTCTTGTTTATGGTTTCCTTTGCTGTGCAAAAGCTTTGAAGTTTCATTAGGTCCCATTTGTTTATTTTTGTTTTTCTTTCCATTTCTCTAGGAGGTGAGTCAGGAGGATCTTGCTGTGATTTATGTCATAGAGTGTTCTGCCTGTGTTTTCCTCTAAGAGTTTGATAGTTTCTGGCCTTACATTTAGGTCTTTAATCCATTTTGAGCTTATTTTTGTGTATGGTGTTAGGGAGTGATCTAATCTCATACTTTTACATGTACCTGTCCAGTTTTCCCAGCACCACTTATTGAAGAGGCTGTCCTTTCTCCACTGTACATTCCTGCCTCCTTTATCAAAGATAAATTGACCATATGTGCGTGGGTTTATCTCTGGGTTTTCTATCCTGTTCCATTGATCTATCTTTCTGTTTTTGTGCCAGTACCATACTGTCTTGATTACTGTAGCTTTTTCGTATAGTCTGAAGTCAGGGAGCCTGAATCCTCCAGCTCCGTTTTTCGTTCTCAAGATTGCTTTGGCTATTCGGGGTCTTTTGTGTTTCCATGCAAATTGTAAAATTTTTTGTTCTAGTTCTGTGAAAAATACCAGTGGTAGTTT
This sequence comes from Globicephala melas, assembly GCF_963455315.2. Classification (NCBI taxonomy): domain Eukaryota; kingdom Metazoa; phylum Chordata; class Mammalia; order Artiodactyla; family Delphinidae; genus Globicephala; species Globicephala melas. The sequence goes on from NC_083330.1 coordinate 21,975,962, forward strand.
CATAGTGATTGCATTGAATCTGTAGATTGCTTTGGGTAGTAGAGTCATTTTCACAATGTTGATTCTTCCAATCCAAGAACATGGTATATCTCTCCATCTATTTGTATCATCTTTAATTTCTTTCATCAGTGTCTTATAATTTTCTGCATACAGGTCTTTTGTCTCCTTAGGTAGGTTTATTCCTAGATATTTTATTCTTTTTGTTGCAATGGTAAATGGGAGTGTTTTCTTGATTTCACTTTCAGATTTTTCATCATTAGTGTATAGGAATGCCAGAGATTTCTGTGCATTAATTTTGTATCCTGCTACTTTACCAATTCTACTGATTAGCTCTAGTAGTTTTCTGGTAGCGTCTTTAGGATTCTCTATGTATAGTATCATGTCATCTGCAAACAGTGACAGCTTTACTTCTTTTCCAATTTGGATTCCATTTATTTCCTTTTCTTCTCTGATTGCTGTGGCGAAAACTTCCAAAAGTATGTTGAATAAGACTGGTGAGAGTGGGCAACCTTGTCTTGTTCCTGATCTTAGTGGTAATGCTTTCAGTTTTTCACCATTGAGGACTATGTTGGCTGTGGGTTTGTCATATATGGCCTTTATTATGTTGAGGAAAGTTCCCTCTATGCCTACTTTCTGCAGGGTTTTTATCATAAATGGGTGTTGAATTTTGTCAAAAGCTTTCTCTGCATCTATTGAGATGATCATACGGTTTTTCTCCTTCAATTTGTTAATATGGTGTATCACGTTGATTGATATTTGTATATTAAATAATCCTTGCATTCCTGGAATAAACCTCACTTGAGCATGGTGTATGATCCTTTTAATGTGCTGTTGGATTCTGTTTGCTAGTATTTTGTTGAGGATTTTTGCATCTATGTTCATCAGTGATATTGGCCTGTAGTTTTCTTTCTTTGTGACATCCTTGTCTGTTTTTGGTATCAGGGTGATGGTGGCCTCGTAGAATGAGTTTGGCAGTGTTCCTCCCTCTGCTATATTTTGGAAGAGTTTGAGAAGGATAAGTGTTAGCTCTTCTCTAAATGTTTGATAGAATTCGCCTGTGAAGCCATCTGGTCCTGGGCTTTTGTTTGTTGGAAGATTTTTAATCACAGTTTCAATTTCAGTGCTTGTGATTGGTCTGTTCATATTTTCTATTTCTTCCTGATTCAGTCTTGGCAGGTTGTGCTTTTCTAAGAATTTGTCTATTTCTTCCAGGTTGTCCATTTTATTGGCATAGAGTTGCTTGTAGTAATCTCTCATGATCTTTTGTATTTCTGCAGTGTCAGTTGTTACTTCTCCTTTTTCATTTCTAATTCTGTTGATTTGAGTCTTCTCCCTTTTTTTCTTGATGGGTCTGGCTAATGGTTTATCAATTTTGTTTATCTTCTCAAAGGAGCAGCTTTTAGTTTTATTGATCTTTGCTATCGTTTCCTTCATTTCTTTTTCATTTATTTCTGATCTGATCTTTATGATTTCTTCTGCTAACTTTGGGGTTTTTTTTTGTTTTTCTTTCTCTAATTGCTTTAGGTGAAAGGTTACATTGTTTATTCGAGATGTTTCCTGTTTCTTAAGATAGGATTGTATTGCTATAAACTTCCCTCTTAGAACTGCTTTTGCTGCATCCCATAGGTTTTGGGTTGTCGTGTCTCCATTGTCATTTGTTTCTAGGTACTTTTTAATTTCCTGTTTGATTTCTTCAGTGCTCACTTCGTTATTACATAGTGTATTGTTTAGCCTCCATGTGTTTGTATTTTTTACAGATCTTTTCCTGTAATTGAAATCTAGTCTCATAGCATTGTGGTCAGAAAAGATACTTGAAACAATTTCAATTTTCTTAAATTTACCAAGACTTGATTTGTGACCCAAGATATGATCTATCCTGGAGAATGTTCCATGAGCTCTTGAGAAAAATGTGTATTCTGTTGTTTTTGGATGGAATGTCCTACAAATATCAATTAAGTCCATCTTTTTAATGTATCATTTAAAGCTTGTGTTTCCTTATTTATTTTCATTTTGGATGATCTGTCCATTGGTGAAAGTGGGGTGTTAAAGTCCCCTACTATGAATGTGTTACTGTCAATTTCCCCCTTTATGGCTATTAGTATTTGCCTTATGTATTGAGGTGCTCCTGTGTTGGGTGCATAAATATTTGTAATTGTTATATCTTCTTCTTGGATTGATCCCTTGATCATTATGTAGTGTCCTTCTTTGTCTCTTCTAATAGTCTCTATTTTAAAGTCTATTTTGTCTGATATGAGAATTGCTACTCCAGCTTTCTTTTGGTTTCCATTTGAATGGAATATGTTTTTCCATCCCCTTACTTTCAAGGTGTATGTGTCTCTAGGTCTGAAGTGGGTCTCTTGTAGACAGCATATATATGGGTCTTGTTTTTGTATCCATTCAGCCAGTCTGTGTCTTTTGGTGGGAGCATTTAATCATTTACATTTAAGGTAATTATCAATATGTATGTTCCTATTCCCATTTTCTTAATTGTTTTGGGTTTGTTATTGTAGGTCTTTTCCTTCTCTTGTTTTTCTTGCCTAGAGAAGTTCCTTTAGCAGTTGTTGTAAAGCTGGTTTTGTCGTGCTGAACTCTCTCAGCTTTTGCTTGTCTGTAAAGGTTTTAATTTCTCCATCAAATCTGAATGAGATCCTTGCTGGGTAGAGTAATCTTGTTTTTTCTCCTTCATCACTTTAAATATGTCCTGCCAGTCCCTTCTGGCTTGCAGAGTTTCTGCTGAAAGATTACCTGTTAACCTTATGCGGATTCCCTTGTGTGTTATTTGTTGTTTTTCCCTTGCTGCTTTTAATATGTTTTCTTTGTATTTAATTTTTGACAGTTTGATTAATATGTGTCTTGGGATGTTTCTCCTTGGATTTATCCTGTATGGGACTCTCTGTGCTTCCTGGACTTGGTTAACTATTTCCTTTCGCATATTAGGGAAGTTTTCAACTATAATCTCTTCAAATATTTTCTCAGTCCCTTTCTTTTTCTCTTCTTCTTCTGGAACCCCTATAATTCAAATGTTGGTGCATTTAGTGTTGTCCCAGAGGTCTCTGAGACTGTCCTCAGTTCTTTTCATTCTTTTTTCTTTATTCTGCTCTGCAGTAGTTATTTCCACTATTTTATCTTCCAGGTCACTTATCCGTTCTTCTGCCTTGGTTATTCTGCTATTGATCCCATCTGGAGAATTTTTAATTTCATTTATTGTATTGTTCATCGTTGCTTGTTTCATCTTTAGTTCTTCTAGGTCTTTGTTAAATGTTTCTTGCATTTTCTCTATTTCCAAGATTTTGGATCATCTTTACTATCATTATTCTGAATTCTTTTTCAGTAGACTGCCTATTTCCTCTTCACTTGTTAGGTCTGGTGGGTTTTTATCTTGCTCCTTCATCTGCGGTGTGTTTTTCTGTCTTCTCATTTTGCTTATCTTACTGTGTTTGGGGTCTCCTTTTTGCAGGGTGAAGGTTCTTAGTTCCCGTTGTTTTTGGTGTCTGTGCCCAGTGGCAAAAGTTGGTTCAGGGGATTGTGTAGGCTTCCTGGTGGAGGGGAGTAGTGCCTGTGTTCTGGTGGATGAGGCTGGATCTTGTCTTTCTGGTGGGCAGGTCCACATCTGGTGGTGTGTTTTGGGGTGTCTGTGGACTTATTATGATTTTAGGCAGCCTCTCTGCTAATGGGTGGAGTTGTGTTCCTGTCTTGCTAGTTGTTTGGCATAGGGTGTCCAGCAGTGTAGCTTGCTGGTCATTGAGTGAAGCTGGGTGCTGGTGTTGAGATGGAGATCTCTGGGAGATTTTCGCCATTTGATATTATGTGGAGCTGGGAGGTCTCTTGTGGACCAGAGTCCTGAAGTTGGCTCTCCCACCTCAGAGGCACAGCACTGACTCCTGGCTGGAGCACCAAGAGCCTTTCATCCACACAGCTCAGAATAAAAGGGAGAAAAAGAAGAAAGAAAGAGAAAGAAAGAAAGAAAGGAAGGAAGAAAGGAAGAAAGTAGGGAGGGAGGGAGGGAGGAAGGAAGGAAAAGAAAAGAAAGAAAGAAAGACAAAATCTCACACAGAAGCATACACATGCACACTCACAAAAAGAGGAAAAGGGTAGAAAATAATAAATCTTGCTCTCAAAGTCCACCTCCTTAATTTGGGATGATATTTTGTCTATTCATGTATTCCACAGATGCAGGGTACATCAAGTTGATTGTGGAGATTTAATTCGCTTTTCCTGAGGCTCCTGGGAGAGATTTCCCTTTCTCTTCTTTGTTCGCACAGCTCCTGGGGCACAGCTTTGGATTTGGCCCTGCCTCTGCGTGTAGGTCGCCGAGGGTGTCTGTTCTTCACTCAGACGGACGACGTTAAAGGAGCAGCTGATGCGGGGGCTCTGGCTCACTCAGGCCGGGGGGAGGGAGGGGTGCAGATACGGGGTGAGCCTGCGGCGGCAGAGGCCAGCGGGATGTTGCACCAGCCTGCGGCGTGCCGTGCGCACAAACTGAATTTTGAGAAATGTATTTAAGTTAATGTAATTATATCCATCTGGCAGGGCTAATTTTAGGATTAGCAGTAATGTGTATAAAATCTTTGCCACAAGGTCTGACACTAAACTGGTTTTCAATAAATGATATAAATTACTTACTATGTAATTTTGGATATATGTACATGTTATATGTTCCTCAAATAATTATTTAATTCCTATTATGTGCCAGTCACTATTCCAGGGGCAGTGAACAAAACAGTCAAAAGTCCCTGACCTTTTGAAATTTACATTCTAGTGGAGGAAGATTGAAAATAAAGAAGCTAAATAAATAAATATATGTTGTATTAGAATGTGATGAGTTCTATGGAGAAAAATGAAGCAGGGAAGAGATGGTTAGAATGAGATAGGAGGGAGAGTGGACATGAGTTGCAGTTTTAAGTAGGGTGTTGAAGGATGATGACAGAAAGTGACATTTGAGCGCACAACTTCAAGAGGGATGAGCCCTTACTGTTTGTCCTTTTTGTTTCCTGTGTTGAATTGTCTGTTGGATCGTTCCCCCTAATTTTAAGTGCTTTCTGTTAAGAGTATTTAATATCTTGAAGCATGCAGGTGGACAAGAGAGAAAAGAGTATTTCATGCAGAAGATAAAAAAGAACAGAGGCTCTGAGGTAGGACCCCTGGAAATATGGAATGGTGTGAGCAAGGAACAGAAGATTAGAAATTTAAGGTAGCCAGATTGTTCATGCTGTAGAAGCCACCAAAATGATTTTGGCTTACTCGGAGTAAGATAGGAATAGGGAGTGACATGATCTGCCTTAAGCATATACTCTGAGTGTGTGTTCTTTGGCCGCTAAATGAATGAGAAATAAAAGGCAAAATAAAATAGTCGTCACCCATTCTATCCTAAAATGTCCGTGTGTATCGATCACATTAAGTTCTCTTAACACTCAGCTTCGTGAAAGAATTACATGATGCAATTTAGAGTTGAAACAAACTGAAACTTTCCAACCCCACCTGAGTATAACACAAAATGAGCTACTTCTTCATTTCACAGGTTTCCATTCAGTAGAAATGAAGCCCTATTTGTTATTGACGCAGCTATTTTGTCTTACTTAGGGAGGCAAAGTTTAGTCATTAATTTTACCTTCTTAATATAGTACCTAATATTCATAAACTTACATTTCATTCTTATTTCCTCATTCATCAATGTAAAATAATCTCAACATAACCTTCAAATGTGAGGAACAGAGATCCTTCTAAGATACCTTGAAAAGCAGGAGGGAGGGTTAATAAAAGATGCATGTGGACTAAAACTGGAAGGTCATTAGGTCCTGAGGAAGCTCTAAGTATTGGTCCATCTGCCAGCCTCTATGCTTTTCTTAGCTCATCTGTCCATTCTCTAATTGCCGATCTTCTTCACTCACTCCTGTGTACATTTCTTGTTCTCCCATTCCTTAGCTTGCCGATGCCCAACTTAATAAAACCTTAAAACATTCTATTTCAGACTTAACTTTGGGCAAATTTATTTAGGATCGTGGCTCAAATTTCTGGAACAGAGCACCTGAACTATTTCCTCTTCTCAAGCTATGTGACATAAATCACAGATCATTACCCAGTCTATCAATTAGTTGTACTTTGAGCAGATGCCCTATACCCTCTTCCCATTAGTTGGGATAGAGGCATGAGTTCACGTGGTTAAGAACAGAATCACTTAGCAGAAGTCATGGGTGGTGCAGACTCCATTACAGGAGGCGTGGATATGTCAGGGAATGACTGACATGTTTAGAAAACAAGTATTTGTTTATATTTGTAATAGTCTTCAAACTAGCAAATTTGAAAACTGAAGTGAAATGTTTTATGTAGAAAATTTGTTAGTAACTCTTTATTAGTATTAATCTGGTGCAAAGATTCTCAATGGCAGTAGAGAGACAAACCTCTGGGAAATACGTATCCAAATTTTCTGATGATATAGTGGAGTAATGTATAGTTTAAAAAAGCAAATTCATTGTATCTCTTACTTTCATAATACCTCAAAAAGTAAAGCTTGACAAAATCTTGGCTGGTTGGGGTTATGTTGAAGGTAAATTAAGAATTTAAAAAGTGATTTTAGAAGTTTCTACATTCATGGAACACATGACTTCTCTTTACAGATGACATGATTTTCTATGTAGAAAATCTCAAGGAATCTACCAAAAAACCTAGAACTTATATAAGTTTAGTTCTAACAAGGTCATAGGATCCAAGGACAATATACAAAACTCAGTTAATCCTATATGGCAGCAATAAACAATAGGGATTTGAATTTTAAATACAATAGCATGCAGGCATATACACACACAAATAGTTATGCATAAATGTGACAATATATGTGTATGCTGAAAACTATAAAGCACTGATGAAAGAACACAAAAATTTAAGGATATATATACTGTGTTTATTAATTCAAAGAATAAACATAGCATAGATGTCAGTTCTCCCCAGTTGAATCAATGCAATCTCAATCAAAATTCCAGCAAGTTTTTGGGTTTTTTGAGGGGGATGGAGTTTGTGGTTTGACGGCCTGATCCTAAAATGTATATGGAGAGGCAAAATAACTAGAATAGCCAAAACAATTCTGAAAAAGTAAAACTTGGACGACTCATTCAACCCAATTTCTAGATATTATAAGGCCATAGTAATCAAGTCAGTGTGATTTTGTAGAAAAGATAGACATTTAGATCATTGGAACAGAATAGAGCATCCATAACTCAATCCACACAAAAACAGTCAGCTGAAATTTACAAAAGCACAAAAGTAATTCAGTTGATAAAGTATAGTCTTTTCAACAAATGGCAAATGATTGTCCATATGCAACAAAATGAACCTTAATACACACCTTATATTCATACAGAGTGAAGTAAGTCAGAAAGAGAAAAACAAATATCGTATATTAATGCACATATGTGGAATCTGAAAAGTTTGGTATAGATGATTTTATTTACAAAGCAGAAATAGACACAGATGTAGAGAACAAATGTATGGATACCAAGGGGGAAGGGGGTGTGGGATGAACTGGGAGATTGGGATTGGCGTATATATACTATAGATACTATGTATAAAATAGATAACTAATGAGAACCTACTGTATAGCACAGGGAACTCTACTCCGTGCTCTGCGGTCACTTAAATGATAAGGAAATCCAAAAGAGGGGATATATGTCTACATATAGCTGATTCACTTTGCTGTACAGTATAAACTAACACAATATTGTAAAGCAACTACACTCCAATAAAAAAAATAACTCAAAATTAGTCATAGACCTAACTGTAAAACATATGTCTCTAAAAACTTTTAGGACAATAGTTTCAACTGTCTCTCTGGGACAGTTCAGCAATGGCTGGAGACATTTTTGATTGTCACTACTTGGAGAAGAATGCTATTGGTGTCGAGTGAGTAGAGACCAGGGATGCTGCTAAACATCCTACAGTGTACAGCATAACCATACCCACAACAAAGAATGCTAATTTTTTAGTTTGGATAAATGTACTATGGTTTTGTAAGATATTAGCATTAGAGGAAACTTGGTAAAGGGTATATGGGAACATGCTGTACTCTTTTTTGTAACTCTTCTATGCATCTGAAATTATTTCAAACTAAAAAGTAAAGCTTGTGTATCACTACTTTAGGGTAGCAGACTACTTCAAAGTCAAACATTTGGTAATTTCATAATTTATTTCTATGACAGCATCATGTACTATAGTTGAAGCATTGTTTTGATTTCTGTTGCAAAATCACTTGAATCCTTCAATGAAATTTATTAAATGTGTAAATATTGCCAGCCATGTATTAAATGCTAAAATTTTTGAGACTAAGAAAATATTTTCAAAAGTCTTCTCTTAAAAGGGGGTCTTCTTTGATTATCTAACCTAAAATACCACCTCTTTCCACCAGTCTGTTTTTTTTTTTTCTTTTCCATTAGAACTTGTTTTCTGTAGTAATTTTGTTTATTTATTGTTTACTGTTTCCTCTCCTAGAATATATGCTTCATGAAAGCACAGACTTTATTGTACCAATAGGATTAGGACCATCACATTAGAGATGGATGCTTAATAAGTATTTGTTGAGTGAATGAATTATCTATTTGTGTTGCATCTTCCTGTTAAGCGGTCAGTATTTAAAAGTTGGAGCTTCTTCTTTAAACCCACTGGCTCTGAATATATTAGTCCCAACCCTAGTAATTTCCCAAGTGAAACTCTTCCCTAAGCAGAAAGATGTATTGGTCTACACACTTAAGATTTTTCACAGCAAAAGACAAATCCCTTTCCTCCTTTCTGTTGGGAAGGAGGCAAGGAGATGACAGTAAATAACTGTTGTTTTGTACTTTTCTGTCAGATCTTTCTGGTACTACTAGAAGGCTTTTATCTCACCATATTAGATGCCCTGCAAACTAAGCTCCTTTTATTTGTGATAGTATTTGGACCACTGCCAGGACAATTTATTAGATTTTCTTCTGTTTAATTAAATTTTTAAGTAAAATGCTCCTGTTAGAACCAGATTATTTCAGACATAAGAAAGTTTGTGATAAGCATCAAAGATGGAAATTGGCAAACACATGTCCACTTTCCACATGGTAGCATCTGGTGATTGAGTTATTTGCTGAGCTGAGCAGTGGCGGTACAAACAAAGGAATCGTCAACCCCACCTGGGAAGGTGTGAAGACTTCAAAAAGGATGGGACCCTTAGAATGAGCCTTGAAAGAAAAGGAATAAATCAGCATGCAAGAGTAGCTAAACTTAAATTGTGAATATTGCCACTTGTCTACATTTTCTTCATTTTAAATGTGATAGAAAATTAATTCACCTTTAGGATAGTATCTTAAAGAACACTAACCAATCCCCCACTTAGAAAATTTCTTATACAGAAAAATGTACTTCTTTCTTACCATTTTGTATAGAGAGGTAGAAAAACAAACCCCAGTTTATTCCTAAACGAGAATAACCATTTTTGCATCTTTCTCAAATACTAGTTTTGTGGATCTAGATGAATACATATATTTTGATATGTAGACATTAAAAACTGTTGGAATTGGCAATTATCAATGTATCTACCTAGTTTGTTTCTCTTATTCGGTAAGATTTCCTATTAGGTCAGAATCAAGACTGAAAGATGTTTCACAACTAATAACGTTTAGAAATCAAAGAAAGTTCTATTGAGATTGTGAGAAGATGACGTTGAGGGGTCATGTTCATTTAAATTAGTTATGTTTTAGGGCCTTATCTATCTTTAAGTAATCTATATTATAGAAATTTATTTTCTGGATTATTTATATAGGTTTTATTAATTAATTTACAATTCATCTTTATTAACTACCATATGTGTGGCTTTATCCATTAGGTGCTGAAGGAAACAAAAGGTCATACATTCTTTCAGGGGAGAGAAAACATTTTAAACAACTGTGAATAGAAAAATTAATAATAATTGTATTTAAGATAAAGTAGTAAGAGGAACATGATCAAATAATAATGTGCAATGCAGGCAATTAAGTTCTATGGGCAACTAAAGGAGGAAACATTAGCGTTAGAGGCAGACTTTTGAGATACTGCGTGTTCAGTTCCAGACCACCACAATAAAGCGAGTCACGTGAATGTTTTTGGTTTCCCAGTGCATGTAAAAATTATGTTTACACTATCCTGTAGTCTAAAAAGTGTGCAGTAGCATTGTGTCTAAAAAAAAAGCAATGTACATACCTTAATTAAATACTTTATTGTTAAAAAATGCTAAGCATCACCTGAACTTTCAGTGAGTTATAATCTTTTTGCAATAGTAGCATCAAAAATCACAGATTACCATAACATATAATAATAATAAAAAAAGTTTGAAATATTGCGAGATTCACCAAAATGTAACCAGAGACGTGAGCAAATGCTGTTGCAAAAAATGGTACAGATAAACTTGTTTGACACAGGGTTGCCAAGAGTTTTCAATTTGTAAAAAAACAGTATCTGTGAAGTGCAATAAAGCGAAGCACAATAAAACAAGTTTATCCCTTATCTACAACTATCATGGAAGTCACAGCAATTGAGAAGAAAGGAATTAAGATGCCCCTAGAAATTTGAGCAGGATCTGATAGAATTTGGAAGCACTTTCTAAGCAGTAAGAACATAATGACTAAAGATATGAAGATTGCGTTGACAGGGTACTATACAAACCGTAGAGTAGAAATGTGTGTTTCTGGAGAAATATTTACAGTAGATTTGATGAGATGTCCTTCTTAAACTGGCTGTCAATGAAAGAATGGCTTAAAGAAAAGAAATGCTTCTAATTGTAATAGAACTATCTTAATCCTGAAAGGAGTATTTCCTTCAGCAGATCCCTTTAAAGCTTATTTTAAAAGACTTCTAATGGAGTTTCTTTGTATAAAGCAATATTCCTCAAAGTGTGATAGTTTAGTGGTTTTTACATAAAAGTGTTCTGTAGTCAAATTGTGGAAATGCTATGTTAGTGTTAAACTTTTTTTAAAAAAGCTTTATGAGTTTACAGAGTTTTAAATTACTTACATGAATTATGAGTCTCCAAGAGAAAATTATCTGACCTCAGAACTCAGAATTCTCTGGGGTTTTAATTATTATTATTATCATTATTTTTAATAATCAGTAAGTTTTAGAGTTTCTTGAGACAAACTTTAGAAAATGCTGATTGAAAGCATCCACGTACATATTTGAAAGAAAATGTTCATTGAGATAAAACAAGTCTAACGGGGATAGAAATAATAAAAAAATATAGTATCCAAGATCATTATTAACCAGCCTGCCTTGTCTTTACTTACCTTGCTAGTAGCTAGGAAACACAGAAGGGAAATATAACCATAAAAGCCTGGGTATTTTTTTCCAAGCATTTGACACCATGCTGAATAAAAATTTTTGAGTGCAAATTTTCTGTAAAATTCAATTCTATCATAAACAAATGATAAAAATCAAGGTCAAAGGTTAAAATAAAATGGAAGAAAATTTTAATAATTTGTAATAAAGCACTTTAAAATATTGTTCCTTATTTTGCCACAATCACAGAATTTTTTCAACACTGTTGGGAACGTTATAAACAGCCTTCAAGGAAACATCTTAAAGAACAGTTTTAAGTTTCCCTTTAGAAATTTAAAATTTCACCATTTCATAGCTGATGGTTTACCAATAGCACCAGTTCATCAGGGTGGAAGTGTACCACATAGTTGACCTGTTTAGTGGTGTAAGGAAGAATAGCCTACTTTGAAAAGTCCATCTGAAGAAAAAGCTTGCTGAAGAATCATTTGCTCCTACAAAGTGTTAGTAAACTCCCTTTTCTGGAGTTAATAATGAAAACCAAATAGAAAACATAGCTGAGTCAACACCTCATTAATGGGGTAATCAGTGAATTCTATACAACAGTCTGTACAATTCTATACAGCTACTTGCACCAGTGAGGAAGAAACTCCATATAGGTTGGGGAGAGTGAGAAAGAGATGCAGAGAGACAGACACGAACTGAGAGGAAGGTCTTACCTCCACACATTGAGGATGGCACCTGAGCATCGTCAGCAGATCAAATAAAGCCAGTCAGCTCTTAACCAGGTGGTGATGAGGCTGTGGTGGCTGTTTTAGAACTCTTGGCTTGCCTAGAATAGTGTTTTCAGTTCCCTTTATAAGTAAGTGAAGACTGTTGGCAAACCTTTCTAAGCTGCATCTGGTATATACAAAAGTTTCTTTAAAAAGACTAAAATTTAACATGGGAGGTAAAGCAGTGTTCCTGTTCTTGTATAGTTTGGCGGTCCAGGTCTCATGTACATTCTCAATAATAAGAGAATAAAGGTTATATTTCAGTGAAAGTGAGAAATCAAATAGTGGTGCAGTATTAAAAATCTTGATCTTAAAAAATTCTGTTGGGGGAATTCCTGGGCGGACCAGTGGTTAGGACTCTGCACTTCCACTGCAGGGGGCCCAGGTTCGATCCCTACTTGGGGACCTAAGATCCTGCAAGCCGCATGGTACAGCCAAAAAACAAACAAACAAAACTCCTATTGGGATTCATTAAGTGAATCTGACAGTGTTAATACATAGGTCATTTATTATCAAAGGAGAAATGTTATCCAAAGTAAGCAATTGTAATACTGTATGAAAATATTTTTATATACAAATAGAGTGTCAAAATTAAATATATACATTCCATTAATTAAAAGGCCAACATATATTATTCTCTTAAAAATATAGTTCCCAAATTGCAAACTCATTTAGACAAATTTTATTACACATAAATGACAAAAGTAACTTAGTACTATGGTCTAGCATTCTTAGAACAGATGACTTTCTATTTTGTGAAATTATTCTTTATCTTCATTTTAAAGCATCTGTTATATCATTTATTAAAGGCACTGTGTTATACATTCATGTTTAATTACATCTCTCAATTATCTTGGATTCCTTTATGCTACTGCTTCTTTAAGCTGTATGACTCTTGTTCTCATGGGCCTTATGCATATCTCACTGTAACTCTGAAACATTTCCAGCACAGATGACAATTTCCACTCTCATTGCAGTATGCTGATGCATAGTGGGCCATACAATTGGTAATAATGAAATGTTAATTTTTAATCCTTGTAAACTTTATACATTTCACAGAATTTATATGTCTTCTGAAAATTTTAAACAGGTTTAAAAAGTATTATTGCAACTAATATCTTACATAGATTATCTTACAAAAATCAGTTCAGAATTAATACCGATTGATATATGTCCTCATGCATGTGAAATAGTTTGTTGATTGCAGCGTTTCCACTGTTGGTTGCAGTGGTTTCCACTGTTTATGTCCATCTTCTAGCACTACAGTAAGGATTTCTCAATTGCCATAATCCGTTTTTACCAGGATGCATTCAGTAACTTCCAGAAGGCATTTTACCCTGGAAAATTGCATAAGCAGATAGATTCTTGGAGGATACAAATAAAGCTCTTAAGTTTTTATATTGCCACTCCGTATTTTTCAATGTTCTTTAGCGCCCCTCAAAATTTTATTCCAACAAGTTTTTATCTTTTGTAGTAGTATCTTTAGGAAACACAGGTCATTCTGTTTTTTCTGTTCCTTTAAAGACTTATTCTCTTCCTAGAGAAATACATAAAAAAAGTTTGTAAGTTCATATTTTTATAAAAATACACATTTTAAAATATTTAATCTTTAATATCCATTATGCTAGCTTATACTAAAAAATTGGTTTAATTAAAAAGAATCTTGAATGATATTTTTTAAAATATGGTTTCTAACTATAATTGTGATCATTGATGTGTAGGAAAGTCAAGGTTGTTGTGGTTTAAGATTTAGGATTAATTAAAGAGCTATGTTAGGTGGATGTCATTTTCACCACTGCAACAGTGGACATAAAGAGTGCTATTTAAACTTTTGTGAGAAAGATTTGTACATTATTCAATTGAGTTTTTTACAATGGAAAAAATGTTTTTATGGAAGGAATAATTAATACTGAAAATATTCAGTTTATTTTGTCAAAGATGATTAATAAGGACATACCTGATAAAGCTTGTTCCCTAGTCTTCCCTAGAGTATGGAAGATGCCTGCCTCATAAGCTAGTTTTCAGTCCCTGACAAAAATCTAATAAGGGCTACCTGTACAGCCTACAGAAAGTGGAGAAAGAGATACCTCACACAGAAAAGACATATAAGAGAGTAGCTGTGCATATATACTCAGTTATATTTCTGTGAGTCTCTGGGAAGTGGATTAGTACAGGGTTGAGTAATTTCTTCATTTAAATAACAACCAATTATTGGGTGTTTGCTAGGTCAGGTATTGTGATCAGTGCTATACATACATTATTTCATTTTATCTATTTAGTAATTATGAAATTGATGATTTCACCTTTCACATTTGAGGAAACTGAGATGTAAAGAGGATAAATAAGCCGCCATTGTCACACATCAAGTAAATATAATGACTGGGTCTTAAGCTTGTTTGTCCTATTTTTAGTTTAGTCACATTCAGATCTCTTTTAGCTATATATTTAATAACAGTAACACATACCCTTTAAATAATGCATTTAAAAGATTAGAGGACAGATTTCAAAGATAAATATGAAGGAGAATTTCTCATATTCTTCTCTTTAATGAGGGTCCCAGGACATCTTTAAAAAGTACAAATTGAAGTTTATGTGACTAAGTAGGTTTGAAATACATAGATGTGAATATTTCATGACTTTTCTCAAAGATCAAGATTGAACATTCATTAAAAAGACAAAAAAACAAAGAACTGTGATTTTGCCTCTGTAATCCTGGGAACACAGATGTTATCTCCTTTTTCTAAACTTTCTTTCTAAATTCCCTTAGCCAGAGGCCCTCAATGTATTTATTTATATTGCTCAGTTATTCATTTCAACTATTCCACTTCAGGTGGAATTCCTAGAGTTTCCTGAGTCCCAGGGTGTGCAGACTCACACTGCTTCTCTAAGAGGAATAAGGAATTTCCGTATATATATATATAGTGGTCAAATAACGGAAGTGTGAAAAAGGAATCTATCACTCTCATGAACCAGGTGTGTTCATTTTTCTGTCTCATCCTAGTTAATATTTATATCATTGTAATGTATAATCAGATTTAATTAAATATTCTGACTTTTTCATTCATATTTTCTACATTGGTATATAATTTTGTGTAATAATCTAATAGAATGTGTGCAAGTATATATAAATATAGAATATTCAAATACTATTATACATATACAGTATATACTATACAGTCTATACTAATAAAATGGGTTCTCATTTTTAGTATGTATTTCTGTACTAGAGTAACGTTTTTTCATTGTGTCTTGTTGTTTAGTTTATTTTCTCCTATATTGTTCATGTCCTTTGCTATTACCTACTGAGGTTTTAATTTTGTTTCTTTTTAAAAAATCAATGCTCTGACATTTTCCCTAGCTTCTTTAATTTTAAAATAGTGGTTTTTAAAAATTCAGTTTAAAGGGATCCAATTTCTAAGGGGTACCTCCCTTCTCCTTTTACCAACATTATAATGAATATTTTCAAAATCGAGCATATAAAAGGAAACAATTCAAAGAGAAATATTAAGGAATTAAGTTGAGTAAAAAGCTGATAAGAAAACTATACAATCACTCTTACCAAATTCTTAGTGGGTTGGGCTTCACCCAGGGAAGTTGATTTTCTTCCTTTACCCTTAAAAACCAAGTCATATTTATAATATTGATTATTAATCCTTTATTACTCCTTCCATTAATATAATTGCTAATTTTCATATTACTCTCAGCCCATCTAATCTATTTGAATATCTACTTTAAATTATTTATTGTTAGTGTGGCAGAATACTAATTTCATTTAGAAATTGAATAACAGGGAGAAGGGAGAAACAAGAGAGGTTAGTCTTCCGAATAACCTGGATGCATAATTTTGCAAATATGCCCAGCATTGTGTTAATTGCTGTGAGGTATGAAAAGCTAATATAGAAGGGTATACTAACAGAGACAAAAAATTAGAATTTTAATCAACATGAAAATAACATTAGCATTAAGTTGTTAAATCCTTATCATAAATTTTATTAAGCTTTACCCATCAGAAGCAAAATGAAATAACTATAAAAAGCTTGTAGCATGCCTAACTCACGAAGAAAATTCAATATAGCTGACCATCTTTAACATCTTGCCTTCTCATTTCAAGAAAAATTTGGATTGTAGCAGGTTAATTTTGTAACATAATTTTATTTAATTTCAAAATTTAAATTATTTGTGTATTTTCTTTTTCTACAATTAGTTGATTTTGGAATATGGTAATCAATGCAAAGCTCAACACATGAGAGAAAGAATTGCAAATATACAGCATACCTATAACCTTTAACCCTTTGATATCGCTAGTTTGCTCTGCATTCTTTTCAGTTAAGCCCTGACTTGAAGCTTATGCACAACATAAGCCATTACTAAGTAACTGGATGTGTAAGCAACATGAAACGAACTTGCTATTCCTGCATTAGATAGTACAGTAGTCTCTCTGTATTTGTGGGGGATTGGTTACAGGACCCCAGTGGGTACCAAAATCCAAGGATGGATGCTCAGGTCCCTTATATAAAATAGCGCTGAATTTGCATATAACCAGGCACATGCTCCTGTATACTTTAAATCATCTCTAGATTACTTACAATACTCAATACAATGTAAATGCTATGTAAATAGTTGTAAACACAAAATAAATGCTGTGTAAATAGTTGTTGATGTGTCTTGACAAATTCGAGTTTTGCTTTTTGGAACTTTCTAGAGATTTTTTTCTGAATATTTTTGATCCACAGTTGAATCTGAGGATGCAGAACCATGGATATGAAAGGCTGACTGTACTTTAAATCACTATAAATAAGGATTAAGAGATGGTAGGCTAGAATGTAAAGTCTTCATGAATCTTAAGCTTGGCCTTAAAGGATGCATAGAACAAGAGAGATCAGATTTACAGAAAAGAGAACAGTAGAAATTCCATATAAGGGACTAACATTATAAGGGAACAAGATTGGAAATAAGCTTGGCAAATCCACAACACCAAGAGGAGACTGGCTTGCATCAAGTAGATAATGTAATGATAAATGAAGTGGTCCAACTTATACGGTCCAATATATATTTTCATCACTGTCAGTAGGGCTCAAGGACAATCTTACCATTTTACCTTCTATGGGCAACTACTAGTATTAAAAATTAAAAACACACACAATCCTTTTTCTATCATAAAAATGTTAAAATTTTCTTTTAAAAATTATAAGAAATATTTTTGGCTTTATGTGGCAGCTGGTAACATTCCTGAAGAGGGAGTAAAAATAATAATAGTAATTATAAAACATTTATTGAAACTTTTTAGTACTAAGCACTCTATATTATGTCATTTTCACATCCTATAATGTAGGTACTATATTTTTCTCCACTTTGCAGATGAAGAAACTGTTGTCTAGTCTCAAGATAATGTCTTCCAAATTTTGTTTTATTGTTTATATTTCATGACCACTAGCAGAGAAGTAGGAAAAAATTAGCGCTATACTTACCAAAATTATTGAGGCAAAAAACTTGAAAATTGTTGGACATAAATATGCCCAATTTTTGTATACAAATATATTTGTTAAATACATTTGATTACCCGTTTTATTTGCTATGCGTTCTTATAAGTGTGTACATATATGGATTAAAATTATTAAGACATTTTAGAAATAAAAATTTACCATTCCTCACCCAACTTATCACACTAGCCTCCTTGACAGTTATGACAATAAAATTTATTATTTTCTTTATTTACTTTCCTTTTTTCTTTTCTTTTTTTTTCTTTTTTTTTTTTTTTTTGCGGTATGCAGGCCTCTCACTGCTGTGGCCTCTCCCGTTGCGGAGCACAGGCTCTGGATGCACAGGCTCAGCGGCCATGGCTCATGGGCCTAACCGCTCCACAGCACGTGGGATCTTCCCGGACCGGGGCACGAACCCGCGTCCCCTGCATCGGCAGACAGACTCTCAACCGCTGCGCCACCAGAGAAGCCCTATTTTCCTTTTTTAACTGAAGTATAGTTGACTTACAATGTTGCTTTCATTTATTTTTAGTACCTTTTTAAAAACAATTTCTTTGCCCTAGCCAAGAGATGAATAGGTACTTTACAAGTTGAGGCTTTCCTCTTCTAGAATTGAGTAAATGTATTTCAATTTTCTTATAAGCACTTAGATTTCTATGCTAACGGATTTGATCATCAGAGAATGATAGTATCTTATCACTGGAGTTGTTTACATTTTTGTACAAACAGTCCTCAGCTTACCTTGTTGGTACAGTTCAACAGTGTTAATGTGCCCTGTGAAACTGTTGATAGGTGAAGATTGAAATCGTCACTGATATTCATTTTAAGGAATTGCTTCAACTTTCGAGCAGCACGATATAAAAATGAAGCTTCCTATTACAGAAAAAACATCAGAAGGGCTGTTTCAAATAAAATATTAAGAAGTGATAAGCTTTCCTAAGGAGCCTAAGGCCAGAACTGTATTGCTAAGTAACACCCCACCTCCACCCCAGTTTTCTTCTATTCCAGTTAATCGCATGACTGAAGAGCAACTAGACTGAAACTGTTTAGCTCCCAGGTGACAGCCTAAAGTGCCTAGAACCCAGTTTAATGATTATCTGACTTTTTAAAGTCTCTTTTCTTTGCTATGTGTGATCTTATCGCTTATGAGTGAACATATAACAAGTTTATTCAATTTTAAACAAGATAACTAAAGGAGAGGTCTTCTGGAAGCAATAATAGTGAAAGGTATGTGTGACTTTTCTTGTTGTTATTATTTTTGCCCTTTTTGAGCTATGGACGAATAGCTGGCAATAAGAAAATAAAGGGCCTATTCACCTAAAACAAGTTTTTCAAATATTTAATGTAAGAAATTTAAAAAAAAACAGAATTTATGGATATACTCTTAAATGCCATGAAGTTAACTCAGCTATTGTGAGTTTTAAAAAAGTCTATTGAATAGCACACTAGTTTCTGCAGAAAGAGATGACACAAATTTTTGTTGGAAGTTCTGTAGATTGTAATATTATACCAAATAGAAGTGGTAGTGATTTGAAGATAAGCAAATATTGAAAGAAAAAATTTCAAAATGCCTACAACTAAATTACACCCATTACTTGTGTGTGTGTGTGTGTGTGTGCGTGTGTGTGACAAGCATTTTCCTGCATAAAAATTTTAGAAATAAGAGATATGTGTCTTTGAATTCAGCAGTTCTTCTAGTATTTTCAAGGTGAAAATGAAATGCTAAAATTAAAAGGACTATTTATCAAATAAGCATAGGGCTATTTGTAAAATAAAAGTATAAAAGACCATAGTATAACTTAACATATCAATGGGAATTGTCGGGTTAGAGCCAAAAGACTGTGTTATTAATATAATCAATATAATTAACAGAGATATAAAAAATATAAGCTTCTATGAAATCAAGCTTGAATGACATATAAACTCCAAATAATTGTCATTACCTTATTATCATCACATGAATGTTTTTTAAAAAAGTTAGGTTCGTTATTCAGGCAATTGCTATCAAAGTCTATCATGCTGTCCTGTAATAAATAATATAAAATAATATGGTTAAACTGGGGACCTTTCTATCATGTAGTAATTATAAAAATAACAATGTTATAATACTTGGTATTTATATGTGCATTTTAAGGAAAATAACTTTAGTCTGACTTAGCTGACTAGGCAGGAAGAATAGTTATCTATAGTTGAAGAATAAACAAGTATATACACAAACCCTCACGTATTTAGAGCTTCCCCCAGACTCCATAGGTTAATCTCAGAAATCATTGAGAGAAACTGGCTTTTTTGGGGAAATAAAAGTACCCATTTTAGAAGTTATACTATATAGACAGTGTACTATAAATTTTGAAATCATGAAGTTGAGATGCATTTAAGAGGTTATTTGGTCCAATTTCCTGCCACTATCAAACAGCAACAAAGAGAATTTACTTTAGAATGAAGGCAAAGCCTCTTGACAGTGAGTAAAGTTGAAATTCATTCTGCAGCATTTTAAATAATCCAGTTGGGGATGTTTGAGGTAGAATTTAGCTGAGAGAAAAGTGAGATTTAATATGTGCATTGTCATTGTCATGTAAGAGGCAGGGAAGGCAGACTGGCACATTCTCATTTTTCTTTTCTAAGGAATGTAGTATTAGAAGGTGGGGATTAGCTGAATCAAGAATGTACTTGAGGGCTTCCCTGGTGGCGCAGAGTCCGCCTGCCAATGCAGGGGACACGGGTTCGTGCCTCGGTCCGGGAAGATCTCACATGCTGTGGAGCGGCTGGGCCTGTGAACCATGGCTGCTGAGCCTGCACGTCCGGAGCCTGTGCTCCGCAACGGGAGAGGCCACAACAGTGAGAGGCCCACGTACCACAAAAAAGAAAAAAAAAAGAATGTACTTGACATATTAGGAAGAATTTCCTAAGGATTCAGATTCTTTATGCACAGGATTGGACTAGCTCTGTCCAGCAAACTAGCCATTTCATGCTATCAGAGCTTCTAGAAGGACTTCAAGCAATTTTAGCCTATGTGTTGTCATCTAAGGAACAGATAAAAAGTGGAGTAATGGCAGGATGTAATCATGGGCTTCTAATCTTCATCTGCCTCTCAGAAAAATATGCATTACTCTTCTCACCACTGAAAAGCATAAATGGTCTCTGGATTCATCCTGACTTTAAATGTATCTGTTTTATCTATAGGAATTACAGCCTGAACACGTAATCATTTATTTAACCATTCAACACTTACTACAGGCCAATGGGCAAAGTCCTCTGCCAAGCTTGATAGGGGAACAAAGACAAGAAAACACAGTCCCATTTTCTTATGCCATTTGATGTAAAGGGCAGATGCTGCATCCTTGGACACTTGTACATCACTTCTTATATTTGTAAAAGTATACTTATGTAAACAGAAGATTTGTTAGTGCCAAACATCCCAGTCATACTGCAAATATCTCAAGTGCAAATAGATATATTTTTCTATAACTATCCTCATGTTGCCATTATACATATTCCTGAAAAGATAGTGGAAAATTAATGTTTGCCTGTTAAATCATTTTCCTATTGACTTGCATTTAACCCTAAGAAGGATAATAAATCATATATACATTTCTCTCTGATAAAACCTGCTTTTCATTTTTGCCATGCCATCCATCAAATAAAGAAGATAAACAAATGTGCAGCTAATCTGTATGATTTTTTCCAATTTACCAAAAATATTATATGAACTAGTACCTATTTCTTGGAGCATTTTAACCAATTGCATGACACACGAATATTTGAAAAGCCATATTGGTTAAGCCATTTCATTGCTCCAGGTATTTAACAAAACTCATTTTTGGCAGATACAGAAAGGGTGTTTTTATACCACGTAATTTGTTTGCCAGATGTGTACAGCAGTAGATAAAAGTCTCACTTAAAAGTTTGACTTAAAAGGTTGACTCCTATAAAAGTCACAATTATAGTTGACTAGTTGACTTTAGTGCATTTTATGAATAGATTTAACATAAGCATACATGAGTGCCAACTACAGTTGCTTTCTGAAATTGTTTCCATTTAAGCCCTGTGAGAAGGGTGGCTCAGACTAAGATAAGTAGAATCGTGGAGTTGGAAAGAACCTTATATATCTATCTTTTGATTTAACAAATAGTAGAATTACTTTATCAGTAATAGTTTCTTACAGGCATCTTGACATATTTGAATATTTCTTCATATTTATTATGAATATGAAAGAAACAAGAGACAAGCCAAGATCACATTGACTGTGAACTCAGTATTTTCCAGTGTAAAACATTATGTTACATAAGTTGTTCCTAAAATATCTAATGTTCTTTCGATTTGTAGAATTGCATCTTCTTTCATTTTAGCATAGTTTTCTTCTATCTTTGAATTTTTTTCTAAGGCATGCACAGTAGCCCCTTCCCCAGAAACACTAATTATATACACAGTTGATTTTCTATTTCACTTTTTTCTTTTATATATTTATATTTGATTTTTTTAAGATTCAATTTTGTGTGGTTTTCTCCAACATGTCTTCCATATGCCTGTTCTAATGGGGAACTCATGGTTACATGTGTTCTAAGTGAACTAATGTCTATTTACTGCCCATAAATGATTCTCATTGGCAGCTACATAACTGATAGCTGTCTCCTTTCTATTCTCCTTCTATTTTGTAGGTCTGGGCCTGAGGATTGGGGTTTTGATATGAAGAAGAAAGATTCAGTCTCGTGTCTTACTATTCTTTGAAAATGAACTTGGTCCCTACAGAAATCTTTTTCATTTCTGATTATCACTATCACAGCACACTCATGGCCCAAAGTCTTATGGCATATAAAGACTCATTTGGAGGACCTTTTGAAAAGTGAAACTTATTTTTAATGAAATCTGTAGCCTGTATGAAAATTGAAAAAGTCTGTATTGTTCTTGGAATCCTATTTCAAATGTTACAAATTTTACCATTAGGTGGCTTACCAGATTATTGTAAGAATTGGTAGTTAATTCCTTGCTTAAATTAAAAGTCATTCATTTATTCTTCAATCAAATACTTGTCGAACATCTACCATGTGCCATATAGTAGTGAAGAGAGAATCGTGATCAAAATCACAGAGGGTTCCTTCCTTCAAGAAATTTACTGTCTGGTGGTAAAGACAGACATCAATCCAATAATCACAATCAAATCTCAAATTAATAATTGTTATGAATAAAAAGTATATGCTACCATAAAGCCTATAAAGAAGGATTTTACTTAGGAACCTCAGTAAAGCCTTCCCTAAGAAAGGAACACTTCAACTGAGATCTGAAGCATGAGTAAACTAGAGAAAAAGAAAATAGAGGAAGAGTAAAGATGTAGAAAACAGCATGTATGGCTTCAGTTAAGTGGGAGGGAATAATGGCAGATAGGCTGCTGGATGAAAGAGAGCAAGGGAAAACCGGTATATAGCTGAGAAAGCAAGAGAAATCACCGGTTTCATACGAAAGAGATCCGGAGGAAACTAAATTATGCTGGGGCTTAAGGACATGTTAAGGAGCTTTGTCTTGATCCTAAAATCAATAATTAATGACTAAATACCTTTTTCAAAGATCATATTAATAGCAGCATGGTAAATGGTTTGGAAAGGTTCAAGAAAGTATGTGTGTGAATCTTTAGGAGACAATTACATAGTGCTTGAAATAATGGTTTATTGGACTTGGTGGTGGGAAAGAATGTAGAGATAGGTGAAAAGACTTGAGAAATATTTAGAAAGCCAATATAACACTATTTGAGAATTAAAGTTAAGGAAGATTGACAGACCAGGGCTGATCCCTGGGTTTCTGGTGTGTGCAGCAGGATATACTGTGTTGCCATTCACTGAGATAGGGAATAGTAGTAGAGATGGTGTGAGTAAAATATGTTTGGTTTTAAACAGATGAAGCTTGAGTTTACATTCAGAGATCCAAGAACATACATAAAGAAGCCAGAAAGCTAGAAAACCTGGGGAATAGACTGTTTTAAGAAGGTGGTGATCCAAAATATACAATGCCAACTGAAAGGTCAAGTTGTCTTGTACAAAATCTATTCACATAAAGAAAGCGAGTCTAAATTAGAAAAACAGCTGATAATAGATGGTAAAATGAAGTATTAAGCAGATATGATATTTGTTTTGAGATAATATTTATAAGCAAGAACATATGCTTATAATAAAACATGCGTATAATAAAAATCTTTCGAAAGAAAAAGGTGTTCTATATAAGCATATATTCAAATGTATATGCATAGGCACAAACATGAACATATGTCTAAGAATTGACTAATTAATCTTCATTTAACTTGCTGGGATAATCAATATTCTACTCCTTCTGTAAAACATATTGACTAATGCTCACAGTATACCAAAGACTCCCAACTCCAGTTTCTGATATACTCATGTGTTTTTGCATTCACAATTGGAGTTGCATATTTACTAAGTCAATTCCTTAACACTAAGTTATACTTCTTATTTAATTAGATCACTTAATTAAATACTATATAAGTCAAAGAATATTAGAATGAAAATACAGTTGTGTGTAGGACTTCCAGTTTCCAGTCTGGGAGGTAAGGAGCTTAGAAGTCGCCATTCCATCATAACAACAAGTAAAATGCTGAACAAACTGAAGAATCAGCAACTCTTCTTATATCTGTCAGAGAAGTGAGGTCACAGGGTAAACTGCCTCCCCAAATATTGGAGAAACAGACAGCTGATGCAATAATTACAATTTAGAGAACCAGAAACCCAGGAGCGGAAACCTCCATGTGAACCAGTGCTGGGATAGAAAAACCTGAACTGTAATTGATGAATTACTGGAAGCTCAGAATGGACAAGTCTTAGAGATAAAATTCCAAGGGGACCTACCACTGGAGGTCCCCCCTTTGCTCACACTTTTTCTGAGCTTTACTTACAGGAGTTCTATGAGGTCCTCACAGTGAATATGAGAAAAATCCCCATGTGCTTCTGGCAGAGAGAGGAAAAAAGCATTGATTTTGAAATATGCCAGAGTGTTATGTTATTCTTAACAAGGCCTCCCCTTACGAGAACCTAACCTGCTGGAATTTTATCAGAGCCTAACCTATCTGGGGTAAGGGAAATACCCAGCTCCAGTCCTTGCTAGACATCCTTTCTCACCTAAGTGGATAGGTATTGAGAAGCACTGGTAAAGTTTACAATCCAGGGGCACAGACTCATCAAAAGACTGAGACCTAATCAAAGGACTATAGAAAGCTTCCCGTCTCCCCACACCTTATCACTATATTACTAAAAGCTCATTTACCACAGGTTTATTTATGCAGAACATCATGTCCACCTTCCAACAAAAAATTACAAAGCATACTAAAAGGCAAAAAACACAATTTGAAGAGACAGAACAAGCATCAGAACCAGAGATAGATATGGCAGTGATGTTGAAATTATCTGACTGGGAATTTTTTTTTTTTGCGGTACGCGGGCCTCTCACTGCCATGGCCCCTCCTGTTGCGGAGCACAGGCTCCAGATGCGCAGGCCTAGCGGCCATGGCTCACGGGCCCAGCCGCTCCGCGGCACGTGGGATCCTCCCGGACCGGGGCACGAACCCGTGTCCCCTGCATCGGCAGGCGGACTCCCAACCACTGCGCCACCAGGGAAGCCCCTGACTGGGAATTTTTTTAAAAAATTATTATTATGCTATGACCTTTAATGGGAAAATATGCAGAAAAAATGGATAATGTAAACAGAGAGATGGAAATTCTAAGAAAGAATCAAAAAGAAATGCTAGAGATAGAAAGCACTGTAATGGAATTATGGGCTCTTTATTAAATTAGACATGGCTGAAGAAAGAATCTCTGAGCTTGAGCATATGACAATAGAACTTCCAAAACTGAAAAGAAAAAAATAAAAAAATACCAGGGGAAAAAATGGAACAGAATATCTAAGACTGTGGACAAGTACAAAATGTGTAACATATGCATAGCAAGAATATCAGAAGAAAGAGAGAAAGGAACAGAAGCAATATTTGAAGCAATACTGGCTGAGAATTTTTCCCAAGTCAATGCCAGACATCAAACCACACATCCAGAAAGCTCACAGAACACCAAGCAGGATAAATGCCCCAAGTCATATACCTAGGCATATCATATTCAAACTTTAGAAAATCAAAGATAAAGAAAACATCTTGAAAGAAGCCATGGGGGTCAGCAGGGGAAAATTACTTACAAAAAAGCAAAGATAAAAATTGCGTCCAATTTATCTTCTGAAATCATTCAAACAAGAAAAAAGTGAAGTGAAATATTTAAAATATTGAGAGAAAAACCCACCGACCTAGAGTTCTGTACTCTGAGAAATTAGCCTTCAAAGGGAAAAAAGAAATAAAGACTTTCTCAAACAAAAATTGAGGTAATTTGTTGCCAGTAGAACTGCCTTGAACAGAACGTTAAAAGTTCTTTAGAGAGAAGAAAAATGATACAGATCAGAAACTCAGAGCTACATAGAAAAAGAAAGAGCATCAGAGAATGAATAAATGAAGAAAAAAATAAAAACTTTTATCTTCTTATTCTGAATTGCTCTAACACTTTGATTAAAATAATAATGGCAACAGTGCATTTAACTATATATAATTTGATTACATATATACATATATATAAAATACATGCTTATATATAAGTGAAATCAATGAAGCAGTGATATGAGGGACAGGAGGAAAGAAAAGAATTATTAGCAATATTTTGTTATTTTAAGGTACTTGTACTACTTGTGAAGTGGCACAGAGTTATTTCAAAGTGGACTTGGATTAGTTGCAAATATATATACCAAACTCTAGGGCAACCAGTAATGAAAGTTTAAAAAGAAGTATAATTGTTATGCTAAGAAAGGACAGAAATGGAATCATAAAATGTCACAATCATAAAAGACAAAGTGTGAAGACAAAAATAGTAACAAAGAATAAGAGCAAAAAATAGAAAACAGTAAAAAACATACGGTAGATATTGGTCCAACTATATCAATAATCACTTTAAAATGTCAACAGTCTAAATACACCAATTAAAAGACAGAGTTTGTCAGAGTGGGTCAAAAAAACACAACCTAATTATATACTGTCTATAAAAAACCTACTTTTAATATAAAGACACATAGATTAAAAGTAAAATGAAGAAATATATACTATGCTAACATTAATGAAATGAAAGCAGGGTAGCTATGTTCATTTTAAACAAAGCCAACTTCAGAGCAAGGAAAGTTATCAGGATGAAATGGACCTAACATAATGATAATGGAGACAATTGTCCAAGAAGATATGATAATTCTTAATGTGTACGCGGCTAACAACAAAGAGTCTAAATACATGAGGGAAAACTGATAGAATACTAAGAGAAGTAGATGAATCCACTATTATAGTTGAAAACTTTAATATCTTTCTATCATAAATGGACAGATCCAGCAGGCAGAAAATCAGTAAGGACATAGTTGAACTTGACAGCACAATCAATTAACTCTATATAGTTGGCATGCATAGACAACTTCATACTTCATCCAACAGCAGCAGATTACATAGT